>NC_142685.1:114189642-114526071 GCF_056320005.1 Nelumbo lutea | reverse complement strand
GGTCTATGCCAGAAACCATAGTTGTACTTGCGACAAGTTTATTGCTCGTGCGATGAGAGAAGTGTTTGTTGGATATCCATTTGGACAAAAGGTTTACAAAATCTTTGATCTAGATTCCCAACAAATCTTCACCTCATGTGATGTTGTCTTCTATGAAAATCATTTCCTATTCATGGTGAATGAATCAACACCTTTAACCAATTTGGGGTTGGTTATACCATTACCCACTTCTAACAACATTGATTGCCTTCCACATGATGAGCAAACGGTTCAGCCCAACCCAATTCAACCTAACTCAGTCCAGCCCAATCGGGTTTGTCCTATCCATGGCATAGCTAACATAACTCGCCCTCATCAACAATGAAAAACTCTAGCATACTTAAGGGATTATGATTGTCAATTCTCTAGGTACTCAACCAGCTTCCTCCATCACGTGCACACCCCAATTAAGCCACACACATATAATCAAATAGTTCTTGATCCACGATGGTGGCGAGCTATGGAAGATGGACTTTCAACATTGAATCAAAATAACACATGGACCCTTGTTGAACTTCCGGCAGGAAAATGAGCCATTGGTGCACGATGGGTGTACAAAATCAAGTATCGAGTTGATGGAACAATTGAGAGTTATAAGGCAAGACTTGTGGCTAAGGGGTACACTCAAGTCGAAGGTCTGGACTTCCATGACACATACACATCGGTGGCCAAACTAGTTATAGTCCGGTGCCTTTTGTCAATTGCTGCCAGTCAAGGATGGACCCTTCACCAACTCGATGTTAACAATGCTTCTCTAAATGGCGATCTCCATAAGGAAATCTACATAGAAATTCCGCCAAGTCTTTCTAATCCAGGAAACAACCGAGTGTGTAAACTAAACAAATCCCTTTATGGTCTACAACAGGCCTCTTGATAGTGGTTTGAAAAATTTTCAGACGTCCTCAAGCAGTATGGGCTCACTCAATCATTAAATGACTACTCACTCTTCTTCTCCTCTAATTCAGGTTCATACATAGCCGTCCTTGTTTACATTGATGATGTGATCATCATTAGTAGTAATCTTGATCAAATTAATGATCTAAAGCAATACTTGCACACGTGTTTCCGTCTTAAAGATTTGGGGTCACTCACTTATTTCTTGGGGATTGAGATTTAACGCTCTTCATCTGGAATGTTTTTACATCAACGAAAGTATCTACTTGACATACTACATGAAGCCAACATGATTGGTTATCACCCAACTTCATTTCCAATGGAACAACAACTATAGTTTGACGAGCAAAATTCCTTACTTCCGGACCTCAGGCGCTTCTGCCATCTCATTGGCCAATTAGTGTATTAACCATAACACGACCAGAACTCTGTTACTCTGTTCATGCCCTTAGTCAACATATGCAACACCCAACTGAAACTCACATGACTATAGCCTTATGCATAGATATCTCTCGCCTCTCCAAACAAAGGCCTCTTCTTACCATCATCAAATGGCTTTATTGTTCGAGCCTATTGCGACGCTGACTGGGGTAGTTGTCCAATCTCCCAATGATCTACAATGGGGTATGTGATCTTTGTTGGTAATTCACCTATATCTTGGAAGACAAAGAAATAGAACAATGTAGCCCGCTCATCAACCGAGGCAGAATATCGTACAATGGCTTCTACCACTATAAAATTGCTCTGGCTTAAACGCCTTCTTACTGATCTCAATATTTCTATCACTCAGCCATTATTGCTTCATTTTGACAATCAAGTAGCTCTTCATATAGTAGCAAATCCAATTTTTCACGAACGGACAAAGCATATAGCAATTGATTTCATCATCTACTTGGAAATCAAAACCTCTCAATAGTTCTTGCGTGAACATGTTCAAACCAAGATAATCAAAACCTCTCACCTTTCAACAGAGGAGTAGTCAGATGACTTGTTTACCAAAGCCTTAGGAGCTGATAAATTTCATTATCTACTTGGAAAGTTAGGCATTCATTCCCATCATGCCCAACTTGAGGGGGATGTTAATGGAACAATATTTTATTAAAGAAAGTTCAAACATTTTGGAAAGCTAGGCTAGCAACCCAAAGACATTCACCATGTGATCTTTTATAAGACCTCATCGCATGTGCTTATATATGTTGTCATTCGACGAGTTGAGAATGAACAAAAGCAGATTTTTCTTCAACAAGTTTGTTTTCTTCTATGCAGACTATGCTTTGTTTTTGTGAGTTTTGTATCATTTTACATAAATTAAAACTTCATAGTTGTAGACATTTTATTATTACATATTTATATTTTATATATTAAAAAGGAGTTCGACTATGATATTGGAAATGTTGTCAATGGTGACCAATGAAATCTAGCACTTTTAGGTCTGAAGAAGCGAATGACTAGTGAAGAAGACTATGCATGTGTTTGGTTCCTTGGGCATTTATTAGATAAACGTTGATTTGAAAACATTGTTTTAAACGTGTTTTGCTTTCAAGTAATACTCCATAAAGTTACTCTCCACCTCAGATTAAGTATGCAAGTATGCCACATAAGCATTTCAATTCAAGAAATGCCAGGGTGTTAGGGGAAACAAGAATTTGGACTTTCCCCCAACATTTCATGCATAGAAATGAAAGTATGCAAAATTTCGGAAGCCAAAGGTGTGTTTTTCCCATTGATACCTTATGATATTTATATACAAACGATGGAGTTCCTTGCTCCCCAAATCTTTCTAAAAACAAATTCCTAATCCAAAAAGAAAAAAAAAACTTCCTAACTATACAAGTAACATACAGATTCGGGACTCTCGCGAGTCTTATCTCCGTCCAATACTCCCCCTCAAGGTGGTGCATGAGGATTGCAAATGCCCAACTTGGGAAGGAAAGAATCAAGCTATTTTTGTCCGAGAGCTTTGGTGAAAATGTCGGCAAATTGTTCACCGGTATGTACATAGGCAGGTGCAATAGTGCTGGCTTGGAGCTCATTGCGAATGAAATGACAATCAACTTCAATATGTTTGGTTCGCTCATGAAAAACAGGGTTCGCGGCAATGTGCAGAGTAGCTTGATTGTCACAAAACATGTGTATAGGCTAAGGATGAGATATACCCAAAGATGATAGCAGACCTTTTAGCCACTTCAACTCACAACTGGTAGTAGCCATTGACCAGTATTCAGCCTCGGCAAAGGAACTGGAGACAGTATGTTGTTTCTTAGTCTTCCAGGAGATGGGGGAATGTCCTAACATGACAAAATACCCAGTAAGAGAGCGACGAGTTAGAGGACAATTCACCCAGTCGGAATCATAATAGGCATACATTTGCAGATTACTATCAGAGCGCAAAAATATTCCTTGACCAAGACGTCCTTTCAGATAACGAACCACACGTAATGCCACATCCCATTGATCAACACGAGGACACTGCACAAATTGAGCCAGGACATGGATGCAATAATTGAGCTCTGGTCGTGTAATGGTTAAATAAATCAACCAGCCCACAAGATGTTGGTATTGTTCAGGGTCATCCAGGAGTGCTCTATCAACAAGGGCAAGTTTATGATTATGGGTAATAGGAAAGGGAGCAGGTTTGGACCCCAATAAGCCAGTTTTTGTAATAATATCAAGTGTATATTTTCTTTGGCAAAGAAAAATCCCCGATGATCTGCGAGTCACTTCGATGCCCAAAAAATATTTAAGAACACCTAAGTCCTTCATGTGGAAACACCGGTTCATATATTGTTTAAATTTGTGTATGAACTTTGGGTTATTCCCACCAACGATTAAGTCATCAACATAAACCAAGACATGCAAGACAAGCCCATTCTTGCGATATATAAATAAGGAATACTCGGAATAGGATTGTTCAAACCCAAATGTTTTCAAGGCAGCACCTAACTTAGAGAACCAGTTCTGGGGGGCTTGCCGCAGACAATACAAAGATTTTCGGAGTTTGCATACCTTTCCAATCCTGGAGGCCGAAAAAACCCGAAGTTTGCATACCTTTCCATACAAAGATTTCACCGTGAAGAAAAGCATTGTGGACATCCATCTGATGCAATTCCCAATGTTGGGCCACAACAACTGCTAAGAAGGTTCTAATTATGACCATTTTAGCCATAGGGGCAAAGGTCTCATTGTAATCAAGACCTTCAACTTGAGTGTTGCCCAAGACTACCAACCGTGCTTTAAATCTTTCAATGGATCCATCAGAGTTGTACTTGATTTTGTAGACCTGTGTTTTGTAGACCTGTCTACAAAATCCCATAACTCATTTTGTAGACAAGGTCCATGTCCCATTGTCTTCCAAAGCCTATATCTCTTGGCGCATAGCCTCGTGCCACCGAGCATCAATCATTGCCTCAGAGAAACAAGTAGGTTCTCGGCCTGCACTAACAGCTGCCAAGAAATGTCTGTGTTTCACAAAAAAATTATCATACATCACATAATGAGTTATGGGATAAGGAGTACCTGGGGACTGAGATGATGCAGGAGAAATAGTGGAGGGGTCTAAACAACGAGCAGAGTGTGTGACAAAGTCCTATAAATAGCTGGGGGCCGCTTTTCTCGATGTCCGTGGCTTAATAACTCCGTGGTGGGCTGAGGAGCAGGTAGAGTTTCATTATTTTTGCAATCTATATGGCTCATTGTCTCATCAAGAGAATCTGCCTCCTCATCATTACCCATGTTCTGATGTCCTTCATTGATCGTGTCGCTCCCCCTGACTTCTATATGAGGTGACTTAGATACCATGTCATGAGGAGTGGCTCAAGGCAATCCAACATTTTCTTTGGCTACGGGAGGACTGGTTACTGAGGGTTGATGTTCCGGAGTGGAAAAGGGAAACTCGGCCTCACTAAACACCACGTCTCGTGAGACGAAGTAATCACCAGACTCAAGATTGTAGAATTTTCATCCCTTTTTACCAAAAGGATACCCAACAAAGACACATTTCCTACTCCTAGTGGCAAATTTATCACGGTCCCGAATATGCGAAAAACACAAGCAACCAAAAACTCTGAGATGTTTATAAGAAAGACTTTGTCCAAACAACATCTCGTAAGGTGTTTTACCACCAAGAAGGGTCGAAAGGTGTCTGGTTAATCAAGTACCCTGCAGCCAAAACACACTCACCCCAGAAATTGATCGGAAGATGTGCTTGAAACCTGAGTGCTCTGGCCACATTCAAGATATGACGATGCTTTCTCTCTACACGACCATTTTGTTGTGGTGTTCCAACATAGGAAGTCTGGAATAAAATCCCTTGCTCGTCAAAATATGATTTCAATGATTTAAACTCTATTCCATTATCACTTCTCACCACCTTAACCTTCTTATTAAATTGTCGTTCAATCATTGCACAAAAATTTTTTGAGTGTTTGACCAACTTCACTTTTTTCAGCTAACAAATAAATCCAAACTACTCGAGAATAATCATTAACAATTGTCAAAAAATATACAACACTACAAGATGCAGGTACTCTATAAGCACCCCATAAGTCACAATGAATCAGCAAAACAATTGGTTGCTTTATTGCCGCTTTGAATGAAAACATCTCTAGTTTGCTTTGCCTTCAAACAAACATCATAGGTTTTGTTCTTACTATTACTGATATTAAGAAGCAAACTAACCGTTTGATAAGAAGGGTGTCCCAATCTCCGATGCCACAAATCGCATGATCCAATTCCATCTGTCTTGTAAGCACGAACCGACACCACACCCTTAAAGACATAGACCCCATCAAGCTGTTCACCCACACCGATCAGAGTCCTCGAGATGCGGTCTTGTATCACACAACTTATTAGTAAACATCACAATACAATCTATGTCACGAAGTAACCGACCTACTAACAATAAATTACAATTGAGTTTTGGGACATATAATACGTGCATCAATTTAAAATTATTTCCAAGTTCAACAGTGCCTTCTTTCACGGCCTCGGTGTGTGTACCGTTGGGTAAGTTAATAGGACAAGGTGCAACATCATAGGTGTTGATGAGCACATTTAAATTCCCTGTCATGTGATGTGGCACCCCAGAGTCAACAATCCATTCAGTGGAGTAATTCTTACCAGAGAGTTTTTCATTAGTCCTGGTTTTGTAAGCATTAAGCATGCTTACAAGACTCTGCCATTGCTTGTCATTAAGCTCATTCAGTTCAGTCTTGTCTTCGTCAGTCACAACTGCATTAGCAGCCACCTCACGCCCCACTAATGACTGAGTAGTATGAGCCTTTGCCGTACTCGGCCACATCCGCCAAAGGGTCCAACAAACTTACTCGAGCTCTCACCGTTCTTGTCGTTGTTGGCAGCCATGGTGACCGATCAACAATACCTGTTGTGAATAAAGGTGCTGGTGCTGGTGCTATTTCTGCGCATCAAATCTGTTAGACTGGGAGGTACTGTTCATCTTCTCTGACCTTGCTACACCAAAACAACGGCAAAATCAACTGTTCATCATCTCTTTCCTGCGAACTGAGTAGGGGTGGAGATAATTATAGTATGTCAGTTCCTTTGTAAGACTGCAATAGGTCACTGCTATCTGCTGCTATGGTGTCTGTGACGCTCAGTGGACGGTGGACGAACGGTGAGAGGAAGAATGAAGAGTGAATCAATGAACCAATGGATCAGTGAACAAGAGGAAGAACCTGGCAGTCGGCGGTTCCTCTATGCCACGGCTACAGCGACGACACCCGATGATCGAAAACTCCTCTTCTCTGCAATTGACAGGCAAAGTCTGTGAAGACCAGAATAGTTGAAGTCTCGAAGATAATAAGTTATGGTCGGATCAAGATCTGCAACAATAACCGTTGATTGCGCAGCGAATAGCAACGACTCTAATACCATGAAAAATTTCAGAAGCCAAAGGTGTGTTTTTCCCATTGATACCTTATGATATTTGATGGAGGAAGATTTGACCCGACCCCTCAGCCATGCGACACGTGGAAGTAACCAAGAGTGACCTGGCAGAAACGCCAGCTCGGCACGGCAGCAGGCCCACAACCCAAGCTCCGAGCAAAAGAGAGCCGAGCTCCCTCGAAGGAACCTGCAACCCGAGCTCCGAGCTAAAGAGAGCCAAGCTCCCTCGAAGGAACCTGCAACCCGAGCTCCGAGCTAAAGAGAGCCGAGCTCCCTCGAAGGAACCTGCAAACCGAGCTCCGAACTAAAGAGTCCCGAGCTCTCCCTTCGAGGTCCTGAGCATTACAAGCACCAAAGGCAGAAAACCCGAACTACCCACCTAGGGGCAGTTTGGGCCATACTCCTATTCGAACTCAAGACTTCACATTAAAAGACCACTTCGGCTCCAAATCGCCTGACTGAGCAACCGTACCTGATGCCCAGGAGACTGTACATGGAGGCGGCACACTTGATCGATCAGAGGACTGACACATGACAACCGCCATCCAACGGCCACCTGCCACTGCCATCCCAGACGAATAGAGGCGGTCCTGGCAACTGGCAGTGGAGGTTATGACACCCGAACTAGCAACTGGTAGTGGAGGTTATGACACCTGAACTGGTAGTTGATAGAAGGAAGTGACCCGATCTGGCAGAGATAATGATGCCCGAACTGGTAGAGGCATGGAAATGAGCACACATGGTGATTATAAAAGGCCCCATCTCACAAAGAAGAGGGTATGTGATTCTTGCATTTTCTGGTCTTAGAATTCCTCATTTCCCTTTCCTTATAAAAGAGAACTAACTTGAGCTTTGGAGTGTTCCAACTGGTTTCCTCCCTGAAAGTCTCCTTTTTCTTCCTTGTTTCAGGCACCTCCGATCTCGTAAGAAGCGAGGTAACCGACAACTAGGACCGACCGGATCGTGCATCATCATTTGGTGCAGTCTGTGGGAAAACTTCAAAAAACCTCCCCTAACGTCTAACACACACACTCTCTCTCTCTCTCTCTCAAAGAAACCGTAGCTTCCATGGCTTCTCCCAGCAACAGTAGGCACAATGCTGACTTGAATGCTGTAGGGGAACACCCCCAGCCTGCCACTGTGTGCATAGGACAGTTCACCATTTCCCTATCGACGGACGAAATCCCTAGCCTCAATGCACCAAACATGGTGGCACCTGTGAACGTTCCCCTTCCTCTCCCTGTCGAGATAACCTTTGCCAAACCAACTGTTGTCCCCCTGGTGACTAGCCAAAACCAGTTCGATGACTTGATGCAGTGCATGCGGGCAATGCAAGCCCAAATGCAGCAGTTCCAGCAGCATCAGCTCCATCAGCATCAAGTACTGCACCATATCTCTCAGTATCACTATCAACAGAAGTTCCCCCAACTGCCTCTGAACCAACCACAACTTCCACCTCGGCACCCCGCTCTGAAGCCGGTCAAGCCCTCCCCTCAGGGCTGACGCCTCCATTGGGGAGAAGCCTCCCAACTTCAGAACCCCTCCAAGAGCCAAGCCTCATCCCCGGGCAGGAGGGAAAGACCAATCACCCCCACCTCACAGCTCGCCAGCGGATCGGGAACTTCCTTGCCAGCCAAGTCAGCACCTCGACACTCCAAGTTTGAGCTTCCGCTCACAGAGATCCGATTCGGCGTCCTAGCAGCGGACTACCAACAGTCCTGGCCTGTCGAGCTTGGCAACATCGAGGCCAGCAGCGCCAATACCAGGCCCTCTAAGTAGCAACGAAGACGCTGGCGAATTCGCCGAGCTACCACCCGCATCCTGCCCGAGCTCCGAGGTAAAGAAGAGACAAGCTCGGACGAGGTAAAAGCTGCCCCTATTCTCTCAGTCCCTTCCCCCCTCTCATCAGAACTACTTTCAGTCCTCATGCCCAGAGATTTCAAACTCCCCTCTCTAGACAAGTATGATGGGTCCTTCGACCCCAACGACCACGTCGACGCCTTCCAGTCCCAAATGCACATGGTAAGGGCCAGTGAATCCTGCATGTGCGTGGCCTTCACTACAACCTTCTAGGGGGTAGCCCGCACCTGGTATAGGAACCTGGCCCCCCGAGTCAATAAGAAGCTGGACCCAATTCATGCAGGTCTTCACCGCGCACTTTGTTACCATCAAACGTTGCCCCCGAACCGAGGAGGGCATCTCCGGAGTAGTTCAGAGGAAAGGAGAGTCCATCCGGGGCTACATCAAGCGGTTCAATGACGCATGCTTGCAGATACCGCGCCTAGACCCCGCGATGTAGCTCTTGGCAGCCAAGAGAGGGGTGACGCACAAGGAGTTCAAGTGGCACATGGTAGTTAACCAACCCGCGACCGAGGCTGAATTCCTCAAGCTCGCGAACAAATTCATGAGAACAGAGGAGAAGATCAACCAAAGGACTGAAAGCGGGATCGAGAAAAGGAAGAGGGAAGGCGAGCCCTCCAACCCAGATGACAGAAGAAGGAAAGACCCAGCTTGGACGGACTACACACTCTTGAACGCAAAGTGGGCCGAGATCTTAATGACGATCAAAGACGCCCCGTATGTGAAGTGGCCACCTCGTCTAAAGGGAAACCCGGACGAGAGGAATAAAAACTTGTACTGAAGTTTCCATAGGGATCATGGTCATAGCACCGAACATTGTAATAATCTCCGCGACGAGATAGAGGAACTTATCCATCATGGATATCTACGAAATTTTGTATAGCACAATAATAATAATAGTAATAAGCCAGGTCGGTAGGGAGAACACAACAAAGATGCTCCAGAGTCCAACAACCGGCCAGCAGAACCACAGAAGCAGCCCCTGGAGGAAAGACTAGTTTGGGGAACAATCCACGTGATCGTTGGAGGATCGATCGTAGCAGGGTGCACCTCGGCAGCAGTTCGCGCTGATCCTTGCTCCCCAAAACTTTCTAAAAACAAATTCCTAATCCAAAAAGAAAAAAAAAAACAAAAAAACTTCCTAACTATACAGGTAACATACAGATCTGGGACTCTCGCGTGTCTTATCTCCGTCCAATAAAGTATTTATTTTTATTTGATAAATGGTGAAACCCAACAATGGTTTCAAGCATAATAAGCGCCAAGGCCTACGTGGTGCTGATGTGGTGTTTTTTTTTTGTTTTTTTCAATAAACGCCCACAAAACCAAACATAACCTATATGGAGGCATCTAGTAGCGGTGAATGATGATTTCAAACCCTAACCCTGTCACTTGCAATTGATAAAGTGATGACCCAATAAATACCCTAAACCCAATCCACCTTACTTGACATATCCAATAATCAAATGGATTGGATCCAAAATTGCCACCCCTATATTGTAGAGAGCATCTAAATCTCTTACAAATAAACACTTTATTCATATAGCATTCAAATATAATGCAAATTGGAAATATCTTTTGTACATATATAATAAATTCATAGGAAAATATTCCCAATATGTGGCTGAATTCTCATTCTTTCATATTCGCATGATTTTTTAACATCTGAATCGTCAATGGAACAAGTGGTTGCATTTGAATTTTTGTAGGCTGAGTGAGAGGCTTTATAAAATACGAAAAAGTAGGGACAGACCCAATACAGATTTCTGATTTCCACTACAGAGCTATAAACATTCAAAATGTCAACATTCCACACTTGACATCAATTCCAAGCAGCTTGCACCTACCGGATAGTAATTTAGGCCTACAAATTCTAACCCTGGCTGAACCGTCATTTTCCTAAAAAATATAAATACATACATCATGGATCCTGGCGGGCGGGCCTGGGAGGTGAGTAGTGTAGGTGTATGGCGTCAGCCCAAGAAAAAGATTCTCGACGAGTGGATTGGACGGGTCTAATGGCCTGCTTCTGTCTTCAGTTCTGTGTTGGTGTTGTTGCAACCTTACCTTACACATACTTCACGGGAGTGACGAGACGAGGGTAGGCAAAACAAAAGGATCTACAGACCTGCCCTTCGTTCTCTGGGGTTCCTCTGTGTCTCTGTCTCTCTCTGTGGTCTATTTTCTTTCATGGGGACACAGCGGACAGGTCACGTGGATAATAGGGACCAGGGCAGGGAAGCCTTTCCACAAGGGAGAGAAAAGTGGGGGGCGAAAGCTCAGACCTCAGAATAACAGATCGGATGTGATAGCTGATAGAGTTGGGCCCATACTCCACAGCTTGTCAGCTTTACACGCTCCGACCTCAAGGCTGGCAAATGATTGACTTGACTGGTCAACAAAACCATCAATTTCCTTTCTCCAACTTCCATACCATCGCTGCAGTTGTCTCCAGTCTGCACCAGAGAGAGAGAGAGAGAGAGAGAGAGACAGAGGGTCTGTACTCTGTGCCGACTCTGCGTGTGTAAAGTTGAGGACCACGTGTTTCTTCTGGTTCTGGTTCATCTTCAATAGTTTAATGACCACCCTGGCTCCTCCCCTTTCTCTTATGTCTTATTCCCCCTCGACATTGTTAAACAAATATAAATATAATTAATAATTTATGAAGGCCCATAAAAATCCCAAAAATTATTTTTGAGTGTGAGGCCCAAAAATGAAAGAAAAGTTACTTTATATTAAGATTCATGATGACAAAACTTTTATCATTAGAAAAAAGATAAAAGGTCAGAATCAAAACACAGCAATCTTGTAATTGCAATGTTGAGTACCGCTCTGTTGGAATATTAGATAAGAGAGCATTTCAAAATTCAAATTATTGGTCAGGCGTCTTTTTTAGGGGATAAATTCTTCTAAGTACATCAACTACCATTTGAAAAATTGATTCATTGTCCATTGTCCACAGACTAACAATCAATATATATCCCTCCTTTATCTTGATGAGAGAGAGAGATTCACTAAGACGTAGTTGTAAAGAATTTCTCTTCCTTTCTCATTAGCTGGTCTGTGTGCATCTTGAAGAACAACTTGTTTACCAAATTGCCATAACATATGCGGCCACTAAAGAATTGCTTATACACTAAACAGCTGCTTATATACGCTTACTAAAAGACTGACTTTCATTAGGCCAGCGTGAAACTAAGAAAGAGAGATGTGCCTAAGGCGGCATGCAAGCAAACTGTGCACGCTAAGAGAAGAGGCGCAATTACTACCACAAGAATTATCTTAGTCCTGTACTCCTGTTCTGTCACTTGTCACGATTTACATGGAAGTATCTCTATGGTTGGGAACCTTTCATGTGGAAATATCTCTATGCTCTGAAATCTTCACCATACAATTTGGGAGATAGCTATAATGGTATTGACAATTAAAAGATTAATGTTCCCCAGTCTCTGGCAATATGGATTGAAATTAAAATATAATATTATTGAAGTTGAAGAGTAAGTTTCTCCCGTTCCATTCATTTTTCCTTATCTATTTTATTATAATGTAAAAGGGGATATATAAAACGAATGAATGGTGTTTTATATGATCATGAACAAATTAAATTCCACCCATAGAAAATAATGAAAATAAAACAAAGCAATCTTCACCTATAAAATGTATGTGACTTGGGTTTACTGATCAATTAGGCAGTATATATATCCTATTCAATCAATTTCCTTTTCATGTTGACTTGAGTAGTTGGGTGTGAAGGGTCTGCATAGTTTTATATGTATGTGTTTGATGGGAGGCATACAACTCAGGCAAAGGTAGTTTAATTAGTTATCTCACTTCCTGATTGCACATAAAACAATGACACCATAAAAGCATGTCTTGTGAAGCATTTCTATGTCAGCAGAGGCCCTCTTTTCGAATCTTTTGAATAGCTCTTCAGAGAGTTTGGGTCCAAGGTGAGCCTCAACTATAGGTCTGAGTGTCGCCCGGACTAGATTGGCTTTGGCTCTACCATAGGAAACTGGATCCCTTATCCACTCCTCTTGTTTCTCCTTTGAATGCTCTACTATTCTCTGGTACTCCAATCTTTGTATCTCAAATCCACCACATTGATGGAAAGCCTTCTCAACTTCTTCTATACTTCTCATGTATGCAGGAATGTTGAATGTGTCTCTTGTCTCTTCATCAATCAATCCCTACCACAAATAAAAACCATCATAAAGAAAGGAAATATTCAATTCAAAATCGATCGGAACATGCTCAAAACAAACGCATTCCAAGATTACTGGACAAACTGAACTATCTCAGATGATCAAAAGGCCATTTTGGGCGTCAAAAACTAATTAAACCATAGCTTAATAGTGCTTTAAACTTGTTTTCCCTTAATACAGTAATAGCTAGTGCTTTAATTAAGTTAATTTCTCGACAAGATTTATATGAAAATGGCAGCACACTATCCCATGCATTATTTAACAAATAGTACTTTTTTTAGAAGGCCCCTTAGGGAAAATTCATTCATCAACAAACTCGGTTTACATGCATCTCTTGTACAATAGTATTGAGGAGGAAATCAGGTACTTGAAACCAAGTTTTAACTCTTGTACAAGTAATAGCCAAATTATTTGCAGCCATGTTAGCTTTTCTAGGAATGTAATAAACCAAATAACTTGAGAAGCAATACAGCAGTTGTTTGCAATCAGCGACTAAGATGCTAATAGACCATGTGGATCCAACGAATTCACCAACAAACATCTGATTAAAGTGAGGGCGTCACTCTCAACTCAGATGCGAGAAATACCCACCTCTAGATTTTAAACCTTCCACCAAAATCAGGGTTTCAACGATCAACGGGCTTTCTTTTTGGAACAAATATTACTAGATGGTATGATAAGGATGCAACTGCATAAAGTTACTTAAAGGTTGATAGCATAAAGTTACTTAAACCAAACATATACCATAAGTAATGACCGGACCCACATTAATTACTTAAACCAAACATATACCATAAAGGTTGATAGAATAAAGTTACTCTTTATTTCCTCTCAAACCAAGCATAAGATAAAGTTACCTCTGAAAAGAACAAAAGAAGAGCAATACACCAAGTGAAAGGTTGATATATGTTTCGTATTTGAGTTTGGTGAATCGAGGCATTTTTTATACATGAGAAGAGAAGAGGGGTTCCCCACACAAAAACAAATTAAAAGAGTAACTTGTCTCCTCCCGGCCGGCCCCTAGATGAGAAGAGCTTAACAGCCATATCGAAAGGGTCTGAGCTTAATTGGGTGCATGCGTTAAACAGTTATATACGAGTATAGATGGATGGAGACAAGGGAATGAAGAAATACGAGGAAAAGGGTGGTGATGTCATGTCAATTTTAGGGTGGAAATTATATAAAAAAGGAGGAGATTTAATTACATTATTCCATATATGCATATGCCAAAAAGAAAGAAAGAAATACCTCATTTAAGAGGTCTTCCCATGCCTGATCCATGGAACTTGTGAAAGGGTGCTTGGCCCTTGAATCAGGGTCACCTAACTGGTTCTCCGGCTGCTCCGAGCCTTGCCGTCCAGCCATCAATATAAACAATGTTCCTCCCTCGACAATCTCTTCTCTTCGGCATTGTAGGAAGGCCCTCAAATCCTCATCGGATTGCTTAGCATAGGCTTCCACAACCTCTTTCTTTGCTCCATCAATCCAAGCTCTTCCTTTGTTCCAAGCCAGTGATCTCTTATCCAACACCACCTCTGGAATCTATATATAACATCACCAACCAAAATTAAAGGAGTAGAGAAGCAAAAAAAAAAATGGAAAACTTGAAATTGAATGAAACCCATGATATGATTTGTTTAGTCATATGTAACTTCTTCAATTCTTATATTTTCTAGCTAGCTTTCCCAAGTCCCAACAAAATTAAATTTTATCGACATTAAAAGAAAAATAATATAATTAATACAAGTATATATTGAGGAGAAGGCGTTATTATACTAAATGAATACCTACGGAATGGTAATTAATAACAAAGGAAAATTAGAATATACATATATTATTAATAGAATAGTACTGCATGTTAGAATAAGAATGAAGATATATACCCACAGGCCATACCCGAGAAAGCCAGTGTAGGGCGCTTAAGCTGACAGCCACATGAAGCTTCCCTTTAGGAAAGAGGCGGTGGTAGAAGGATCCCGGCACTCCAGCTGCATAGTAACGCTTCTTCTTGTTATCAATGAATGGAGGCAAGGATCGGAAGAGGGAATTAAAATCGTTGGAAGGGAGATCAGAAAAGAAAGCCTCGAATTCAGGCTCGAAAGAACAGTCTTTGTTATAGCGCCCCCTCAGGGTGTCGATGACCAAGTCGATGGTAGACAAGGTGTTGAACCCCGTCGCACAGCCCAAGTCTGCAATCCTCAGTGACGCCTCCCCGTGGAAAAGCCGCATGGATTGAATGGCTGCAATCAGCAATGGCTTTGATAAGCTGATGGCAGATGCAGGGGCGTCTGAGTTCCTGGCGTAGCTTCCGTCGTCGTCTCCTCCTTGCATACACAGTATTCTATCAAGCCCTCCACTCCATGTCTGCTGCCACTCATTCAACTCCATCGCTGCTTATCTTGTGCACAAGATGAAGATAAAAGATGCGTGTATGTTTGTGTGTGTGAGGGAGAGAGAAAAGAGCCAGAGATCAGAACCTCGTCATAGGCATAGCAGCATCATCTGACTCCATGTCACACGACGGTTAATGGAGATCTTGTGGACTGGGTGATGGTTCTGGTCCCACTGTGGATAGAAACTAAAAGAATAGGCAGAATAAACTGAAAGAACTAATGAGAGTGTTGAGTTCTCGGTTTCAGTCCAAACTGACCAAGAGGTCCTTTATAAAGAGAGGAGGTTGAAAGTGAAACTATATTTGGGAGACCCCCAACCCACCATTTCTTTTTTCCTTTTTCTCTTTCCAATCTTAATCAATAATTCGAAGCTATCATATATGTATACGTGCCACATCAGCAAAAACAATATAATTTTGCTGATGTGGCAATTGTTTTTGTTTTCAAAAACAAAACCAGCAATCATGTCATTGCTTTCCTACACACCACCTAAATTTGGGAGACCCAACCCAGCCTTTTAAACAACACATAGACCACTCATTATCTATGTTTTACTCGTATTTAATTATCTCTCAAGTCTTGAAACAAAACAGATAGATAGATTGAGAGAGAGAGAGAGAGAGAGAGCTGCTTTTAAGTCTGTAACTTTACATGCCATGTCCTCTGCTCATGAATAATTATCAGCATTGCAGAATAATGTGGACACCAAGAAATGCCCTCTGACTTGGATGTGTACTGGTATCGAACTCAGACTATTTGATTGCCAATTCGATCACAAGGTGATGGAATTGGTTGCATCAACCCAACTCAATCAGACTAAAGCATGTGTGACAGGCATGGCTTAGCTTTCTTCTGGTACAGCTTTCTTTTCTTGTTTCTTTTACTTAGATTTAATGCCAGGATTTAAATGTACTATCGACTCGTACTTCGATCATACTTTTGCCCATCGGTATACAACTTTTTCTTTCTTTTATGAAAAAAAAATAGGGAAAATATCATCTGTTTTGTGTTTTCTTGCAAATGCAAGACAGCAAGAGTACTGCTTTTCTCATCGTAACCAGCACAAGATTTTACAGACCCAAACTCTGACCTTTCTCTCTTTCTCGCTACTTTATTGTTACAGTGATCCAATTTTAATTCTGTTGTTTATTTCAACCAAAACCAATTCTGCTTTAATTTGCTCATTGTAACCAGCACAAGACCTTTCTGTGACTGCCACCTCACTATGGTTCAAACACAGAAGAACCTGGTCGAGTTTTCATGGTTTGGACTGAGATTGGTTGTACAACAATACAACTTCCAACCACCCACATTGGTTTTTAAACTTCAGGACTTTCTGCTCTGGGCCCTTCTGCACACTACAGTTACAGCATTCAGGGCTCCAAAAGAAGGAAACTACCTGCAAAAAACCTTAATTAATTCCCCTTCTATAATCTAGATTATCATGTTATTTAACAATTTGATGGCCTGATGGGTATTATTAATAGGCCTGCGTGTGAGACCGGAGCCTAGTCAGGAACCCAAATGGTTAGTGTGGTAGCCCAGACCAGCCCCTTAAGTGAGGAGAAGAGGAAACTTTGCTGATGATTTCAGATTGGAATCTGCTCAAGCTCAACCATCAGATCCCACCTTGTATCCCATCTCATCTAGCAACAATTAGCTGGGTGATCTGAAGTATGTTGGGGGGGCGGAGGGCCGAGGAGAGGCGATCGATATTGTCTTATTAAACGGAGATCTAGCCGTTCTAACCTGGAGTCTGGAGACAGGAGAAGAGCCATGACTTTAATCAATACCTGGTTACCTGGTTTCTGCATTTGCATTCACCTCCGTCCAAATTTCAACGTTTGCATAAATAATAGTAGCCCAGAGTCTCTGATCAGGTCAATTTGAATGGCTAGCTATAGCTAGCAATATTTCCATGGTGACTGGCAGATTTCAGCATAACTGCAGTGTCTGTAGGATGTATGGATTCCATGACTCGGTGGCCACGGCCCACTGTTGGTTCGTTGAAGAGTACTGATGAAGAGAATATTGAATTGTCATAGTCTACCCGGGTGAGTGGATGTGGACAAATGACAGAAGAATGAGCATAGCTAGGCAGGCAGATATATATGGTCCCTTAGCCCCCTCTCTCTTTGGTCACTTTCCAACTTCTTAATTTCTAGTCTATGCAGAAAAATCCATCAAAATCATGCATATGCGTCATCATCATCAACATATCGGGTGTCTGGAGACTGCAGAGATAGAGAGGTTAAGGCTGCTCCACGCTACAGTATTTCATAAGTTATTAATTATTAGCTGTATACTATCGTATCGGTTGTATATGTCACTAAATCCTCTCTCTCCAAGCACAAGTATACTACGTACTCTCTTCCGATTGGGGTAGTTTACCTACCTCTTGTCATTCTATATCATCCGTTGCTTGTGAAATAACATGGCTAACTTGTTGCCAAATAGGGCAAAGCGTAATTTCTAGTGTTCGAGGCTGATAGATCCAACCTGCGGAGAGAAAGAAGACGTCAGAGGCCCCAAGAGTTATCCTAGGGGCGTAAACTCTGATGACCAAGTTAGTCGAGAGTTGTGAGGGGTCAGACCAAGCAAGAGAAGAACCTTAGAGCTTAAGTTTGTGTCCTTACCTTTTATAGCTGGAGTTGCCTTAGAAGAGGGGTAGTTGGGAGCAAGTGGCAGTGGTTGGAAGTGATTGATGATGGATGACCAGGATGCATTCGGCTAATGCCATGTGTCAGGATCCACAAGATGGCCAAGATGCATCCGGACGATGCCAAGTGTCAGGATCCACAGGTCGGCCAAGTACCCCTACATCACTTGCCTCCCACTCTTGAGGCCGTAGCGACTGAGGTCGGCTGGCGGGCTCTGTCGAGGCCTTGGCTTCGGCCGAAGAGAGTGTAGTAAATTAGTGCAGAGGCGTCAGCATTGACAATAGAACTCTTTTCAACGGCTCTACAGCGATTGCTCCTTTGTCCACCCTTCATGTTAGTAAAGGATCATTCCAGGCCGAGGGTGTGTGACCGTGGCTCACACGGGCGTAGGCTACCCGCGTGCATTGCCCATCCCCCCACGAGTGTTGGTGCCATCCGTCATAGGTTCGTACACAGGATGAGCGCTGGGGTCGATTGATTGAAGCCGTGTGCAAGATGACACGGGGGGGCTAAATGGGCCTAAAGCCCATTATTAATTGGATTAGTCAAGATGTCACATGACAACTTAAGCAGTCATGTGACATGGGCGAATATGGGTTTTGATAAGGGTATGTAAAACCCATTAGGATAAGAAGATAAGTCTTATCCACTTAGAAAGTCCAAATCCAAATAAAGATTTGGATTAGGAACCTCCTAATATGATTTGGAGTGGTGCTCCTTAAGGCTTATAAAAAGGGAGGAGGCGAACTGCTCCAAACACATCTTTTGCTCTTAGTTCTCTCTTTCTGCTCTTGTCGCCTAGAAATCGTAATTCGTTCTCCACATTGTGACTGATCTTGACCAGTTATGATTTCTGATATTTGCAAGAAAATATCAGAATTATTTCATGCTCACCTCCCTTGTACGATCAAAAAAGTTGGACTGCAGTTTTGCTAAAAACTGCGTTGCTGAACTGGATTCATCTCAAGCTGTGCCATCTTCAGTGGAGGCTGGTTTTGGGATTCACTTTGGGCGTGAACTACCACTTTGGGAGCTAAACTTGTGGAATCTATATCAGGTATACTTCTCCCTTTCTTTTGGTTTCAAAAATTGGTGCAATTTCGATGCAAGAACGATCCTTGAAGAATGTAGTTTTTCTAAAATTGGGAATACGATTCCCAGAAAGTTGCAAGAAATTTTTTCAAATTTCTCCCAACCATCTAGTATGGTTCGGCCATCCATATGATGGATCTTCTCTTCCTTCACATCGTGTTTTTATTAAGTAATTGGTCGACGTCTTCTCTTTGGCTTTCACAAAGATTTGCTTGTTTAAGAGTTTTTGAGGCTGAGGGCAAGGTCGTGGGCCACTTATCAATAGTTGTCGAGGTCCCGAAAGTTCTTGCCTTAGTCAAAAAAGGTCAAAAGACAACTAGGCATATGACTCGCATGGTGTTGTATGCCTTGGGCCGACGCCTGGTCTGTGTGTATAACCTTAAGGAAGGTTGTATGCTGTAGTCGGTCAACCGAGGGGCCGATGTCCAATCCTAGCGTGTATAACCTTAAGAAAGGTCGTATGCTGCGGTTGGTCGACCGAGGGGTCCTGGTGGCTAGAGGGTACGAGAACATTTACATAGAGAAAGATCCAAAGTGAGAGGAACTTGCACATTTCATTTACAATTTTCCACTAAGGTATTTATACTTATATTGAAAGTACATTTGGAGATTTTCAAAGTCCTGGGTATGAGGCACTAGTCTTCCACCCATGTACTCCAGTCAAAAGGTGTCAAGTCCTACTACCTGCTTGATTCTGTAGGGCCTTTCCTAGTTTGGGCCAAGCTTTCTGACGCCGGGCTCAGGAACCTTAACCTTTCTAAGGACAAGGTCACCTTCCTTGAAGTGATGGTCTTTAACTCGGGAGTTATAATACCTTGCATCTCTTTGCTGGTAGGCCACGACCTTGATTTGGGCTTAATCTCAAACACTTTCCAGTAGGTCAAGGGTGTTCCTTAACTCTTCATTGTTCTTAGCTTCTTTGTATGCCTCAGTTCGATGAGTTCGATGTGTCGGTTGGCCGATCTCTACTAGGATGACAACCTTTATCCCATATGTGAAGTTGAAGGGAGTTTTTCACCCATGACCATCCGAGGTGTCATTCAGTACACCCATAGAATGTTGTATAGTTCATCTGCCCAAAGCCTTTTGGCTCTGTCTAACCTTGCCTTCAATCCATCTAGAATCGTCCTATTGGTGACCTCAGCTAGCTCGTTAGTTTGAGGGTAGTTGACCAAAGTGTACTACTGCCTTATTTCTAGGTTTCCACACCATTCTCTGAACTTAGAGTCATCAAACTATCGGCCATTGTCAGTGATGAGCATGTATGGGATGCGAAATTGACAAATGATGTTCTTCTAGAGGAAGCTCTCTCATCAAGTACGAAGTAACGAGCTGACTGTCGTCAAGTATGGAGTATTGTGCTGACTGCCGCCAGACTCTCCTTACCTCACTCTTGTCGGATGGTAGCTACTCAAGTTGCAAGTAGGCAAGAACGGAATCCATCCGGCAAGGTGCCACTTGGATGAGACACACTTGCCTCTCTCCGATGCTACGGTGTGCTAAGCTCTTGGTGTGCACAATGTGGTTGAGAGTCGATGCTGAATAGCTTACAAGCTTTGACAGGGCATCAACTCATGAGTTCTCGGCTCATGGGACCAGGTGCAGAGCGAATTGCTGGAAGTGACTACCTAACTCTTGGATCTTAGCTAAGTATTTGGTCATATTTGGTTCCTTGGCCTCATATTCTCCATTCACCTGATTCACCACCAATTGTGAGTTGTTGAAGACCTCAATGTGCTTGGCTCGGAGGTCTTTTGCAAGCTGGAGGCCGACAACCAAGGCCTCGTATTCGGCTTTGTTGTTGGAGGTTGGGAAACTAAACCGCAACACATACTCCAATTCATTATCATCTCGGTGAGAAGTATGAGGGCAACTCTGCTTCCTTTGGCGTTGGAAGATCCATCCACGAATAAGGTCTAGGTCAGCTAAGACTCAACTTCACTTTCGGGGGCTTGGCTGTGGCCGTGGTTGAAGATGCATTCAACCAAGAAATCTGCCAATGCTTGTGCCTTTGTTGTAGGCCTCGACTAATAGTGTAAGTCGAACTTCGATACCTCGATAGTCCACTTGGTTAGCTAACTTGAGGTCTCAGGCTTTGCGAGCACTGACTTGAGGGACTGGTTGGTTAACACCGAAATGTTGTGGGCTTGAAAGTTAGGACTTAGCTTCTTGGTTGAGATCACTAGTTCAAAGGCTATTTTCTCCACTTCTACGTATCTGGTCTTGGCCTCTCGGAGGACCTTGCAAACATAATAGATCAGCCTTTGAACTCCCTTGTCTTCCGAAACTAGCACCAAGCTGATTGGCTCATCCCCAACCGAGAGATACAAGAATAAGGTTTCTCCTAGGATAGGCAGCGCAAGCAATGGTGGCGACACAAGGTGGGATTTTAACTCTTTGAAGGCTTTTTAACAATCTTTTGTCCATTGAAAATCTTTCAACTTCTTGATGGCCCGAAAGAAGGGTATGCACTGGTCCACCTCCTCTCTGATGGCTTTTTAGCGCTCTGGTGCAAAGTTCCTCTTCTTTTGCCAAATTGGTTTACAGCTCGGGTCCACACTCAAGTTGTGAGTAATGATAAAGGGTCAATTCCTGGTATATCAGTGGTGAACCAAGCAAACACGTTGGTAGTCGCTTTGAGGAAGTTTACCAATTTGGAAAGTGTGTCTTGAGGGAGGCGAGACCCGACTCGTATCATTATCTTAGGCTTGGCCTCGTCTAGGGGAACCGAGATAAGGTCCTCGGCCAGATGACCACAACTTGACAGTTTGTCCTCGAGGTCAAGCCCCTCTAGTGGTAGGGCTTTCTTGCTCTTGCCTTTTAGCACCACAATGTAGCATTGTCTGGTAGCTTGTTGGTTTCCCCTAACTATTCGTACACCACGCTTCGTGAAGAACTTCATGGCGAGGTGGTAAAATGAGATGACCCCTTGAGTGCATGAAGGGTCGACCTCCCTATGATGGTGTTGTAAGGTGAGCCTATCATCACGACCAAGAACTCAATCATTCGGGAGAGTGTTAAGGTTCGTTCCCTACACTGACTAGTAGGGTTATCTTCCCTTTAGGTCTGAAAACTACTCCGAAAAACCCTATGAGTAGCACCTCAATGGGCGGCAGCCAGTTTGGTGTCAGTTGCATCTTCTCAAATGTCTCATAGAACAGGATGTCGGTCGATGAGCCATTGTCTATGAGGATCCCTTTTACCATGTAGTCTGCAATGACCATTGACACCACCAATGCATCGTCGTGGGGTACAAAAACCCCCTGTAGGTTGTCATCTGAGAAAGAGAAAGAGATGAGGTCCTTCGGCCTTGGATTCTTTGGTACTAGGCTGTGAATGTTACACTACCTGGTGTATGCCTTTCGAGACGAGACAGATGCTCCCCCTGAGGCCAAACCCCTAGCTATGACTTCAATGACTTCAGTCAAGAGGCGATGGGTGTGGGGCTCAGTTTGTTGTTGTTGCAGGGATGATGCTGGGGCGTTGCCTTCAACATTATCTTTTATGTGTTTGCGGAAGATGAGGGACTCGATCTCATACTTGAGCTCGTAACAGTATTTATTGTCATGGTCAGTGCCGTAGTGGTATTTGCAATACTTTTTGGGGTTGCCCCTTCTCGAGTTCTTCTTCAACTTGGATGGCCACTTCATGAACTTCTCATTCCCTACTTGCATTAGTATGTGTGTTCAGGAGGAGTTTAGTGTCGTGTACTTGTTGAAGGAAGGGGTCGACGACTTCTTCTCACCGCTCTTGTTGGTGGGGCCATCATTGTGGCTATCCCTTTCCTTCCTCTTGTCGTTGGCCTTGCTTTCGGATCTTGGAGGTGTTTGTTAGCTTCGGTCTCTTCGACGAAAATGTACTTGTAGACCTTCTTCAAGAACTTGGCTTTAGTCTTGGGTGGATCTTGGAAATGGACCGGCTAAGGGGTCCAGGTCAGAGGCCACTGATGCTGTGTGCATGAAGATCGAGGGGTCGAGGTCCTTGACCTCGAGTTCTTCTTTGTTGAACCTCTTCATATACACCCAAAAGCTTTCCCCGCGCTTCTGCTTAACAGACATCAAGGAGATGACATTTTTCTAACATTGTCGGTTGCTCACAAAGTGACCTAGGAAGAGGTCCACGAACCACACCCAAGAGCCGATGGAGTGTGAAGGCAGTGTCGAGAACCATCGGCATGCTGCTCCCTTGAATGTGGCCTGGAAGGCTCGGCACATGAGGGTGTCAGAGTACCCGTGCAGGAGCATGAGGGCATGAAAGCTTTCCAGGTGGTCCTCAAGGTCTGTACTTTCATCATAGCTTTCTAGCATCGGGGCCTTGAAGTTCGATGGGAGGGGCTCGAAGATAATGGAATCCATGAAGGGCTCCATCCGGGTGAATAAGGCATGGCAGTTGGCGGAGGCGTCACCTCGACCCTCCTTTACTTGCTGAAGTTGGTCATGAATGGCACCAACTTGCGCCAGGATATCTCCGAGGCGCTGGTCAATGTAAGGCATCGTCGCTTTGGTTTGGTCCTGGTTCTCCCTCACTAGAGGGGGAGAGGCACCGCACCAGCCTCTTAGCCATATCGGGGATTGTAGTAGCCCGAGTGCCCGCCATCATCCCGGTTGGTTGTAGCGCGATGGTGCTGACAGTCATGGTTCTTGCACTCGGCATGGGACCCCATGGGATCGCCCCTCGGTTGGGGAGCTAAGGGGTCTTGGAATGGTTCTTGCTAACCTGTCGGCTACTACTGTTGGACTTCGAGGGGCGGCCCCTTCCAAGCCCCCTAAGTGTTGGCTTAGCAAGGTATGGGCGGACCGCCCATCATGTTGTCCATGGCTTCTAATAGGGCAGCCACCCTATAGGTGGCCTCCTTCCGGACACCCTTTACTATCCAAACGCTGGGCTAGGTTGTCCAGCCTATTCAGGACCAGCTCAAATTGGTTGATCGTGACTAAGTTTTAAATGTTAAGAATGGGGTCTTGCTTGTTAGCCATTTCGGAGACATTAGTTGATTAATTCAAATTTGTTTTTCTTAGGGGAAAGTTTTGAAGATGTTCCCACAGACAGTGCCAATTGTTGCTGCCAAATACGGAGCCAAGGGCAACAACATAATTTTTGGTATCTGAGGTTGACAGGTCTAACCTATTGAGAGAAAGAAGATGTTAGAGGCCCCGGGAGTTATCCCAGGGGTGTAAACTCTAACGGTCAACTTAGCCAAGAGCTGTGAGGGGTCGGACCAAGCAAGAGGATAACCTTAGAGCTTAAGTCTCATATCTCCTTACCTCAATGTGGGAGCCCCTTTTATAGCCAAAGTTGCCTTAGAAGAAGGTTAGTTGGGAGTAGGTGGCGGCGGTTGGCATTGGTTGATGATGGATGGCCATGATGCATCCAATTGACACCACGGGTCAAGATCCGCAGGTAGGACAGATACCCCTACATCACCTATCTTCTTCAAGATCTAACGTTCTGAAGGCCTATTCATCAGGTTGGTTCAGATAGGGTAAAACCTTAGACCCTAAAACCCGCTTGGGTGCAGGTTAATTGCAAGAATTTAGAACCAAAGACCTTATCTTATAATAGATTGGGAAGGACCGGTTCAAGGCCAATTTAACGCTAGATCCATTCAATTCCAAGTAGAACTTTCCCATTTGCTAACTCCTATTCAGCACAAGAGTTTTGTCTTAGTTGTAGTCGCAGCCCTGCTATAAGGTAGAAGCACGATGGTTATGGCACCACTTCTCACCCTTTCTCTTGCAATTAATTTATAGTGTCTTAAATGTTTTTGCTTCTTAAGAGCAAAGGCTATTATGACGGTGAATAACAAAGCCAGTATGCGTCCCATGTTAAGCCAGCCATGTTGCCTATGTATCATGTGACCTTTTGGCTTTATTATCCTCCCTTAAAAAGAGTTAGACATTGCTTCTTTTTTACAAGTCTTATAGAGTAGTAGGGCATTTGATAATAAAAAGTTAATACAGCCTCATATGCGATTTGAGCAAATGGTCCCATCCAGTGAGAAAATGGGAAATCATCCAAGCATTTATAAGCCTTAGAATATCTTTGGCAACTATATGAGCAAGATGATTAGCCTATCGAATTGATCCGCTTGCACCGCCTAGACAAGGGAGAGAAGTAATGGTCAATTTTCCTTGAAATAGCCTAAATAGCCTCTTGAAATTTGGTTCCACAATTATCTCGTAGTAAGGCTGCAATATTTGTTTACTATGTAAATGTGGACTGGTATAAAATTTCACTCTCGGTTTGTATTTATCAGTGTTTTGATGGAATATCCACTCATAGTAGAGTTTAACATCGATAATCAATGTAAATATAACACAGATAAAATCGATGTAATATTTACATTGGTAATCACATTTTTCAAATTATAACAATTAACAAACTTTAAACTGATTGGTGTTGAACTCCAACAATGTACTTTTATGCTGCAAACAAACATAGTCTAACCAACTCAGATGGCTTTGATATACGCAGACCTTCCTTAAGATCTAGACTCTACATCAAGAACTGAAGAGCAAATCCTTTTCTTTTCCCCGGCACCAACAATCACCCTTGTAGAAGTTTAAATAACATAGGCCATATATATTGTGCTAAGGTATTTAGACTCTACATCTGAAGTGAGAGGAACTTGCATATTTCATTTACAATTTTCCACTAAGGTATTTAGACTTTTATTGATAGTACATTTGGAGATTTTCAGAGTTCTAGGTATGAAGCACTAGTCTTCCACCCATGTACTCTAGTCGAAAGGTGTCAGGTCCTACTACCTACTTAATTCTTTAGGGTCCTTCACTGTTTGGGCCAAGCTTTCTGATGTTGGGCTCGGGAACCATAACCTTTCTGAGGACAGGTCACCTTCCTTGAAGTGGTGCTCTTTAAGTTGGCAGTTATAACATCTTGCAACTCTTTTCTGGTAGGCCACGACCCTGATTTGGGCTTGCTCTCGGACACCTCCATCAGGTCAAGGTTGTTACTTAACTCTTCATTGTTCTTAGCTTCCTGGTATGCCTCGGTTTGAAGTATCAGTTGGTCAATCTCTACTAGGATGATAGTATCTATCCCATTTGTCATGTTGAAGGGAGTTTCACCCATGATTATCCGAGGTGTCGTTCGGTACATCCATAGAATGTTGTACAGTTCATCCGCCCAAAGCCCTTTGGTTCTATTTAACCTTTCCTTCAATCCATCTAGGATCACCCTAGGGAATTTCTTTGGTAATAAAAAATTAATACAGCGTCATAGGCGATTTGAGCAAATGGTCCAATCTAGTGAGA
This sequence comes from Nelumbo lutea, assembly GCF_056320005.1. Lineage (NCBI taxonomy): Eukaryota > Viridiplantae > Streptophyta > Magnoliopsida > Proteales > Nelumbonaceae > Nelumbo > Nelumbo lutea. The sequence goes on along the minus strand of NC_142685.1, from coordinate 114,499,750 downwards.
AATGGGGAAATCATCCAAGCATTTATAGGCCTTAGAATATCTTTGGCAACTATATATGAGCAAGATGATTTGTCTATCGAATCGAAACAAAATCTAAAATTGTATCCACTTGCACCGCCTAGACAAGGGAGAGATGTAATGGTCAACCTTCCTAGAAATAGCCTAAATAGCCTCTTGAAATTTGGTTCCACAATTACCTCATAGTAAGGCTGCAATATTTGTTTACGATGTAAATGTGGATTAGTGTAAAATTCCACTCTCGGTTTGTATTTATCAGCGTTTTGATGGAATGTTCATTCACAATAGAGTTTTACATCGATAATCAATGTCAATATAACGCTGATAAAATTGGCATAATATTTATATTGGTAATCACATTTTTCAAAATATAACAATTAACAAACTTTAAACTGATCAGTATTGAACTCTATCAATGTACTTTATGCCACAAACAAACACAGCCTAGCCAACTCGGATGGCTTTGATATACGCAGACCATCCTTAAGCTCTAAACTCTACATCAAGAACCAAAGAGCAAATCCTTTTCTCAGCCCCGGCACCAACAATCATCCTCGTAGAAGTTTAAATAACATAGGCCATATATACTACCCTAGCCATCCCCAGCCAACCAGCCGGCTCCATAATTCACCTTACCACTCAAATGGTGAAATGGGGGTGGGGTCTACACCCTTGTAGATGGAGGATCAGTCTATCTTTGTAGAGGCTCAACCCAAGGGAAAATCTTAATAGAAACGGAAGCTCTGGTTAGACTACCGCAAATGGAGAATCATGCTCCCCTCTGAATACTAAAGCATTCCTCGTCTACCAGCATATATACTATGGTTTTCTTCATTTAATGCTATTCCTTTGTTCATCATTCTAAACCGGCCTGGAAATGGAATTGTTATGGCCACTAGTTTTCAGGTCAGTGGTTTGACCATTCAGGTCAAATGGTTTAGGCAGTTTAGACTATTAGGGCAATTAGTATTATTACTCTTGGTCTTTTAAGAGATGGCTGTTGGGTTGGGTGAGAAAAAAAAAGAAAGAAAAAAAGGAAGGAAGGAGAGAAAGAGAAAAGGAAGAAAAGAAGGAAATGAGGGAAAGGGGGAAGGAGGAGGAGGAAGAGGAGGGAAGCAAAAGGAACTGGAGGAGCATCCGATGTTCACCAGCGATGATGATGGCAACGGTGATGACGACAATGATGACGGCGGCAATAGACATCATAGCAGCAACCATTCAGTTGGATGAGAATTCAGATCTAAGAATGGAGATATCAGATCTGAAATTTCTACAACTTAGTTTTCTATTCTCTCTCTCTCTCTCTCTCTCTCTCTCTACATCTTATGAAAATGCGAACCACTGTTTGGGTTGAATGGATTGACGGTTCGACTGCTCGGATCAACGGTTCTTTGACAAATCCAACAGTTTTGAGCCCAATAACGAGTTGAAGGTGAAATGGAACCAGTTGCCTGAATGATTTCAGGCCAGACGGTCCAACTGAAATTTCTTATTTTGCATGGCAACTTCATCTTTCAAAATAATTGCTCAACCAACCATTGCTCTCAATCTTGCGCTCTATGTGATAGCTAGACATGACAAAGTACTGGCCCCATGGGGTGAAAGCCCATATTAACATGCCAAAGGAATCTTGGTATTGGCTTGACACTCTTCTGTAGTGAACAGGTTCAAAAGGAGATTGGTATTCCATCTTCGGAGTCTATGAAGAATCAGTTGTTTGACCTTTGTGACTTCAGAATTTGGTGGTCGTGAAATTTGGGTTTATATCAAAATCTATTGGATGAACGCCAAATTATTCAAAGATATATGATGAAAAATATATAGTATACAGCATAAAACATGCCTATAATATGAATTTTCAAAAATATAATAAAATGATAAGGTACTTTACTTTTAATATTTTTTATAGTATAAAATATTATAATATTAAAGAAAATTAGTAATAGCTCCAATAGGTGATAAAGTGGAGAGTGCAGACTACGATGGATTAGTAAAGTTTTCTTGCAAGTTGAAGGGGCTAGAAGGGCTAGGTAAGGCTGCAATTTTGGTGGGCCAAACCTGACAGCTCAACCCAAGTGTGTGTCTGTACATATAATTTCATAAGTTCTTTCAAACCTGATCAATCCATCCAAACTCAGCTCAGCTCTAATCCAAGCTCAAGTCCAGCCTGAGTGTGTTGGATTAAGCATGGGTTGGGTCAGGCCCAAGCCCAAGTTTTGCACCTTTAGGATTGGGGAAATGCTAAAGAGATTCATCAATTAGCTCAACTTGGGCCGGCCATTTCTTGTTCGATCCAATGCACCTTGACCTGGTCCTCTCTACCAGGTTCCATTGCTAATTTCATTATAAATAAATGATTTCCATTCCTAATGGATGGCTTGTTTCATAAAAGATCTTGGGTGGGCCATATTGTTAATGCATATGCAACAAGAAAATGTATCGAGAACATTTAATTTGTTTAATAAAAATGTTGATGCTGTCATTTTCTCGAATATCATTGACAATATGATTCAATTTACAAGATGCCGATTAGATGGTTGATAAGGTTTCTTGCTACTGATGGCACACTTGGGGTGTTGTTTCACCACCATACAGACATGATAGGACGTAGAACCTACAAAAAGTACAGGGCTTCACTTTTCATCTGTAAGGCGAAGAGAAAGCGCAAGAATTGCACATATATATATATATATATATATATATATATATAAACTGACTGTTTAATTGTTAAATGCTAACCCCAGTAAGATATCCTCTTTGTATAGTATTGATGTACATATACCATTGCAAGATATAAATTTGTATGTAATTATATTATGACATGACTACTTAATTGGAGGGAATTTCAAACTTCTCAAGTTGATCCCACTCATCACATTGCTCAGCCATCAATACATGAGTCAGCAAGATTGGACATGCGTGCTGTTGTGGCAAGGTTGGAAAGGTTGGGAAGGTCTCTTATTGGTTGTAGAAGATACTCGATATCATATCTCACCTGCACCCGGGATGGAGTGGGGGTTATTGATCGAAGAAGATAATTGTATCTGGAATATTTCCGTACTTTGTGCTTTATTTCACAAGAGATATTCCCAATGCAATATTATAATAGCTATTGGAATGGGTTCTGTACTGACTGAATCCGGTTTCATAGGTTTGGGGATGGACTACCCCATTATACATGAAGCAAATAGAAAAAGAAGAAGATTGGGCGTGCCCCGGTCTCCGCACTAAATTAGATGCGATGCCAACTCTATCTTGCACATATGTTCCACTAATCCAATAGTCCAATCGTTACTTGTCCCCTACGGGTCTGAATTCTAAATCAATGTCTAGCAAAAGAGAAAAGAATGAGAAACACATACAAACATACAAATCCTGTTAAGTCCGGATTTCCTATCTATGACATCCCGACCCACACCTATCCACGGAAACCTCATCTTCTTACGTGTCATTACGGGAAATGTTCTCAGTGCACGGAGGTAGTATTTTATTGGTAGGCGTAGGTAGAGTTCCAGTGGGTAGGAGATAAGGAGTCAAATCTTGTCTGTCCTTTGTTTTTACAATTTTTCATCTCCTAAATCCTAATACTACGAATAAAAAAGAATATATTTTCCCGGATTTTGGACACATCAGTTTCAAATTCTCCCCGTCAACCTCTTCAAGTCAAAAGAATTACTTTTCCCTTCCCTTTCAAAGTTGTTTTCGTGATTGACAGGATTCCAATCCTAAGTCGTTCTTTTTGTTATATTTCTCTTCTATAAAAATTTAGGCCCGTTTGCTTTTTGGTAAGTTATTCAGAAAAGATTTACTTGGATAAATGCATTTATCCATATTTTTTTATTTTTAATATAAATAAGGTAATGACAATTTTAGTCAAAAAATTTCATTATTAAAAGGGGTGGTGTTGTTCCATTTAAGTGTCGCAATTTTCTCCCAAGTGGAAAAGTTATTTACCCACTTAGAAAATAGATATCACTTAATTTTCCCTAGTCCCCATATAAATTTGAAAAAAAATACATGGGTTTCTTGGTCAAGCCTAATTTTCCTTTGTAGGTCTATGAATTTCGTCGTTTTTTATTCAATCTTGTTATTCACACAAATTTGACAATTAATCTCTCTTGATGTCGTCAGGGTATAGGTCGAAGTTGATTTAATTGAATCCATATTTCTACTCACTTTTTCTATACCTGTCCTTCCCTCAATACATTGTATGTAACCGTGTATACCACAATACAAGATGACGATGTGTGGCTGCAATTTAAGGCGAGTACAGTATGGATAGAGTGATATGATTTGGAGCCAACCTGGCCCAAGTTGCCCCTAGCTAAATTAAAGGGTTTCTATAATGTAAGGGCAACTTTTGGAGTTTAATATCAATAAAAATAATATATTTAAAAAATTTCAAAAATAGGTTAACTTTTTAAAAATAATATCAATAAAGGGCAAAAACACAGTTCATCTTCTTCTTCTTGCCATTTGTTCACCAGAGTCGTCGCCGCCTCCAGCAATGTAGCCGGAGGTGGTCGGAGGCAAAGGTGGCAGCGGTGGCACTGGTGGTCATTCCTCTACCCCCCCCCCCACCACAACCTCTGTCCACTGCCACCCACCGCCGCCTCCGGCAACGTAACCGGAGGTGGCCAAAGGCAAAGGTGGCAGCGGTGGCGCTGGTGGTCATTCCTTTGCTCACTACCACCGCCACCTCTGTCTCCACCCATCTTCGGCAACGTTGCCGAAGGCGAAGGCGGAGGTGGCAATATTGGACAGAGAAACCACCAGCACTGCTGCTGCCACCTCTGCCTCCGGCTACCCTCGGCAACGTTGCTAGAGGGGGAGACGGAGGTGGGCGGACGGCGATTCTGACGAACAAATGATAAGAATAAAAAGATGAATAGTATTTTTGCACTTTATTGATATTATTTTTAAAAAGTTACTCTATTTTTTTAATTTTTTTAAATATACTAATTTTATTGATATTAAACCTCGAAAGTTGCCCTTTAATGCTATTACCCCTGAACTTAACTAATAAGCAGTCACACATCACTATCTTATATTCTGAGATGTGCAGCTGCAATAGTGAGCGGGTAGAGAAAGTGCATAGGAAATCTTTCCACGCCCGATATACGGTGAGAGGGAATCTTCCGTGGGCCATTATTTGCTGAAATTCACGTTGGAACAACGAAGCCCAATTATTTACTGGCCCACACGTTAATTCAATAGTGTGTCCGTCATTGGGAGTCTAAATGGGCCTTGTTTTGGCAATCGTTTCTTAATTTTTTTTTCTTTTTTTCTGGTTAATTTTCCGTTGTGATTTTTGAGTTTTGACACTAATTAATGGTTTTCACTTTGATCTCTGTACCAAATCAGTATCATTACATAATTTCAACGTCCATTTGATCAACATGTTGTATGAATATTTTTGAATCTTGATCTTTATGGGCCATTCTTTTTTTTGGGTAGTTAAAAGTGAATCACCCAAACTTGTAAGAAGAAAACTACAATTTATATCATTTGATTAATACTGATTTTTGGCATACATGATCTTGTTGCCTGTTACCATGATTCATCTATTAGGCTCAGTTTGGAAGAAGTACAAATACAAATTTATAGTGTAAAACCTTGTATTTTGTATGTATTTACACTCTACAAATTTACATTTGTACTCTTTCTAAACTGAGCCTTAATATTCAAAATTTCAAATCAAAGTGAGAGAGTAAGAAATCAAGGTTATGCACCGCTGGAAATAAGCTTAACCAACATAAAAGAGGGCGGAGAGTTGGATATTACTGTTCCTTTAATCCATCCTCATGCTCACAGAATAAGAACAGAAAAGTGAAAGAGAACCAATCCTGCTTTGTAATCTTTGAGAATTTCCCCTCATATTTGTGTGTGTGAGTATGTGCATGTATCAAGTGTATCAAATAGACCAAATTTTCTTTCAAAACTATTAAAAAACAATCTATCAAGTGTGTGTGCATGTGCTTGTATATCAAGCTTCCTCCTTCCCCCCGCTGCCAAGAAGACCAACTAGATAAAGCTCCGCTTTTATGGTTTTGAATACAAGACCTGGCCAGATGGTTGGACCGGTTAATCCATGAACCATTATGAGTCTGGTTCAAATTTTAGACCCCAAAACCGTCCAACCCAGGGTTGGTCCGGGCGATCGGACCATTTGACCCAGAAATCAAAGGCCAAAATGGTTGTGTTTCTGGTCCGACTTTCAAAAACCACGCCGCCTTTCTCTACTCCAGGGAGATGGAGATGGATTGGTGGCTCCTCCACCATAGGGCGAAACAAATATGGCTGATTGTTGGTACCAACATTAAAAGTGACGTGGGTCAACCAATTCCTATGCTAGTGGAGAATAACTCGAAAACTTCTCCTACTTCTTTGTTGAATTCCAAGGATCATATTTGGGAAAATGACCATCATCTCTTCTGTTATCAGTTGTGGATGGAAAACTTAAAGATGGGCCATGTTCCTTCTCCTACTTTGGAAGATGGGCCCATGGAGATTGCATTCAATTCCATGGACCTAGAGCCTGGTATCTCTCTTTGACTTGGTAAAAGAAAGACAAACATGACTAAAAAATAACCATAATGGACATGGGCTTTCCAATGACAAGATTACAGTGGAAAGTTGTCGGTACTCAGAACCAAGGTTCAAAATATTGATATGCTTGATATGTTGGTAGTGGTCTATCAGTAGTTTTTTTTTTTGGTTTTTTTTAGTCTTTTTTTAGTTTTTTTTTTTTTTTTTTTGAATCTGATTCAAGGGGCTGGTTTAAGGTCTGTCCATCCTTTGAACTGGTCGGGGCCCTAAAACACCTCCTGTAGGGATATATTGGGAAGCCCCTGATATACATACTGGTGATATGGCCTGATACGTGTGTCGATTTTTTAAACATTGCTAAGAAAAACCCTAAGAAATGAGCTCATCACAAGCGCCTCTCGACCTCACGCTTTTATTAGCAAGATGGTTCAGATGGACTTAGAGGTGAGGTGGCAAGCTCAGAATTGCCACCATTGGTGTCATTCATGAGCTTCATTGCATGGAATTGCCAGGGTGTGATGAGCTTCAAGGCTTTTCCTCAATCACTTGGGCTGTGTTTGGTTTGAAGGAAAAAGTAGGGAAAGGAAGGGAAATGTAGGGAAACTTTTACAAACCTTGTATAGGTTTCTTTATGTTTCCCTTCCTTTCCCTACCTTTTCCTTCAAACCAAACATAGCCTTAAGCTCCTCTTACAAAATAAACCAATCATCCATTTTGTCATAGGAAAAAAATGTTTAGTGGAGGCCTCAAGAAGATTGTTGTAAAGAATTTATAATTACACTAATGAAGTTGTCCTCTGTTTTTGTGTTTCACAAGTGTGATCAAGATTTAATTGTTCTACATGTGAAATAGTTGCTAGTGTTCAATGATTGGTTTCATTCTTATGCTTATGGTAATCCTTGTCATTTTCAAAGAGTTGATTTATGGGGTTGTATTGTTAACATAAGCAATAGTCTCTATCCAAGTTGTGGGCTACTATTGGGGGACTTGAATAGTATCATTTCTCATTTAGAAAATGACGGGGGTTATGAATCATGATTTTCAAGCCTCTAGTTGCATGGATTTTATCAACATGATGAATAATTGTGGGCTTCTAAGGCCCACCACATTTCACTTGGTGTAATAAGATTCTCAATGCTCTAAATTTTACTAGGCCATATAAGGCACTAGGCACAATTGGTGCCTCCTCTTTCTTTTTTTTTTTAATACATACTAAGCATTGGAACATAGTTGGAGTAGACTTTGTCAATTTGATAAGAGGCCTTGTCCAATCCAGAATGAGACTAACATTGTGCCCATCCCCAAGAAAAGTAGCCTTGAGACCAGTGTAGATCTCTGGCCCATTGGTGTAGCTAATGTCACCTACAAAATGGTTGCAAAAATTCTAGTATCATGCCTTAAATATATATTGAACAAATTAATCTCCCCTTTGTAGAGTGCCTTCATCCTGGGTCCTCAAATCTATGACAATAGAGTTATTCTGGGGAAGTTGTCCATACCATGCACCACTCAAAAGGATGGTATGGGAATTTGCTACTAAAATTGGACCTTTCTAAGGCCTGTCATTGGGTTGATTGGGCCTTTTTGATGCATGCCCTTAATTGAGAGGCTTCTCAGATTAAATCTTCTACCTTTTACATTGTTGCATTGCCCCTCTTAGAATGGCTTATTCTTAGTGGATTCAAAAATGAGGGGTTTGTCCCATCTAGGGGTGATACATTGGTGTCCTCTTAAGACTCTTTTGGTCAAAACTGAATGATGACACACTTGAGTGGACAGGAATTTAACTTCAATAAATTAAATATCCTTTTTAGAACTAATACACCAAGATGTACTAGGGAGAGTCTCTAAATCTTGCAAGGCAATGCTTTCAAAACCGGATCATATCAGATGGTTAGATCGGAAAAATTGGGAATTGGTCCCTTGGTCGGTTCTGTTTCAGCCCAAAAACACTTTTTGGTTAAAAACCATTGATTTGGTTAGTGAATCATTGGCCTGGGTAGTCGAACTGCCGACCTGTCAACCTAGAAAATGGTTTTTGGCCGTTTTTTACTTTTTTTTTTTATTTTTTGTCAGAACGGGCCATCCATTTTGTTGGGCCATCCATTTTGTTCAAACGGTTTGACCATTCGACTTGAGAACCGGACCTTAGAATGGTTCCCTGACCAATTCGGTTTTAAAGACCTTGTTGGAAGGAGTACAAAACTTAAAGTAGAACGATAATCAAACTAGGTAGATTTTAACTTCTTGATTTGAGAAATTCTAGAACAAGTTGGGAAGATGGAAATCCAAGTGCCTCTCTCATGAAGGCATAGCCATCCTTATTAAGCCCTCTCTCTTAGTGCTCCCTAACTATTATATGGCTATGAAACTTATCCCCAAAAGTATTTGCCACAGGCTATCTTCCGGCTCGGGAGTCTTTTTGCAAACCAATGGATTAGGGAGGCTTGGGATTCTGTGATGTTTATTTAAAGAACATTGCTATCCTTATGAAGCTAGGTTGCAGATTGTCTTGCAACAAAAATAACTTATAGGGCTCTATTCTTTAGTTTAGGTCAAGGTTTTTAAAACCAAACCGGACAGGGAACCGTTTTGGGTCTGGTCCCCAAGTCGAACAGTCTGACCGTTCAAACCAAATGGATGGCCCATTCTAACATAAAAAAAAAACAATAATAAATAATAATAATAAATAAAAAATGGCCAAAATCAACGGTTCGACCACCCATGTTAGTGATTCGATGACCAAATCAATGATTTTTGGCCAAAAAATGGTTATGGGCTGAAATGGAACCACTCAAGTGACCGGTTCCCGTTTTTCCAATCCAACCGTCCGGTCCATTCTGGTTTTGAATACATTGGTTTAGATATATAAGCTTTATGAAGATCTTATAAATAGTAAATCAGCATGCTACTTCCTCCATTTGGATAGTCTTCTTAGGGTTAGAGCTTCTTTCTATGTGGGCTTAGGTGGAAAATATTCAACGGGTGGTTGGTCATGTTATTGCACACCAAATTTTTCCAGCCTATTAATTGGAATAGGGAGTTTGTCATTGATATTTTTTAGCTACATATCATAGATTGCATCATTTCCCTTCACCTATCAATAGAAAGCACATGTTAGAGGGAAAAATTATCTAGACTCCTAACAAGTTTGGCAATTTCACTTGCTCGTTGATGTATAAAGACCTGATAGAATCCCTAGCTTCTCCCTCAAATGTATACTTTGTGCTCCCAAATCTTAGTTAGAAATACTTTTGGAATAAGCTTTTAAGGGCTTTCATCGTGGGTCCATTTTTTTCATCTAGCATTGCCTTAGAGGCATCTCCCTCTCAAGACCAATGTAGCAAGATCCTCTTCTAAGATTACTAGTGATTGCTTGATTTATAACTCTCACCCTAAAACTCTTCACTGTTGTTTCTTTCCTTGCCATTAAGTGAGACCTATTTAGCTTAGTATGGACATGGCTATGTTCAATACTTCTCACCCAAACTAGTCATTTGGGGATCAACTCTAATTCTAGCTACAAGACCATTAGTGATTCATTTATGGTGCAATTACCCTCTAGCACACCTGGAAGGGACATTGCGAGAAGAAAATGTAGAATGAGGACCCCCCCCCAAGTGTGGTTCTTAGTGTAGTGGACCTAAAGGACTTGAATGATGTTTTAGATTCCTCTAGTTCTAGTACTCAATATCACATTCTTAACAATTCTCTAAGCTCTTAAGGACTTGAAACCTTCTGTAACATCTTCAATCGCCTTTAGTGAGCAAAACCTACCCTCTCAAAGCATGCCTTCAACCTATACTTATACAACCAAGTCATTAAATAGTAATGGCCATTAATCTACCACTACACTACATCCTAGTTACTTACTATAATCATATGGATTTTGTTTTTTAGGTAAATCTTCTCTTCTTAGTGGATGTTTATCAATAATACTAAAACTGACTTTTAAATTTTTTATATTAATAAGTATTAAGATAAATTATATTGGCCTAGATTAGGTTGGACCAATATCTAGTACAATGGCAACCCTAGTTTCGTGCACCAAAGAATAGGGCTACACATCTTCTTCTGTTATTGGATAAGACTAGACTTCTAAGATAGATGGTCATATTTAATTGAGTTAAAAAATGGTCAATAGGAATATGTGAATAGGAAATCTGGACATTTAGTTAATTATTAATCAACCCCATCCGGTTTGTTATGAGAAGTCCATAAATCAACTTATATATTAGGCTTCAAACTTATCTCTTTTCATATATCTTATATATTATGAGAAGTCCATAAATCGACTTCTTAGCATGAGAACCAATTGATGGTGACTTGGTAGGTTCTTTGACTAGTTGTTGGGGGGACCTGGGATCAAATCTTGCTGCCACCAATGTTAGGGGATGGGTTACCCCCCATTGTGTAGCTCTATAAAGACAAAAAATGTGCTTAGCATGAGATCAATAACCAAGTTAAAAAACAATTTCAAAATTCAATAATCAAAGGCTCATGTTATTATTGGTCAAAACAATTCTTGAAACAAATCAATATTAAATTAATAAAAAAAAGATAGAAAAATGATAACCAATGGAAAGGAGTAGGGGTGGATTCAAGCTAATCTAAGTTGAATATCTAGTTATTCAAACTTGTTTAACAGAAAAATATGAGGCCCAAGTTCGAGATTAAGCTTTGGTCGTGCGCGATCTGGATGCTTCTAGCTATAAGGCAGCTCGGATGTTGGTTGCCAAGTGGATCACCCAAACTTCAAGAAAGAAGGATTAGAGAACTCAGGGTGGCTAACCCGGCGAGGTTGTTCCGATGCTTAAGTCAGTTCTCTATAGGTATTTGTGATCTGTAAATCAATAAAGCGGAGAGCTAGAATGACTTAATCACGCGTACCTTCAGCTATGGGGTGAGTGCCCTTATATAGTTAAGTTGTTGTGGGCCTCATGAAGCCTTTCGAAGATCTTCGAGCTGGATAAGTGGGAGTCCGTTCTGCTCCGATAGGGGGATAATGTGCTAGCTGATAGCGCTTATTGTGTCCATCCGATTCAGGTGGGATGCAGATAAGGCCTATAGCTCCGCGTCGTGACCCCAGAAAAATCGGAGATAGCAATTTTCTAGAACCTACTGCATATCTCTTTTAACATTCTCAACCATTTGAGGTCCCCAGAGTTTGGTGCTTTTGGAGGTGGTTGGGACTCCGAAGTAACTTGACTTGCTGAGGTGGGCATACTGCTAAGTCATTGTCCAGTCGGTAGTCTACACCCACGTGTCCACTGTTTATCAGGTCGGGCCAAATCACCCCTCATCAATTGCCCCCACTCTCGCGCATGGGTTACGACCTGGCAGTTTGTTCTCAGCGTCCCCTCTAGTTCAACTAGGAAACCAGATCACGTACTAGGGACGCGTAGACACCACGCGGATGTATCAACCCTGAAAATGTCAAAATATGCACTCAACTAATTTCTCCCTAGATAGGAGTACGACCGGTTTTCATGGGAGCCATTGGATTACATCAATCTTGTCCATCAAAAACCGACTACAGTGGCTATAAATAGGGGCCATGGGGTCCCCATTTTCTCCGTCATGATCTGTGCGTTTGTGTTTTGAGCTTGTGTGTCTACTTCTAGGTTAGTGTCATCTGTTCTCATTCTTTGAAGTCATCTCCTCCTTTCTTCGGTTTAGGTAAGCCTCCGTTTCAACTTGCTTCCCTTTGATTGTGATGTCAAGTGTTAGCAGTGGTAGCCTATTGAATGCTAGTGGCAAGTCGAGTGGGACTGAGGTGGACTCCTCGGGCCAAGTAGTAGAATCTGGTCCTGCCGAACTGGGCACCTCGGCATGAGGTTCTGAGCCTAGCTTGCTCGAGGTGGATTCCCATGCAGAAGAGTGGGGAGGCTTTGGGAAAGAAGCCTTGAGTTCCGTAGTTCTCGGAGGTCGGGGTCGGACTGCTTCGGTCCTTCCGTGATGACTATGGAGTTGCTGTAGACACTGGCCAAATACTACAAGTTCCCTGATGACCATGACTGGTGTATCCCTTTGGAGGGATACCCTTGGGACCACGATCCTAACGAGGTCGTGGTGTTCAAGGAGCAGTTGATAGTCGGGCTACTCTTCCCGCTCCACCCGTTTATCGTAGAAAATCTTTAATTTTTTAACATAACCATAGGTCAACTTCACCCAAACTCAGTTCGTTCCATAGTAGGTACCATTTCTTTATTCCATTACTACGGTAAACCCTTGACCATGTATACCTTTAGCTCGATTTGTTCTATTAAGAAGAATTCTGCTAGCCTTCCTTCTTTCGAACACCGTAGCTACTACCTAACCCCCCGACCTGGGTACAAGATCCTGCACGGCTTCCCCAACAAAGTCTCGGCCTGGAAGAGACGTTACTTTATTGTCATTGTGGCTGGGGGGGTGGCCGTTTCTGACGCACTGGAGGACATCCATTAGTGACCTCGACGTCAAGTTAGATAAGGACATAAGCGAACGGATCCATGCCTGGGTGGAGCTCAGGTTGGAAATTGACAACTTCCTTGCTGAGGAGAAGTTGGTTAATGTAGGGCTGAGTCCGAGTAGGTCTCCACTTCGGTTTCATGCACTTGGACTTTTTCTTTCTCATTGGTTTCATTCTAAGTCTGTATCTGGTTGCAGGTACCATGGCGGATATCCCTATCTCCAAGCTTTTTACCAACATGAAGAAAAGGAAAAAGAGAAAGGCATCTCGTAGTGATCCCCAAGCTGTCGAGCCCATTGCTAGTCCCACTGCACCTGTAGTCCCGATGAGGAAAGAGGATGCACCCGTCATCGACCTGGTCAAGGATGACCAGGGAACCAGGTCGACAGCCCACGAGCCCGAGGTGGCCCAGGAGTTTGAGACCCAGCCCGTCCAACCCGAGGTCATTGCTTCCAGTGCAGCCCCGAGGAAGGTCAAAGTATTTTTGGTTCTCGGGTTGCCACTCTCAAGAGCAAGGAAACCGTCTTCCCTGCCGAGGTGTCAAAGTATGCCAGGATGCCACGCTCTAAGCTCGTTGCCACTACATGGGGTCATCTAATGGTGGTATGTTTCTAACTTCGCTTCTCTGTCCTTTATGCTTTTCTTGCCTTACTAATCGATGCAGCTCTTTTGTAGACAAACTCGATGATTCACTCGCTAGTGAAGCAGTCCGACCGTCAAATGGAGTTGTTACAAATATGGGAGTCAAAAGCGAAAGTATTGGAGGCCAAGGTTTTGGCTGCTGAGTCGAAAGCGACGGAGTGCTAGTCCAAGACGATAAGGGCTGTCGAACTGGTGATGAAGCAGGAGGCAAAGTCAAAGCGGAAGGAGTGTATCCATGAGCTAGAAAAGGAGATTGAGGATAAGGAGGCTCTCCTTGCTGAGCGTGAGGCTATCTTCTCCTAGGAGCTAAAGGAAGTAGGTGATCACGCTATCGAAGCTTACAAGACTTTTCCTAAGTTCAAGAATTTTGTGAACGAAATAGCTACTTCAACTTTCCGCTAAGGTTTCAAGGTCTGCCGTTGGATAGAAAGGCATGCATTTCCCCAGCTCGATCTTCAACCGCTCACATGGAAGCCGGAGAAGGCCAAAACCACACAATCAATCATCTAGGTAAGGCCAACCAGCTCGGGTATTGGACCTCCTTAACAAAGTCTGCTGCGAGGAGCCTCTCGACCTCCTCGTTAACTATCCTCCACCGCTCTAGGGCGAGGTTCCATTTTCTTTGTCTAATTAGCCTGACTGATGGGTCCATATTAAGTCTATGAGTAATTATGCTAGGGTCAATATTGGGTATTTCTGCCGCGGACCAAGCAAAAATATATAAATTATCAAGTAGAAAGCTTACCAGTTGTGATCTGAGTGGTTCGCTAATTAGTGCACCGATCTGAAGGGTCTTTGCCGGGTCATCTTCAAAGACTCGGATATGGGCGGTTTCCTCCATTGGGGCAGCTCACTCCTCTGTATGTTTGGGTGGAGGCTCTAATTCGACATCGTCAGCCAATTTCGCCTTGCCCTTCAACACGGTCACATAGCACTTATGCGATTCCAACTGGTCACCGCGTACAACCCCTACTCCACAGTCTGTCGTGAACTTCAACACCAGATAGTAAGTCGACACGACTGTACGGAGGGCATGCAGAATAGGTCAACCTAAAATTGCGTTGTAGAGGGACGAAGCATGACCACGAGTAAGGTGTGCTCGAAGAGCACTAAGTTGGGCCAGGTTCTTGTTGTAACTAGCACTGTGATGCGTCCAAGGGGCCTAACCACTTCTCCATTGAACCCTACTAACGATGAGTTAACTGGCTGCATATCACTTCATTGTAGTTGTAGTTTTTCAAAAGCTTTTAGAAAAAGGATATCCGTGGAATTACCTAAGTCCACCAATATCCGCTTTACCTCGAAGTCATTAATGACCAACTTGACAACGAGGGCATCATCATGGGGATACTGTATAATACGGGCATCATCCTCCATGAAGTAGATGGGCTCTTCGATCCAAGGTCTTTTCGGTGGATTTTCCGCTTCATGCTCAAGCTCTCGAACTGAGGTCTTTCTTGTCACAATGGTACACCCCGCAACAATAGACTCGTCGGTGATCATGTTGATCACCCCGTGAATCGGTCTGTCCTTTGGCGACTGCTACTGCTGGGGTGGCTAATCATTTCGCTTGCTTGACCTCGGAGCCTCTCTTCTTTGGTTGGCTTGGTGGTCTGTTGATTCTCTACCTTCACGCAAGATGTACTTCTTCAAGTACCCACGACGAATAAGCTCTTCAATCTCGTTGTGGAGGTTTCAGCAGTTCTCAGTGCTATGCCCAGTGTCACGATGGAAATGACAATAGTAATTCAGGTTCCTGGTCGCCAGATCTCCCCGCAACCTGGGCGGCCACTTGACAAAGGAAGAATCCTTGATGGCCATCAGTATTTCACCTCGGTTCGCATTGAGGGGGGTATAGGACGTTCTTTCAACAAGTGGGGCTTTGGATCGCCGACCTGATCTAGAACCCCTAGATGGAGACTCTCTTCTTTCTTAAAGACTTGTTTCTCCTTGATGGCTTACACTTCTTTCGTGTTGATGCTTACTGCAGCTAACTTCTTCATCTTCCCTATTCCTCTTTTCTCCTTATGGGCATCTACCTTGGGGTTAAACAACTTCTCGGTCTTCATAAATTTTTCAGCACCGGAGAGAAACTTCTCCCAAGCATTCTTTATAGCTTTTACTTCTAACACTGTAGAAGCATTTATTTTTAATATTTGTATTGGGTAATGGGTTTGATTGGTTCTTCAAATTTATAAACAATTGAAAGAAAGAATTCAGAGTTGTATCAGTGGAGGCTTGTCCTAGTTATACAAGATTAGGACAAAATTTTCAATGCCGTTTTCTTCTTTAACAGTTCTTCTCTATATAATTGAAGGAGAGAAGTTGGCATTTGTGCTTTTGGTGTGTGAGTAGAAAAGAAACAAAATAGAGAAAAACATAAGGCAACACGTGAGGATCAATCCCCAACTCTCAGTTGCAGCATCCTGCGTCCACACACGTTCCACATTGTTAGTTTTGTGGCAGGGTGGGGGTGGGGCTACATGTTCCTACTTCAATGTAAATGAAGCCAACGATTTTGTGGGTATTTCGGGTAAAAAGAGAAATTGACCCAAGAATGAAGTAATTAATTAGAAAATTAAAAGAGAAGGTTCCTAAGATACAATAAGATTATAATTAAGAGACTAATACTACTATACTAGTTCGGCACGTGTAATCCAATGCGGGAGATTTTGGGTTTGGTACCACACAAACATATAATAAGGTATTAATGCATACACATCAGTGTAGCTTATTTATTTTACTATTTTTTTTGTACAAAAGACAAGAGCTTTCGAAGTTGTTGCTTTTTGTCTCATTCCCAATCCATATTTTTATTTATTTTTTAGTCCAAAACAAGGTAATCTTTTAACTTTAAAACAGAATTTGTTTTTTAGTAATTAAAAAAATAAAGAATTAAAAATTAAAACTCTGCGCTGTATCCCAAAAAAATATATACGAAAAAGTGGTTTGGACTTTGGGCCCACTTGTAAAGAAGCCCACAAAAAAATTCTCTTAATTAGTCCACAGATGAGGGAAAAGAAAACCCTTTTTTATATTAAAAAATTCTTAACCAAGATGAGATTACAATTAATATGGGATTAAGGCTTATAAAACTAATTTTAGTTATTTTATTACACAATTTTTTATAATAATTTTTGGTGATTCCTTTGTCTGACTCTGACCACGACCGAATGGCCCCATTGAGGAGGTAGTATCCTATGGTTGGAAATGATGGTGACTTCTTGAATAATATAAACTATAAAATATGTGGGATGTAGGGCTGGCTCTTGGCAGAGAAGAGTAAAGGTCCATTTGCCTTCCATAAATGGAAAAATTCTATTCCATGATCTATCATCCCAAAAGTCAAAAAGTCAGACCTGTGTGATTGGGATTTAAGGGCACTCCGATGTGCGTGTGCATCATCACATCATGTGCGTCCCTGCAACTTGCAAAAACACAAGTCACAAAGAAGATTTGTAGTTCATCTCATCTTGCTACGGTGTAAAACAACAGTACAGTTGTTAATGTAAAAATCTCCTTAGATTGTGGGTGGGTCCCGTCTCGTAACTACCAAACAGTGATATGATCTGACAAACGAGTGGTATACAGTGGATCACGGCCTTGCTTTGTAGGGAAAGGGCATTTACTATTTAGTGCCCCAGTGGGCCACATAATGCAAGTGAATGGGCCATGTACAATGAATGAACTCTCAATGGTCCAATCCAAGACACCTTACGAGTTCCGAGCCCTGGTGGTAGAAGTGGAACAGTAACCCTAATTTTTTTTTTCGCTTTATGGGACTATTGGTTTTTAAAAACGAACCGGTCAGGGGTCCGGTTACCGGTTCAAATGGTCTGACCATTCGATCCGAATGGCTTGTCCATTATGACAAAAAAATAAAAAATTTAAAAAAAATTAAGAAAATTGCAAAACAGTCAAAACCGTTCAAATGGTTAACTAGCCAGTTCAGCGGTTTGCTGACCAAAATCAACGGTTTTGAGGGAAAAAGCAGTTTTGGAGGAAAACGGAACCGGTCAAGTGACTAATTCCCGGTTTTTCCAGTCTGACCGTCTGGTCCGGTCCGATTTTAAAAACAGTGGGCTACACAACACTAGTAAATAACAACCATGGTTTTCAAAATCGGACTAGACCGGATGGTCGGACTAGAAAAACCAGAAATCGGTCAGATGACCGGTTTCATTTTCTCCAAAAACTGGATTTCCTCCCAAAATCGTTGATTTTGGTCAGTAAACTGCTTAACCGGACGATTAACCGTTCAAACGGTTTTGACCGTTTATATTTTTTTATTTATTTTTTTATTTTTGTTAAAACAGACTGAGCATTTGATTCGAATGGTCGGACCGTTTGACCCTGTACCGGACCCCTGACCGATTCGGTTTTAAAAATAATGATAATAACTCTCGAAGGTAGTGGGACTTGAATTTGCACCTCCTGTGGGACTATTCAGTTAACGTACCAACTAAGCCATCACTCTCCAAATTTGATTGTAGTGGATTCAAATTCCTATTACCGCTGAAATGAATCAGCTAGCATACCAACTGAGCCACCTCTTGATTGACTCAGGTGTTTTACTTCATCATGTTATTTATGATTGAATCATCAAATTTGATATTTTAAGTAAAAAATAACAGTTTGTATCAATCAACTCATAGTTCTCGAAAACATTTCATTTAGAAAAAATCTCTCCCCTCAATCTGAAACACTTGTAACCAATCAACTGATATCGTAACTCTATTAACTAATCAGATGGTATTTATCAAAATTTATCAGATGGTATTTATCGTAACTCTATTAACTATGGAATATTAAAGAACTATGGAATATTCACACTTCAGTTTCAATCAAATTTATTGATAACGGCAACATTGAATTCATCTTCGAGCAACTTGCAGACAAAATAACTGCATTGGAAGGAGGACCGTTTGGAAGGAGGAACCGTGGTTCTATAAGTCTAGTTGGATATTGCTCGAAGAATGGTCAGACTCTACTACTAGAGCAGTCAAGAAAGTTTGGTCTCAGCGAGTCTGGTTGCAGATTCACATGATCCCGCGAAGCATGGTAGAGGATACAAGGATCTGTTTTTTTGGCAAAATTTGCAGGAAAAAGTTATACCAGATCAAGAAAAAATCTGCTCCGGTCATCTCATCCATGGACTCTATGTCCGAAAGAAGATCATCATCAATCTATGAACCTCTCTATACAGTTGCTTCATCATTTTCTCAAGGAAACCTATCTGGCTTCGCTACTGCTATGAGCAGCTACCACGGGTTTGTGCAAACTGTGAATTAGTGGGGCACGTCTGGTACAACTACAAACGAAGGGACCAAACAATCAACAATTACAAGGCTTTACTGGAGAATCGCACAGTCAACTACCTGGGAGACTGGTTAAGAGTGGAACACAGGCAAGGTGTGCCGCTTAAAATACCAACTTTTTCTACTCAACTGCATGCTCCAGAATCAGGTAAAACTAGGCATGGTGACCATGGCTCAGATGAAGACACTAAAGATGAAGACCGATGTCCTCACAAGCGCAGATGCCTCAACATCTCCGGCGAAGGACACCAACAAAACAACAATGCCGAGTTGTACACTCACTCCGAGTCTCACACTCAACTCGGTTCAAGCACCCCGAGTCAAAATAACTCGATGCATGCAAAAGCCAATGGGAAGTCTGTCTTGACAGGTGTTGGTCATGCAAGTTCATCCAAGCCACGTACGTTTCATGCGGAACCCCGCCACAAGCCAGCCGAAGGGACTCTAACAGAGCCATCTAGCAAGGTTTCTTTTCGGCAAGTTTCGGGAGGTTGCCAAGTTACTTATTATCTAATGAAATCTGGCCGCCTCGGGGTTTACAATATGGCAGTGGGCAAGAGGAAGCGTGGGCCTCCATTTAAGTACTTCACAGATTCGAATACAAAACAGCTAATGATAATCGACAAAGGCCAAATCTCACAACTCCACCCAGGATTCTTGACAGATGACAAAGTGGGTTTCGACAATACTAATGCGGAAATAAGAAAGGATCATTTGAAAGAGCTTGACAATTTCACAATGGATCAATTCCTCAACCTTACGGTGGACACACGGTTTCCAGTAGTAGCTTCGTTACAGTATCAATCCACAACCATGGAGAACCTTGCAATAGACCAATACATGACTGATCTGATAGCCTTAAATTCTCACTACGACACTCTCTTACTCGCTCACAACACCGTGCCACATTATCAACAGGTACTTTCTTTATTTCTTTTCAGTTCTTAGTTCAAGATAAGTTATTTTCTCTATGCACTACTTTTTACAATGATTATTCTAGAATGGAACGTAAGAGGAGCAAATGGCTCCAAAAAAGTTAGACATCTTCAAAGCTTGTACGCCACTGAAAGACCCAACCTAATCTTCCTAAGTGAAACTAGACTGACAAAACAAAAAAGTGAGGACCTAATTAACAACATGCACTTACAAAACTCAGTGTTCTTTGAAGCTCAAGGACAATCAGGAGGCCTCTTGTGTGGCTGGTCAAACAGTTTTCAAATCAGTGTTATCTCAATTAGTAGACATTTAATCCATCACAGTAGAGAATGCTCCACCAGTCTCTTACTCTTCTATGGACACCCACGGAAAAGCCATAGGAATCTCCTTTAGAAACAAATATAGACGTTGATGTCTCAAATGCAGCATCCCTGACTTCTTTTAGGAGACCTGAATGACATCTACCAATTACATGACCAAAAAAACTTCAGAAATGCATCACCAAAGCTGTCCAAATCCTTGCATGAGCTGATCTCAATACACCAATTAGTGGACTTGGACTTCTCTGGACCTCCTTTCACAAGGACAAATGGACAAACGGGACATAAGAAGGTTCTGGAAAGATTGGATAGAGCCTTAGTCTCTATAGACTAGGTAAGATTGTTCCCAAATGCAATTCTCTCCCACCTCCCAATCATTTCTTTAGATCATGCTCCAATCAAGCTAAACACTTCCCATGCCCAATCATCCTTTTTATCAAAATTTCATTTTCTTCCATTCTGGTCTGAACACCCAGATTGCTCTTTTGTCATTGAAGAAACTTGGTCTAAACCTATTCAAGGAAGCTAGGGCTTCAGGGTGACAAAAGCTCAAGGAATGCAAATAAACCTTGAAAATATGGAACAAAGAGAATTTTGGAAATATCAAAGACCATCCACAAAGGCTAACCCACAAAATATCCTGTGTTCAAATGACTTACAACTCTACTGGACAAGTGGAAGAGTTAAATTCTTTATAGAGCCAATATCACTACTAGCTTCAAAAGAAGAATAACTGTGGAGATTGAAATTCAGAGAGCTTTGGCTCAAAGAGGAAGATAAAAATACAAAATATTTCCATCAAGCAACAAAAAGAAAAAACTCGAAAAATACAAATCTATGGCTACAAAAATCAGATGAAGCATGGGTGCATGAAAAAAAGGAGTATCTCAAAGCTTCTTCTATAATCCATACTACAAACAGGGGACATACCAGAAGATTTTGACCCCAGCTCTATTGATCATCTAACCTTCCCGTGCCTGAAACCAAATCAGATAGAATCTCTCCTACTAAAGCCAATAGAGGAAGAAATCCTCAACACAGTGCGACAAATAAAGCCTCACAAAGTAACAGGTCCTGATGGTTTCACAGCTTACTTCTACCAAAAGTAAAGGAATTTTTCCTATCAAAGCGCTTACCCAAAGAAATAAACAATACAAACCTAGTTTTCATCCCAAAAAACAATGCTCCATCAAATGCGGCTCATTATAGGCCAATCAGCTTGTGTAATGTCATCTACAAAATCATTTCCAAGTGGATGGTAAATCGGATGCAACCTCTACTACAAGATCTCATTTCACCAACACAAGCGGGTTTTCTCAAAAAATAGGTAGATAATAGACAATATACTCTTAATGAGAGAAATCATTCATCTCCTAAGGTCACAAAAAAAAAGGGAAAGGCTATGCGGCTGTCAAGCTCATCATGTCCAAGGCTTTTGATAGAATGGGGTGGCAGTTTTTGAAAACTGTCTTGGAAAAAATGAACTTTCCATCAAAATGGTTTAACCTCATATACCAATGCATTTCTACCCCCACCTACTCCATTAAAATAGGAAGAGAAGCTTTTGAACATTTCTCTCTGAGTAGAGGGCTAAGGCAGGGAGATTCCTTGTCACTCTACCTCTTCATAACTGGCATGGAAGTCCTCAATCAACTTCTTGATCAAGCAAACATGAATGGGGGAGCCAAAGTCATAAAACTGAGTAGGAATGGGCCCGAAATCACACATCTGCTATTTGCAGATGTTGTTGTTCTCTTTTTTCAAGCAGATTTACCACAAGTCCAAACACTACTAAAAATTCTCAAAACTTTCGAGTCACTATCTGGCCAGAGCATAAATCATGGAAAGTCATCCATCATGTTTAGCAGTAATGTGGCAAGGCATCATCAGAAATTCATCTCAACAATCCTACGAGCTAGGAAACCCATGACAGGCTCAAAATACTTGGGCATTAGGATTGGCACAAAGGAATGAAAAGTCTCCGCACATCAATAACGGGTAGAAAAATTCAAATCAAAAGTAAACACGTGGAGCTCAAAACTTCTCTCACAATCAGGGAAGACCACCCTAATAAAAGAAGTGGCGCAATCAGTATCAATCTACCCCATGCAGACCACCATTTTGCCAAAGACAATCCATAACACCCTAGAAAAACATATTCGGGACTACTGGTGGAGTAATTCCAATAAAAAGAGTAAACATTCGATAGCCTGGTCAAAGTTATGCTCACCAAAAGCCCAAGGAGGTCTAGGTTTTAGGCAGAGATGCCAGATGAATAAAGCACTTTTCAGTAAACAAGTATGGAGGCTGTTACAAAATCCTAACAACCTTTGGAGTCAGGCCATAAGGGCAAATATTTCCAAAACACAAGCCTGCTCAGAGCTGGGATAAAGCAAAACAGCTCTTTTTGGTGGAAACAAGTTCAGAAAATTATACCGTGACTGAAGAAAAACATGCTCTGGCTAATCAAGGATGGCACGAATATAGAGGTCTTCAACGATCCATGGATTCAACTTTGATAAGAACTCCAATGACAAACAGAAATGGATCTTCACAGTATATGGAGCTCAAAGTCACAGATCTGCTAAACATTGATGGCACATGGAACCTACAAATTCTAGACGACAGGCTAGATGCTAACCATATCTCACATGTTAAGGACTTAAATCCAAACCTCTCCTTGGATACTGATGTCCCGATATGGTTAAAGACGCCAAAAGGGAATTTCACTGTGAGCTCAATGTACAGATTTCTGACAGATTTCTTGGCAGCAGGATGATCATCACCTTTCTTTGACTGGAAATTCCTTTGGAAGCAAAACATCCTTCCAAGAATAAAAATTTTCATGTGGAAATTCGTATGGGAAGGGATGTTAACAAAAGACAAGTGCACCGAGTGGCTGCAACCAAAAGAACAAATCTGTTCCTTCTGTAAACAAGCTACAGAAACACTGCAACATCTCTCTATGACATCCTCCCTTTTCTGCACAGTCAACACAACTCTATACCTGATATGGAAGGCTCGCAACAATCTAGTGTTTAAAAACACTTTGATGAGCCCTCTCGACCTGCTAAATCGCTTACAAAGCTACCAGCAGGACATCTTCCCTCATATCAACAATATCTGTATTGCTGCTTGAACCTCATGCAAAACGTACTGCAGGTTGATGGCTCTTTTGACCCTCTCACAGGAACTGCAGGAAGAAGTTTCATCTTCAAGCGAGCTTCAGGTGAAACCATTTCTGAAGGGAGACCATGCTGGACAGTCTCAAGCTATGATTCAGAGATAAAAGCTTTGATAGCAGGTCTCGAAGCAGCTTCTACCTTAACTGACAAAGAAATCTACATATATATAGCGACTCTGAGAAGTTAGTACATTTTCTGGGTAGCAAAGGATCACCAACAGAATGGATCGAGCAGCTGCACTGGCCAAAGCTCAAAAAGCTTACCTCTTTTTTTGCAAATATATTTTTTATTCATGTAAATAGAAATTTTAACAGAACTGCTCACACACTTGCTTATTCTGCCTGTAAAGGTCGAGCGATCATAAACTACAATCCTAGCCAGATTGATACTGTTTAGGTATTACCTATGAAGTAATATATATGAAGCTGCTTCCCCTTTTTTTGACAAAAAGAAACACAGGTCCTAGTCCACTAACCGACGTCACAGTGAGTGACAAATTTACTGAAATACCCATTCACAGTTTGAGCAGCTGAGATAATAAAATTATAAAATGACAGAAATGGAGATGGTTATTGCATAATCGTTGTGTTGCTTCAACGCCCTGATTGTTTAGCTTTGAAGAAGAAAATGGGAAAGAAAGGGTTAAGAAGTAGGGTTTTGGAGACTTAATAAAGGAGAGGGCAAAACAATTTCATAAAATATGTACAGGATAGTTTTGAGATTTTAAAAATTTTCATGGTGCACATGACATCACATGCACAAGATGACTGATGAAATGCTAACTGTTGGAGTTGAGTGCTGATTTCTGAAGAAAGTAGAAGATACCTAGCTGTGGCAAGTGAAAAGTGAAAACTGAGGCCTTTAAGTGTGCTACCCCCAATTTATAGGGTACTGCCTTGTAAATTTTCCAAGAAAAAACTTGAATGGATGAATATTCAAAGGGAATATGAATGAAAAATCAGTAAATGCATGGAAAATGAACTTTGCTTTTTCATATTTACCTTTTGCAAATTCTTGGACTTTTTTCTCTATTATTGTACCTCCAAACAATGGGAAGCCATTATTGAAAAGTAGGTTTGGGTAAAAGAGGAGAAAATACATTATAAATTAAATTTGTCTTCTTAAACCTACCAATATGAGACTAAAAGCTTTATGGGAATAAGAACTTCTCCACATCTCTTATGGGGTTGTGCCCATTGTAAATAAGTTCATAGAATCAAGCCAAACACCAGATGATCAAAGTACTTCTAACCATTGGATGGGATTTATTCCACCATTATCTACAATTATTGAGTTATATTTATTCCCATTCAATTTTATGGTGAGAACTTTGTTTTCTTTGCCATTTGCGTCCAAACCAATTGGAAGGTGTGTGAACTTTTCAGTTGAATCAGAAACCTCTCACATTTTTATTTTCAACTTCTAAGATTTAAATGACTTATTTATGTTATTAACAGTCAAACTGGTTGAAGCATGATCAAACTGGTCAAACCATGGCTCTTTTGGTTTGATGTCCCTTCCACATTCAAAACACAGATAATAATATCTGAAATATTTTATTGTTGAAAATCTTACATCCATTGTAGGAAGAAACAAATTAAAAACAGCCTTAAGGACGCATGACTGTAAATTAGAATCATGTTGAATGCTTAAAAAAGGCCATTACTTACCCAATAACGGTCCCCACTAGGAGGGGTAGACTGGATCCAGATCTAACACTTAGCACCATATGTTTGGTGAATAGAAAAAAACAGAATTGAATAATAAAAAGTACATAAAGATAACTTTTTTTTTTATGGGTTCACTCTAGAGATAATATTGCAGTAAGATAGCACATACAGAGCTTCTTGACCCAATAACTTTATTCCCTTGTATAACTGAAAAGAGAGCCGTTTTAATTTATAGAAGCCCTCAAGGGTTATAGGGGTAGTAGCTTCAAAATGGTTCCAAGAATCAAAAACACTATTTACATAGGAATCAAAAGTAAAAGATTCAGAGTGAGATAATAGGGTTCGATTTTGATGCCAGAAAGACATGATAACTGAAAAACTTACAACCAATCAACCGGCAACATAATAAATAGGGGAAAATTTATGATGCGGGAAAGATATGGTATTGAAAGAGTTTTGACCAATCAAAACCCATCCATGAAAAGGGGATTCAGTCAGTGCAAAGCCCGTTCAAATAACCATCATAGCCTTACATTGAAAATATCTCCTCATGAAATAAAACATAGAAGTATAGAGATGTTTCCGATGCAAGGCTGTAAAAGCTATTCGAACAGTGATCGAACGGGCCTTGCACTGACTGAAGCCGATCTCCCATCCATGAATTCTGATAAATAACACCTGATCAGCTATCACTCTTATTATTCTGGTTGATTTATCAGACATTTTTCATATATCATATCTATATATAATATTATAATGAAATTTAATGTTAATGGCGCTTGTAGGTCAGTGGATAGAGTGTCTGTTTCTAAGCAGAAATTCGTAGGTTCAACCCTTACTTGGGGCGGTTTCGTTGCCAAAAAGTTGAAATTATGTCGAATCTCACTTTCTTATTCCCACGCTTCACTATTATTTTTGGTAAATTTATTTTGTTCTCACGGTTTGAGAAATGAGAAATTGAGAAACGTCATCCACATCTTTTACCCTTTTTCAGTCTTTGGTCTTCACTCGTACAGACCATATCAATGAGCCACTAAAATTTCCAGGCCCACCCATTTGGCCTAATAAAGGCCCATCACACAAGGCTGGTCCCGTCTCTTGGGCTGGATGGACTGGACAAGCAGACAATGACCTAATTATTTAACCCCAACGATTTAACGCTAATCACCCCGAGATTTCATCATTCCACCAACCAATGACCCATATTCGCCTTTGTCCACCCGTACTGCAAGGCCCACCCGTCTGGCCTAACAAAGGCCCATTACCCAAAGCTGGTCCCGTCTCCTGGGCTGGATGGACTGAACAAGCCGACAATGACCTAATTTTGGAACCAATTAGAGTCACCCTCAGATTCAAACCCACCCACGTTTTCACTCTAATTAGCCGGAGACTCTATTATCATTCCACCAAGTCCAAGCAATGTAGCCCATTGGCCCCTATCCACCCATTTGGCCTCTCAAAGTTCATCTCCCACCGTCTAAGGATTGCTCTCCTCAATAAAAGTTGTTGGAACAATAAATTAAGATTCATAACAACAAAACCCAGCAAAGATCAGTTCCCTTTGTGAGTAAAAGTTAGATGAAGTCTGCTCGAAATGGGGGATGCTTACAAGTTGTGTTCACGTAAACTAGGGCAAGATTCAATGAAGTTTTCTTTAATAAGGAAGAGGGAAAAGCTCTCCTTGACTTGAGAGAAGATGGGCTTTGACCATATGGAAGTGGGTGCGCCTCAAGAAAAGAATTTCAAACCCAAATCATTTCGAGGTGGCTATCATCTTTTCATTGAGCAGAGAGAGAGAGAGGTTGGGTGGTGGACCTGCTACACTTGCAAAGAGCTAGCTTTGCTTTTTTGGGGAAATCAGCCCTCCCGAAGAGTTCCTGGCCTCTAAAAATATTTTTTGTTTGATATTAAAAAAATAAGAATTATAATATTTTTATTATATTATATTATATATATTCGAGCCGATTCGCGAGCCTCACGAGCCGAGCCAAGCTTTTCACGAGTTGAGCTTGAGTAGCTCGTGAAAAGCTCGGCTCGTGGTCACCCCTAATGAGAAATGATAATGAAAAGTTTTAAGAATTTAGGGTTAGGGTTAGGTGCTTTGGGAATTTAGGTTAACATATACAAAGGTCGGGCCGAGCCAGGATTGGGCCGGGCTTTTTTAACAAATCCCGAGCTTGGCCTACAAAATAGTCGGGCTCGGGCTTTTAGGTCCGAGGTCAAGCCTGCGGGCTTAAATTCATGCTCAAGCCCGTCTGAGGGTCGGGTCGGCTTGTCGAATAGACCTATTCATGGGCCGAGTAGCCCAACGGGCCCGGCTCGATCTAAGTCAGGCTTGGACAAGATTTCAAGCCCGTAGGCTCGGGCTCGGGCCTAACATTTTCTGGGTCGGGCTCAAGCTTTCTCAAAAAAACTCGGCCCGAGCCCGAGCCCGACTTGATAATGTATTATATTAATAAAAATATATTTTATATAATAAAAAAGCATATCTATAATATATTTTCCTCTCTTTTTTCAAGTAATAATAAGAAATTTCATTATTTTTTTTAGGTTTTGAGGTCTTTTAGTATAAATAAAATAACTTTTAATTGAATTCAAAATGAAAAATCTTTTTTTTTCTAAATTTCTAGTTGGGCTAGGGCTCGGGCTTGGGCTTCGAGATTTATAGTTGGGCTGGGTTTGGGCTCAAGACCTAGGCCCGATGGTCAGGCCGAGCTTGGGCTCGGGCCTGAACATTTTCTATTAATGGGGAGACAAAGCCCAGCCTAAACCCGACCCGGCCCGGCCCGTGAACAGGCTTACCGTTGGGCTACCTGGCCCATGAACAGGTCAAATCATGTCACCTCATTAATCATTGTGAGCATTTGGTTCCATTTACATTTTGTACTTGTGTGACTGCAAAACCGATAAATACATTTAATGGGAGCGTTTATGACACATAGGTGCCATTAGGCACCATATTAGCAAAATGCCAAAAAATGCCTACCCGTTTTAGTAAGCTCCAAAACGAAGCTTCTTGAAACGAGAGAGGTGCAAACTTCAATACACATAAATGCAATTAATGAGGTATTTGCTGATGGGGTGCCTATGTGGCAACATCAATAAACGTAAGTGGAACCTATATGTCAATATGTGTTTGATTCATGGACGTTTTTCATATAAACATTAATTTAGAGGGTGTTTGGAACCGTAGGCGACTAGGTGTTAATAAATGCTGCCACATAGGCGCCACTTCAGTAGTTCTCCTCTTATACTCTTTCGTATGCATCAAGAATAGCGAAAGGCGAATTCGGTATGCACACCTACTATTTCGGGAAGTTATTTTTTAAAACTTCCCTCAACGGTTAGGCATTTTTCCACTGTTATATTGATGTGGTGTCTATTGGTGCCTAGTTGTTACAAACGGTTGTAATTATTACCTTTCTTTGGTTTGCAAACAAATAAAGTATAAACGTTGAATGTAAAAACTTAAATGGAACCAAACACATATTTCACTATCTTCTGTTGGTTGGTTGGGCATTTCATGGGTTTTTCAAGTAACACCCCATAAAGCTATCTTTCACCTCAACTTAGAATGCTCCAAGTAAGCATTTCATTTCAATAATGATTGAAAATTTTCATGCAATCCCTCATGCACATAAATCAAAGTGTTTCTTTTTTTATTATTTATTGATAAATGTTGAAACCAAAACAATAGTTTCAAAATAAATGTTGATGGTGCACGATCTGAGAGCTCCTAGCTGGAGGGTTATCTGGAAGCTAGTCGCGTAGTGAGTTGGTTCGAACTGCAAGAAAAAATATCAAAGAACCCGAGGTGGCTAATTCGACGAGGTCGCTCTGATGCTTAAGTTAGTATTGTAATCTTGGTTACGAGCTGAAAGCTTAAGTATGAAAGAGCTAGTGAGCAAATAATCGCACGTACTTTGTGTTAAGGGATTAAAAGACCTTATATAGTTGAGCTGTCGTGAGTCTAAAGGGGTCTCTCTTGGATTTTCGAAGCGAGAGGTAGGAGTCCATTCCGTTTTAGATGGTGGCCATCGTGCTAACTGATAAGGCTTATCGCTTCCATCCGATTCAGGCGGGATGAGGATAAGTCCTACAATTACACAGTATAATCCCAAAAGGCTCGAGGACTGTAGGAGAGCTTCTAGAATCAACCATGTCCCACTTAGGCATATGCAGTTACTGAGGTCCCGTGACTCTAGTTCTGCTTGAGGTGACTAAGGTGCCCGAAGTGGCCCGGTCTACCGAGGTGGTGAGAGGTGTCAAGTCATAGCCTGGTTGGAAGGTCGCATCCACGTGTCTTTTATTCATTAGGTCGGGCCAAATCACCCCTTATCAATTGCCCCCCACTCCCTGTGCCAGTGGTCTTGACCCGGTGCGGGGAGTTCGTGCCAAGGCTAGGTGGAATTGGCCCAAATTTTATCGGTTGGAAGAGTGGTTCTTGGTCGGACTGGATTGAATCGCTTGGCTCAACTGGGCTAACTAGATCGCGTATCGAGGACGCGTGGACGTCACATGGTTTATGAACTCCGTGGACAGTAGAGCACGCACTCAAACGGTTTTGATCTCGATAGGTGTGTAGCCGATTTCCACGAGAGCCATCGGATTGCCCAAGATCTCAAACATTGAACCCGGGTACAATGACTCTAAATAGAAGCCTAGAGGGGCCCATTTCTTCACCACACATCGCATATCCAAATTTTGAGGTTGTGCATCTATCTCATGGTCGGTGTCTCCTACTCCTGTACTATCGAGGTCGCTTCCAGTCTCCACTTTGGTTCTTAGGTGAGTTCGTCTTGTTCTCGTTCTCCATTTCCTGTCTGCCTTTAAGTAGCTCGGTATGTCTAGTATTAGCATGGGTAGCCTTTTTGACTTTAGTGAAGAGTCTACCGGAGCCGAGGTGGGGACTTCGGCATAGGCTTAAGAGTCTCAACCAACCCAGGTGAAGCCTCAGTGCGAGGTTCGGACTCCAACCCATCCGAGGTGGACACACTCTAGCAAGAACGTGAGGTTTCCGGTAAGGGGGTCTCCACTTCGCATCAGACTTGGGGTCCGGACAGCTTCGGTCCTTCCATGATGACGACCAATAAACTTTTGTCCTTAGTAGCTCACTACAAGCTCCCCAACGACCTTGTCTATAGCATTCCCTTGGGAAGGTTTCCCGGGAACCATGGCCATGATGAGATCGTGGTGTTCGAGGAGCAGCTTGCGGCTGGTCTGCGTTATCCACTTCATTCCTTTATCATTGAGGTCGTCAAGTTCTTTGACATCACCATAGATCCGTTCCACCCCAACTCAATCCACAACATTGTAGGTACCATCTCCCTTTTTCATGACTATAACTGTCCCTTGACCCTTGACATTTTTTCTTCGATCTGTTATATTAAAAAGAGCTCCGCCTGTGTCCTCCCGGAGCATAGGCGAAGTTACTATGTCTCCCCAACCTAGTTACAAAATCCTGCACAACTTTCCCAACAAAGTCCCAGCCTGGAAGAAGCGCTACTGCGTAGTTCATAACAATGCGTAGTGGCCATTTCCAACTAACTAGAGGCCCACCATTTAGGACCTCGGCATCAAGTTGGACAAGGCAACTTAGGAGGAAGTCCGTTCTTGGGCAAGCTCGAGTTGAAGCTTGAAGACTTCATGTCTGAAGCAAAGCTCATACAAGCCGGGCAAAGTCCTCCTGGTAGGTTGCCACCTCGGTGCACACACTTTTCACCTGGACTTGTCTTTAATGTTTTTGGCCAACTCTACTTGTTATTTTCCGTAGGTACTATGGAGGAAATTCCTGCTGGCGAGCTCTTTGGGAGCATGAAAAGGGGAAAGAAAATGAGGGAATTAACTAGCATCTCTTGACCCGAGCATTGTAGTACCGAGCTACCTGCTATTGGTAGGCCACAATCCAGATGTAGGCTAGGTCACGTACCCCTTTGATCAGATCTAAGTTAGTTTGGTGCTCGTTGTCCTTGGCGTCCTATCGTACACATCAAGCCGCAAGGTCGGTACCTCGATCTCAATAGGGATCACGACCTTTGTTCCATATGTCAGGTTGAAGGGTGTTTCATCTGTCGCGGTCTTGACAATTGTCCAATAGGCTCAAAGGACACTGGGCTGCTCATCCACCCATAAACCCTTAGCTCGCGAAAAAGGAGGCTTCAGTCTGTGGAGAATGGCCTTGTTTGTCACTTCAACTTGTCCGTTCACCTAGGGGTGTACCACCGAAGTGAAGTTTTGTTGGATCCCCAATTCGGCACACTAGTTCTATAACTTATTATCTTCAAACTGTTTTCCATTATCCGATATCAATACTTTAGGTAGTCCAAAACAGTATACTATATTCTTCCAAAAGAAGTTTTGCACATTCTGGGTTGTAATTGTTACTAGGGGCTTAGCCTCCACCCACTCCGTGATGTAGTCCATTGCCACCACTACGATTCTTCTCTGCTCGGTTGCAGGCGGGAATGGTATGAGGACATCTATTCTACAATGCGCAAAGGGCAACAGGCTGGTCAAGTACTTTAGATTGACAACAAGTTGATGGAGGATGTTGGTGTGTCTCTAACAGTTGTCACACTTTTTTATGAGCTCGACTGCGTCTGCCTTCATACTAGGCCAGTAATATCCTTGTCTCAACGCCTTTTGGACTAGTGCCTTGACCCCAGGTGTCCTCCACAAAGTCCTTCATGGATATTGTGGAGTAACTGATTTTCTTCTGAAGGCTGCAACCAACGTAGGTAGGGGAGCATGAAAGACCTCCTGTACAGCTGTCCATCTATAAGAACATACCAGTCTGATTGACGCTCTACCCTCCAAGCTGCATTGCATTCAGATGGTAGGGTCCCATGGAGCAGGTAATCAACATGAGGGTTGATCCAACTCTGCTCTACTGGCAACACGGGAGCAACCTCTTCTGTCCCCCCGAGAATGCTAGGCCGAGGCAAGTCCTCTATGTGAACCATCCACATCGTATTGTCACTAGTTCTTTCCAACCATGATAGGGTGTCAGCCTCAGCATTCTCGGGTCTTGGTACATGGATGAACCAAGAGAAGAAATTCGGCAACAGCTCCCTTACTTTAGCTAGATAGGCTGCCATGGTCGGGTCTCGAGCCTCGTAGGCACCGTTGACCTGGTTTACCACCAGTTAAGAGTCGTTGCACACCATGAGGTGCTTCACGCCAACCTCCCACACTAAACTCAGTCGGGATATTAGTGCCTCATACTCCACCTCATTGTTCGACACTTCGAATCCGAACCAGAGAGCGTACTTCAGCTTCACCTCACTCGGTCCCTATAGTATTAGCCCAACACCACTTCCTTGCTGGTTTGACGATCCATCGATGTGGAGAATCCAGGCCTCCTCGTCCCAGTTTGGCCCCATCCTGATCAAGACCGGTGCCACGTTGGTTGACCCCTCTGGCGTGTTAGCGGACTCAATCAATTCAGGGCCAGGGCACTAAACATACATTCTACTACGAAGTCCACCAAGACTTGAGCTTTGATCACTGGCCTTGGCTTGAATCGGATGTCATACTTGCTTAACTCAATGCCCCACTTCGTTAACCTACTGGACACCTTGGGCTTGAGCAAGACATGCTTCAGAGGCTTGTTGGTAAGGATGACGATAGTGTTGGCTTGGAATACAGGTGCAGTTTTCGAGTTGCCACTACTAGTGCGTACGCTAACTTTTCGATGTCGGGGTACCTGGTTTCCACTGCTTGCAAAACTTTGCTCACGTAGTAGATAGGTCATTGGACCCAGTCCACTTCACTGATTGGTACTGAGTTGACTACCTTGTCACTTGCCAGGAGGTACAACTTCAGCTCATCACTTTCCTCAGGTCGGGTTAAAACCGATGCGATACTTAAGTATTTTTGTAGCTCGTCAAACGTGATCTGACATTCTTCGATCCAAACAAAGTCTTCGTTCTTTTTAATCATCTTAAAAAGGGTAGGCACCGACCCACCAATTTAGACATAAACCGGTTAAGGGCAGCCACCCGGCTAGTTAACCTTTGAATTTCTTTTGTCTTTTCGGGTGGTCTCATGTCTAAAATGGTCTTAATTTTGTCTAGATTGGCCTCGACGCCAGTTCACTATATAGCGGAGGAACTTGCCCAACGTGACCCTGAAGACACACTTGTTTGGATTGAGCTTCATGTTATATTTTCTTAGAATTTAAAAAACGCAATTTAAATCATCAATTAAGGAGTTCGAAAACTGGGTCTTCACGACTATGTCATCAACATAACATTCTACTTTATTTCCAATAAGAGGTCCGAAAACCTTGTTTACAAGTCACTGGAAAGTTGCTCCAGTGTTTTTTAACCCAAAGGGCATCATTTTATAACAATATAGCCTCATTTCAATTACAAATGCAGTTTTTGCTTGGTTAGCTACATCCATCCTATTCTAGTTGTAATTGGAGTAGGCATCCATGAAACTCAGCAGTTCGTGCCCTGAGGTCGCGTTTACCAGGTGGTCAATACTGGGGAGTGGAAAGTAGTCTTTTGGTAGGCTTTATTGAGGTTGGTGTAGTCGACGCACATGCACCACTTTCCTTCATCGGGGCAGCTCGCTCCTCTATATGCTCGTGTGGTGGCTCTAGTTCAACGTCGTCAGCCAACTTCGCCTTGCACTTCAGTGCGACCACGTAGCACTTACGCGATTCCAGCCTGTCACCTCGTACAACCCCTACTCCATAGTTTGCTGGGAATTTCATTGCCAGATAGTAGGTGGACACGATTGTGCGAAGGGCATGTAGAATGGGTCAACCTAAAATTGTGTTATAGGGGGACAGAGTTGCGACCACGAGGAAGGTGTGCTCGAAGCGCATTAAGTTGGGCCACGTTCCTATTGCAACTGTCATTGTGATGTGTCCAAGGGGCCTGACTACTTCACCACTAAACCCTACTAGAGGCGAGCTTACTGGCTGCATATCACTTTGCTGTAGTTATAGTTTCTCGAGAACTTCCAAAAAGAGTATATCTACTGAACTACTGGAGCCCACTAATATCCGCTTTACCTAAAAGTCATTAATGACTAGCTTGACGACGAGAGCATCATCGGTGGATTTTCTACTTCATGCTCGAGCTCCCGATCCGAGGTCTTTTCTGCAGCAGTGGTACACCCCATAACAATAGACCCACTAGTGATCATGTTGATCACCCTACGGATTGGTCTATCCTCAGGTGGTTGTTGTTGCTACCGGGGTGGCTGGTCATTCTGCCTACTCGACCCGAAGCTTCTCTTCTTTGTTCAGCTTGGTGGTCTGATGATTCTCTGCCTTCGCACAAGATATACTTCTTCAGGTACCCGCAAAAAATAACCTCTTCAATCTCGTCGTGGAGGTTTCTGCAATTCTCAGTGCTATGCCCGATGTCACGATGGAAATGGCAATAGTAGTCTGGGTTCCTGGTTGCTAAATCTCCTCATAATCTAGGCGGCCACTTGACAAAGGAGGAATCCTTGATTGCCATCAAGATTTATCCTCGCTTTGCATTGAGGGGGGTGTAGGACGTTCTTTCGACTGGTGGGATTCTGGATCGCCGACCTAATCTAGAACCCTTGGATGGAGACTTACTTTTCTTTCTTGCAGACTTACTTCTCCTCTGTGACTTACTCTTCTTTCGTCAATGCTTATTGCTGCTAGCTTCTTCATCTTCCCTTTTCCTTTTTTCTCCTCGCGGGGCTTCTACCTTGGGGTTAAGCGCCTCCTCGGTTCTCATAAAGTTTTTAGCATCAGAGAGAAACTTCTCGATGGTCTTCGGTGGATAAACACCGAGGTGCCATGCGAATTCTTTGTGCTTGACTTCCTTTATCGCCGTAGTGAGCTGGACAGCTGCTTCAAGGTCCAATATCTGTAAGCACTTGGTATTGAAGCGCGCAATAAATCTTCGGACGGTCCCATTCTCCCTTTGCACCATGTTCAAAATGCTCGCTTGGGACTTCGGGCACTTCTTACAAGTGATGAAGTGGGCATTGAAGCGATTGGCGAACTAAGCCTAGCTAGTAATTGAGCCCAACGCTGAACTCTTGTACCATGCTTTGGCTACCCCCCTGAAAGTAGTAGAAAGGGCAATGCACATGCTTTCCTCATCTGCCCCGGCAATGAGCATCTGAGACTAGAATGCGTCAACATGATCATTTGGGTCATACTTCCCATCGTAGGTCTCCAGAGTTGGGACCTTGAAGTCCTTTGGTCTTGGGGCTGCAAGGATCTCCAACGATAGGGGGGATGGCTGGCTCATCATAACTGGAGCTGGTTGTGCAGCTATGGAGCTCACTTCCTCCCGCATCCTGCTTTGTTCCAATAGTTGACTGTTCCGATATGTCGGGCTATCTCTGGCGGAGTGTTGATGAGACTTGCGGCGTTGTCGCTTCTTTGTTGCTTCAACGTTGTAACTGTTCACCTCCGTGTTGTCCTACACTTCAATCTTCGTTCGCTCATGTTCTCAGAGGTTGTCACGAGGCGGAAAAGGGTTCTTGCTTCTTCACTGCCCCGAATGTTGTTGGTTACTTACTTGGGGTTCGCAGTTCTCTCTGCGCGAATGCTGTTGTTGATCAATTCGTGTGCGATGGCTGCTCTCGGGCTGGTTGTTTTGATTCTTACTCCCTTGAGGTGAAGGAGGTGTTCGTCGACCCTCGGTCCTGCCCCGAGGTGGAAGCTGGTTCCGAGGAGGAACTAGAACCTGGGGATTTCTTACACCCCGGTAGGAGACCGGTGTACATTATTCTGCTTTTGGTTTGGATTCCTGTTCAGGTTCAGGTCCTAAGATTGATGCCGGGGCTGATGCTGGTTCTACAGAGGTGGGAATTGCTACTGGTACTACTGGTAGAAGTAGTACTATTGAAGTTATTGGAATTGGTGCATTTGATTCATCTACAGTTGTATGGACGCTCTGGACTAGCTCGTCGAACTACTGATGCCCGACTCCAGGGGGGACCACAAAAGGCTCCGATGTGGAGAAAGTGGTGCTCATCTGAGGTAGCAAGACGTTCAACTGTTGTGTACTACAATAATTCTACTGAGGAGAAATCCCCGAAGTCGTGAGGGGGATGGTGAACTGGCCAATGCAGACCAAAGGGAACTCCTGGTTGGTTGTGCTCTGATCTTATGCCCCAAATCGGTCACCTCGGAACTCTTTCCAATATTGCTTGAAGAAGCCATTGAGTAGGGAATAACTGTACGGTAAAGGACTTTAGCTTTTCGTACGAAATTCCCACAAACGACGCCAATTGATGGTGCACAATTTGAGAACTCCTAGCTACAGGCTTATTTGGAAGCTGGTCGTGTAGCGAACTGGTTCGAACTGCAAGAAGTCATATCAGAGAACCTGGGGTGGCTAACCCGATGAGGTCGCTCCGATGCTTAAGTTAGTATTGTAATCTTGGTTACGAGCTGAAAGGTTGAGTATGAGAGAGCTAGTGAGCAAATAATCTCGCGTACCTTGTGTTAGGGGATTCAAAGACCTTATATAGTTGAGCTGTTGTGAGTCCAAAGGGGTCTCTCCGGGATCTTCGAAGTGAGAGGTAGGAGTCTGTTCCGTTTCAGATGGTGGCTATCATGCTATCTGATAAGGCTTATTGCTTCCATCCGATTCGGGCGGGATGAGGATAAGTCCTACAATTACGTGGTATAATCCCGGAAGGCTCGGGGATCATAGGCAACCTTCTAAAAACCACCGTGTCCCACTTCGGCGTATGCAATTACCAAGGTCCCCTGACTTTGGTTCTGCCCGAGGTGACTGAGGTTTCCCGAAGTGGCCCAGTCTACTGAGGTGGTGAGTGGTGTCGAGTCATAACCTAGCTAGAAGGTCGCACCCACGTGTCTTTTATTCATTAGGTTGGGCCAAATCACCCCTTATCAACTGTCAATGCCGAAGTGGCACTGATGTGGTGGCATTTTTCCAATAATCACCTACAATACCAAATATATCCCAAGTGTTTTTGTTTTTATTGTTTATTTGATAAATGTTGAAAGCAAAATTGTGGTTTCATGCACAATAAATGTCAATGCCTAAGTGGAACTGAGGTAGAAAGTGAGAAATATTTAAAGTTATCTCAGCTAAACAGCAAAAGCAAGAAACATTTAAAGTAAAAAAAAATGTTTAAAGTAAAGTTTTTAAAACAAATGTTTAAAGCAATAAACACCCACATAACCTATAGTTTTGCAATTGATTTACTTAATCAACTTTCCATTAGATAATAGTGGAAAATGACAACTTTGACCTAATGTCCATTTAAATAAAATCAATCAAACAAAAATAAAAATGAAAATGAAAATACCATTTTTGCCCTAATAAAGACATGAACAACCACTCTATTTAGCTTTATTTGGTCAATTTTTTTTTCTTATACTAAGAAGTATTAAGGGTAATTTTCAAATAAACAATCATTGCTTCATGCCATTAACATTTTCCACTCGGTTTAGATAATCATGTTACTTTTTTCGGATGATAAAACAAATATTTCCTAGTGAAAGATCAATTAAATAAATAGGTTGTAATGAAAATTATAGGGTAGGTTGAAATAAATCCAACAAACTATAATGGAGTTCTAATAAATGACCCTTTAGTCTTTAAACCAAAAGTAAAAAATGGAAATTATCTCTTCAGATATGGACATAAAGTTAGCTAGTGGGGTCAATAGCCCATACAAGTTCTATCATGAATGTGATGAGCTTCCCAGTGCCTAACCCCATCAACTTCATATTGTACCATCTTTTTTAGTATGTTTTGTTACACCTAACAGATAATATTATTGTTATACTTTGTTATACTGGGTCTTGACGATATCAAAATATTACAATTGCTCAAAAAGCAATATTTTGTTCTCGCTACTGTGGCAGGGGTTTTAGACTGAAAATTTCCCTGGGAATTAGGAAGACGATTTTTTTTTGGATAAATGAGCATAAGGCAAGTCTTATGCATGTGTGCAAGTAAATTGTAAAAATATAAGTTGATATTGTAGATCGAATTATGTTAGTAAAATTATTTTTTCCATCTAGGCAATTACCAAATGTTAATAAAATTAATTATTATTTTTGGGATATTCCAATCCCATTATATATATACACATAATATTCTTGAGAATATTATTAGTTTAGCATTCTTGAGAATATTACTTATTGATATATGCTTTTCTGAGAAGTGCACAATGATTAGTTTAACTTGCATTGATGAACAATTAATATTTCCTAGTTCAAAAAGCCATAAAAAGTTGTGTAAAAAAAAAGGCCATTTTGCTGGTTCTGTAACCATGGATTGCTAGCATACAACGACAATGAAATCCTTCATTTCACATGGCATTACAGGCACAAATTGCTAGAGTACATGGCAAATAAGTACAAATAAATACAAATATGTAGAGTACAAATACATACAAAATGTAAGGTTTTGCACTATCTTTCCATAATAATACAAAATGATGGCAAATAAGAAGGACAAAGTCCACAGTTGCCTGTCCAATGTTTAATTGTTCATGCATTAAGTCAACTGAAAATTATGTGTGTGTTACATAGTCAGATATAAATTAAATCACAACAATTCACTACCAAGCTAGAGGAAGTTAAAGAAGATGGGATCAAATTTACACATCAATGGAGGCTCTTTTAATTGTCCAAAAGATGCTGCTATTAACATGAGGAGCATAGAAAACAAGTTGACTGCTATTTTGATCAATCTTCATTGCTCGACCGAGTTTTACATTGTAACAAAACAAGCAATTGCTGCATGAAAAGATCACCTCTTCCCCTTTTCCCAAGCTAACAAGAGATTTAATGCAATGCAGAAATCTTATGGGAACCACATCTCTTATAACAACTGTGTTGATGTAATACTGTTTGATCCACCTCTTCCCACTGTAATCCTTCGAAACCCATATGTCAATTCGAGTGTGTTTGATGTTCAGAAAAGCAAGAAA
This sequence comes from Nelumbo lutea, assembly GCF_056320005.1. Taxonomy (NCBI): domain Eukaryota; kingdom Viridiplantae; phylum Streptophyta; class Magnoliopsida; order Proteales; family Nelumbonaceae; genus Nelumbo; species Nelumbo lutea. Next base: position 114,460,738 of record NC_142685.1, on the reverse strand, counting down.
TCCCCCCATCTCCAGGAGATGAACATTAATGATCTTACATTTTGGGAGAGGAGTTCTTTGGAATGTTTCATTACTGCAATCCAGTGAGAGAATGTGACTTCAGGAGTCGGTCTTCCAATGCAAAATTTCACTGTTTACCAGCATTGGGACTTCCATTGTCGATGGTGTTAGTCTGGAAAGAGGCCCATTCACATCTCTCCATGTATCACTGCATCTGCCATTAAAGCAACCTCTTAAACTAAGAATCTGACACTTAATGCCATACCAATGGCGAAATATGCATACCACCTTATAGTCTGCAGACTGCAGCGGAGGGAACAAATGCAAGCCCAAAAGTGCAACCGCTTGCAATGAACCCATTACACGGAGGAAGCCCTAACCATTGCCCAGTGATAGGATTAGTAATATGCAGAGGAGTATAATCGACCCAATTTTGCACCAGTAGCAAACCATTACAACTGGCCCTGATTTGGCCAGTGAAGAAGCTGCTTAGGTCTCGAACCCTAATGTTTGCTCCTTCAATAGACATCAATTGTGTGTCGAACAGTGATCTCTTGGTGACAATTCGGTCCTGGATGAGTAAACAGGGCTTGGAGTGAAGGAGGTGTTCTTTGATGAACTGGGGATGCTTGATTAAGTTGAACCATTGGTTGCAGACATACCTGAACTTATGAAGCGATTCAGCAGGAAGTCTACTAAGGATGTTGCAGATGAGTTGTTCTGGGATGTACATGTTCTGGGAGGTTTTTTTCTTTCTCCTCGTTTCCATCTCAGAACCAATTTCTCAACAAGATACAAGGAAATACCAAACAAATCTTTCTTTCCTTCTTTCTTTCAGAAAAACGAGTTTGTTTCCTATATCGGCGGAAAACGTGTGCAAGTCAGCTTCCTACCAAAACTAAGGGTCTTTAAGTCAAAGTCCTAACAGTTCAAGGTCAGTTTGGAAATTTCTCACTCAAGGTCGTTTTATTTTGTTACTCGTTAGTACTAACTGCGGATGTTACTTATCCCCTACTCGCCTTTATAAGCAACGAATTTATGCAACTCACGGAAGCTTCGTCCTAAATTCGTATGGTATGTGCAATCGTCATTATATGTGTTATTGTTATGGAGAGAGGTATGTCAGTGGAGGTTTTCAGCCGTTGGATATGAGCAAGGGCATACCTTTGATGTGTTGCCGTGGCCCACCTTTAATTATATGAAATGACGTGTTGGTGGGGCCACAGGCCACTGAATTACATCTAAGGCCATGATTTTCCATTTTAGCCCTGCGTTACGACTGTGGTAGCAAAAGTGAACTCAGTGATGACTGATGAACAGACTGGACTTCAGATTACCGCCGGAGCATGAGGAGACGAAAGATAGATTAGAGAGAGAAAGAGAGTGGGAGCGCTTTTGATCGATCGATGGCAGAATTTCAATTTCTGTTGTTTATATCGATTGATTCTCTTTCACATTCAACCCGGTCCAGGGATCACAACATCTTATTTCGTCTCGCTCTCAGGTAAGCTTCTTCCTGAATTACCTTCGATGTTAATTTTCAATGGTTTGAATAATTCAATTAATGGTGCCCCTTTGGAATGAGTTGAATCCCCCTCCAAGTTACATCAGGTGTGGAGTTCTAATTTCCCAATCAATTGCCAGTTTTACAAAAAGGAGGTGACTATTGGAGGGTGAATATGGAAATGGCCTGTCCACATGGCCTCCTATCGAGTGGCATCTGAAATTGCTTAATCCATTTCAATGGAAGTTGGAGCTTCTCATGCCTTCCAATCTTTATTAATGTGGCAGGCAAGGAATCTGAGCTATATTTGCTGTACCTTGGACATTGTTAACTTCCCATATTCTTAATTACCAGTCGTCTGATTTTGGGGTGCATTAAATATACCTGATTTTCTGTTTGTTTGGACTATTCATCTGTGAGAGGATCACATAGACTTTCTACTGGTTCCATCTCAGTGATATATTTCTTCAGATATACTACTTGAACCATGTCTTCTTTGGAAAATGAAATGGAGCGTGGGAACTCTACTCCAAGTCTTTTGAGTAGAGAACGTTCTGGTATGTTAATCCTAATAATTTGTCAGCTTCTTTTGAATGCATGCGTTTTTATTTATTATTTTTATTTTTTTTAATTGATGAAGCTTCTGAAGTACCTAGTTTATTGACCATTAAAACCAGATGCCATTGGCAAATTGATTGACATGGTGCTTGTGGAGGGGAATGAGATCTACTATTCAATATGTCAATCGGTCCCATCCAATGACCTTGTCTACAGAATTCAATTTGACTGGATGCATTTTTTGATGTGATGAATAACATGAGGAATGGGTCAGAAAAAGATCCAACCTGGATAGTTAAGATCACAAGTGGTATCAATTTGGCATATAATATTCCATTGGATCAGTTGAATGGAATATCAATATCTTTGCATGTCTGTACAGTTGCCAATGCATCGGTAGACATGCAAAATACACCTAATGGCTGATACCAAGAATTTTTGGAAATGCATTTGTCTTATGGTCACCTAATTGCCAATGCATTAGACCAATTGAATGGCATACCCCAGCAGTTATTTCTTTACCTTTTCTTCTTTTTGGGTGCAGAAATGGGAAGCAGTGGTTATTTGATAGAGCCAGGTTTCTATCTCACATCTTTAGCTGCAATAGTCTTCATTGCAACACTTGTAACAGTTGGGGTTTTATTTATAACGGTGCTGGTAGCATTGGCTGTCATGTTACAATCCTGTGAAAATAGGAATGCTGGGGTTATTGAGCTCAGGAAAACAATTGATGACTTTGATTATTGCAAAGCTTTTGCTCTACACGTGGAGGTTGACAACTTGGAACTGGATGAGTTTCCAACCATTTGTAAGACATATGCCATTTGGTACTTCAGAGAAGGTCAATATCTGAGAGATTTGAACTTGACCATGCTGGTTGCTGAGAGCTACTTTAGAAATTTGGCACCAGAGGATGATGGTTTGGATGTTATCTTGATTGATATAGATGATATGTTTCCCTCCAATCCTCATCATACACATCCATTGCTGTTGAGGTAATTTTTTTAAGCCCTCTTGACTTATTCTGTTGATAGCATTGTCTTCTCCACCTTTTGAAGATTACTGTTGTGAGTAATAAAACATAAATGGCATCGATCTAAGCTTAAATCATATTTTCTGGGGGTTATGAAATATAAAATAGTCCAAACAAATTGGAGAAGAATATTCTTCTATGTTGTTTCCATATTTTCAGTTTATCAAGTCTGACCTTCTCTTCATGCCATGTTTGAATTCACATTTACTTTGTTTAGGGAATATTTTTACTGCTGGGTGCATGGTTTTGATCAATAATCTGCATATTCTGTCAATGATTACATAAATGTCCTACTACTGTGAGAACATTGCCAACCAAAAATCAGATTCAGCTTTAAAAGCTAATTCTCTTCCAATCTATTTTCTGATAGCCTCTCATTCTCCTATGAAATCCATCAAAAGAATTGATAAAATAATTAAGAACTTCCATGGAGTTTGGGGATTCCTAAAATGATTATTTTGTGAACCGGATAACTATTAATAGGAAGAAGGAAGACTATGGCCTGGCATTAGAGAGTGACAGAAATACATAATTGTTATTTGTTAGGAAAGTTACTTTAGAAGTTTCCTGATGAATATCAAAGTGTTTGGCATTTAATCATTAAGAGAAGATATTGACTTTATGAGAACAATTGGGGAATTTACTTTAGCTAGTAGAGTGATTGTAAGGTGCCTTTGGAAAGCTATAGATGCCATCCATCCACATTTTGAGAAAACGCATCAGGTATGATTCCACTTCCATTAGGACAGTGGAAAATTTTGGGTGGGAACTTGGTCTAGAGAGATCCTTTTTTGCCTAGAATGCTCTAGGCTTCACTCCATATAAAAAGACATTTACCTAATGCTGGTATAAACAATCCATGGTATTGGGACGGTTGCACTGGAAATGGACCTAACCTCTGGCATGTTTAACATGAAGCTGCCACTCTCAAACTTGAGCCTGCGTTCTAACACTTGTCATCCCCAGACTGTACTCCATCTCTCTGCAAAAGCAAGTCCATCCTTGATTTGGTGGCTTTCTATCCAACTTACAGAGGCATGGGATGTCTATTTTCTATTTTCTTCTTTTATTAATTGATAAAGTTCTTTGATCATTATTGCTGATAAAATAGCTAGCTTCCTGTCTTTTTGACACAGATCTGGACAGCATGACAGGAATGATTGTGTTGGAGAGGTGAGGCATCTGGCTCACATGCGTTATCTAAGATTGTTAATGAAGCTCCAATCTAGTGGGCGGTCCCTGATCTTTATAACTAGGAAGACAGAGGAACAGTGTAATACTACCACAAAAGAACTCATTTCTGCAGGATATGGAGGATGGCCATCTTTGATTATGAGGTAACATGTCCTTGATCCTTTGGAAAACCTTGCAGAAAGAGGCTGGGCCTTGGCACGACAGTTGGGTTGTTCCATTTTGACCTGGGTGACCAGGGTTCAAATCTTGAAAACAGCCTCTCTGTATGTGCATGGGTAAAGCTGCGTATATCTGTTCCTCCCCAGACCCCACATTGGTGGGAGCCTTGTGCACTGTGCTTCCCTTTATATCCTTGACCTTATGTAAATGGACAACAAAATGAAACGGGGATAAGTATTGAATTTCTAGTCTATATAAACCCCAACATCCCCCATAATGCCTACAAAAAACAGAAAAGATAGTAACTTGATTACTCTTCTATCCTGGGGATATTTCTAGGTTTTAAGATTGTTCTAGTTAAGGATACTTCTATTATTGAACAACACTTATCTTCAGTTTTCTGGAGATCTAGGGAACTGGATCCATTATGAAATTTTGCATGTTGAACCAGTGTTTTAAAGTGTATGTGGCTCATGCCTGAAAGAAGCACTTTCAGGAAAATGTGTGATCATTCATTCCTTTATATTCTCTTCCTATACAAACCATTCCTCTTATGCTTATTTTTTAGGTAATTCATGAAGCTTTAGCCTCATGCCCCATGCATCTAGATGCTTGTTTTTAAAACACTATGTAGAACTTATAGATGAATCAATGTGATTGTCCTCCATCTAGTGTAGAGAAGTTAATATGTGAAAATTGTGATCTTGTTTACCTTATGTTCTCTGGGAGAATTTTTTCAAATTTTGTTTTGACACCTGAGACATTTTCCTTTTCCTAACTTGACTTAGAAAATCCAAAACGTTGATTGCTTGATTTACTTCATTTACTTGCACATGTGGTGGAACTTTTTGAGAAAATTAATCAACTATTCTCCAAATAGCATGGGTAATCATTTGTCATATTTTGTTTTGATTTGATGGCCACAAATGGCTTTACAAGGTTCTTTTGAAGGCCATGGTGGTCAAATTGATGATCATTATAATCTCCAAGGGAAAATCTCAAGCTGGGGTACCTGAAAATTTCTTTTGTGACACTGTTGTCAGTGGACCCTTGAAGAAGTTCCAAAAACCTAACCCAGAGTTTATCTTAACCACTTCAGGATATGGATGAATACATCTTCCATAGTTGGTACATGTACCATTTTTATGGTGCCTGTGAACCAATTCTATATATTGAATCTATTATTACATCTTTAAAATAAGAAGACAAAAAGAAAAGAAAATCTGAGTTCACAATTTTACCATTGGACTGGGAACCTATAGCTTTTAGACTCCTTACTTTGCATGTTCTGTAGTTTCTTTGGATTGTGCAGGATACAATTCTTCCTTGGGCGAGACTTTCTAGTGCTTTTGATCCCAAACTAAAAGAAAGAAAATGGCATTTCTATATTGACTACCATTGGTTGACTGTTTCTTATGCTTATATGCACGTATCAATGCAGATACTTTTGTCAGGTCCCTCTGCATCTTTGTCCTTTTTAAACTCATTATCTTTTGATCAACTTCCACATTAGATTTACCTTGTCGGAAATCTGAACAACCTAATCCTTCAACTAGTGTTAAGAGAGACGACTCTACAATAATTACCTCAGTTTTTTCATTGCATTTTTCTAATGGATTTATATTCAGTTCTGAACTTATGTGAACCTAGATGGATCCTTTCTTGGGTCCATTTGTTGGTGGATTTAAATATTCCCTATTTGTCTTAATGGTCCGATTTGTAATACCCTGGTGGTAGTTTTTTCCAGCACTGTTATTAACTTGAGAGGTTAGCAAAATCAGTACACTACCTCATATGCATGGTTGTGTAATGGAGTCTGAGCATTTTATTTTTCCATCCAAAGACCAGTATTTTTTTTAATGTTTGTGTGATATTTACGAGTGTTGCCAACAAGCTTGGTTGAAGGCTATTGTTCTTGCAGATCGGATGATGAGATGCAAATGGATAGCTGGAAATTCTTTTCCAAAAGAAGGGCAGAACTGCTGAATCAAGGTTTCCGTATTGCTAGTGTTATTAGCTCTCAGATGGATGCTTTAATAGGCCCATTCTTAGGAAAGCGTAATTTCAAGCTCGCAAATCCTATATTCTAAGGTAGAGCTCAGATTGAAACAATGGAACTACAACAGAATACATTTGAGCAAGGTGGAAGAAGGATTGCTCATGTGTGTGTGTCACTGTATGTGTGTGTGGGGGGGCGCTCTGTTTGGATGACAACCTCTTGTATATAATAGGTATTTTTTATGGCATGAAGAAGCCATTTTCTCAATTTATTCTCAAAGCCCGAAGAGGTTTAGCTTTAAGCTTTCTACAATTGTCTATGGTAAATGAAGCCCAAGGTTCATCATTTTTTGGGTCAGCTTTTATTACTCCAATCATGTTTGATGAATGACTGAATGCTATTGCGCCTCCAAGTTCTTAATCTATATTACTATTATATATAATTAAGAACGAGTGGGTAGAACTTTTTTTTTTTACTAAAATGGCTCTGTTTTTTTTGTTTTTTTTTTTCTGTTTTTGTTAAAAATACCCATATTTATGAATTTGGTCATTGTTTAATTGTGAGGGAAGAAAATGTAATGTGAACTATTACTTTTTACCTTATTTAGTTCCATCTCATTAAGTCTTAATTTTATTTAAGGCATTAACTCTCATTCTCTCAGTTAGTATGTTGGCTGGCTCACTCTAACACTGATATGGATTTGATTCCCGCAACTACCAACTTGGGGGAGGGGGGTTATTATTTAGTAGGGTGCATGTAACACCAAATACCAAAAAGGAAAAAAAAAATTCTCATTCTCTCACACTAAATCTTATATCTAATATATTTTTTCTCACCAATAAATTCTACTAATTAGATATATATCAAATACTTATAACAATAAAATTCATGTTTTTTAAAACAGACCAAAAAAATGAAATTATTTTTCGTAGGTGGTGAGTAAGCAATTTAACCATCTCGATCAAATAGGTGATTCCATGATATCATAGTTAAATAATAAAAATGCTGAAATAGTAATAGATACAAAATTTAAAAAATGAAGAAAAGTTTGAGAACATCTCTAATACTTTTCGTTAATCATATTAAAAAAAAATGTGTAATAAACAAGAATTGTTTTTATTGATGATAGAAATGAAATATACAATTTTAAATTGATGTAAAAATAAAATATTTTCCTATTTGATGTTAAGTCAATAGTTCAACCTTTCCAAGTAGATGGGATCTGCACCTAACACCAACCTCGCAGCATGTCCAAGTCACATATTGTGAACATTTCCCATACTTGTATGTTGTTATTCATGGGAGCATGTTCCGAATGCATAAGAGGATTAGACCTGTTCTAGCAGGGCTTTGGGCTCGACTTTATACGGTTTCAGGCTCAGGCTTTGGGCCTGACCCATTAGAATTTTGGAAAAAACCAAGCAGTCCAGCCCATTAACAGGTCTAGGTGGAATGTGTTGTGAGGTCAGTGTGAGAACCATGCTTGTTAGGAGTAAATTCTGATTCCTTTTCAAGTTAATTGTGTCAATCCTTAATGAATAATTAAATAATAAATTATAAAAAGATAGAACACAAAAAATTGCAAAAATATTACATAATTTTTGTAAAAGAAATTTAAGCACATCTATAATATTTTATATGCATCATATTGAACAGAACAAATATGATAAATAAAATATTTTTTATATATAGAAATATTAAAAAATTAGTAAAAAATAAATATTAAAAAAAAATTGGACAGATATCATCATCATCATTGCACGTGCATATTTGCTTGTAAAAGTAAAAAAAAGGACAAAAACACGTTAAGCTTCACGTTACTTCTGGCAAAATTGGTGCACTTTTTTTTTTTTTTACCCTAAAGTATATGAACTTATGAAGCAAAGTTAGCACTATATAAAGCAATCAACTAGCTAATGGCAATTTTGCAAAAGAAGAACTAGCTAATGGAAAGTGTCACAACTCAACCTGCTGACTGGTGTTCAACAATTTTCAATTCTAAATTTTACAACCACTTAATCGATATGCATCATTAGGCATTGTTTGCATGATTAGTCGTCAAACAAGTCTCACACCAGAAAGATGGTCTATAATGAAACCATTGGGCTATTTAGTCACAGCTGTGGTAGCAATGGGTAAACCCGATCGCTCGGTTATCCCAATTCCCACGGAGTTCGGATCTGTTCCTCATACCGATCTTACGGTATGTCTTGATTGCACATCAGAAATATCTTCTATATTTGTATTTAATATTTATGGAGAAATGTTTCCAATACACAGTAGGATGTGATTGTGCACGATCTGGAAGCTTCTAGCTGGAAGATGATCTGGACCTTAGTCGTATGGTGAGCTGGACCAAGCTGCAAGATAGAGGATCAAAGAACCCAGAGTGGCTAACCCGACGAAGTCGCTCCGATGCTTAAGTCAGTATTGTATTATGGTTGCGAGCTGAATACTTGAGTGCTAGAATGCTAGTGAATAAATAATCGCACCTATCTAGGTCTTGGGAGTTGATTTCTTTATATAGCTGGACTGCGGTAGGTCACGCGAGACGTTCCCGGAACTTACAACCCATGAGGTATGTATCCGTTCCGCATTATTGGGAGAGTAGCGCACTAATTAATGAGGTTTATCGTTTCCCTCCGATGTGGGCGAGATGAGGATAAGGTTTACGATTATGCGGCGTGATCCCGAGAAGTTCGGAGATGACCGTTGAGTTTCTGTGTTCGGTTACTTGGCACCTTGGCGCAAGTGGGTACCAAGGTACTCCGAGCTTCGGAGTGACCGGGTGACCGAGGTCCCCTGCTCTACTGACGTAACTCCATACGCCGATCTGTCACTTAGCTGGCAGGTCACGTCCACAAGCGTTTATGAAACATAGGTGCCATTAGGCACCATATCAGCAAAATGCCAATAAACGCCTACCCATTTTGGTAAGCTCCAAAATGAAGCTTCTTGAAACGAGAGAGGTGCAAACTTCGATATACACAAATGCAATTAATGAAGTATTTGCTGATGGGGTGCCTATGTGGCACCGTCAATAAATGTTTACTTAATAAACGTAAGCTGAAATTGTATGTCAGTATGTGTTTGATTCGTGGACGTTTATAGGTGCGTGTTTTTCATATAAACATTAATTTAGAGGGTGTTTGGAACCGTAGGTGTTAATAAATGCTTACGTTACTTCAGTATTTCTCCTCTTATGTTCTTTCGTATGCATCGAGTATAGCAAAAGGTGAATTTGGTCTCTATGCACACCTACCTTCAGGAAGTTATTTTTTAAAGCTTCCCCCAACAATTAGGCATTTTTTAACTGTTATGTTGATGTGGGGTCTATTGGCGCCTACTTGTCACAAACGATTGTAATTATTACATTTCTTAAGCTATCTTTCACCTCAACTTATAATGCTCCAACTAAGCATTTCATTTCAATAATGATTGAAAATTTTCATGCAACACCTCATGCACAAAAATCAAAGTGTTTCTTTTTTTATTATTTATTTGATAAATGTTGAAACCAAAACAATGGTTTCATGCAAAATAAATGATGATGGTGCATGATCTAAGAGCTCCTAGCTGGAGGGTTATCTGGAAGCTGGCCGCGTAGCGAGCTGGTTCGAACTGCAAGAAGACAAAGCAGAGAACCTGAGGTGGCTAACTTGACGAGGTCGCTCCGATGCTTGTATTAGGGGATTCAAAAACCTTATATAGTTGAGCTGTCGTGAGTCCAAAGGGGTCTTTCTGGGATCTTCGGAGCGAGAGGTAGGAGTCTGTTTCATTTCATATGGTGGCCATCCTGTTAACTGATAAGGCTTATTGCTTCCATCCAATTCAAGCGGGATGATGATAAGTCCTACAATTATGTAGTATAATCCTAGAAGGCTCGGGAACCGTAGGCGAGCTTCTAGAATCCACCGTGTCCCACTTCGGCGTATGCAGTTACCAAGGTCCCTTAACTCTGGTTCTACTCGCGTTGACTGAGGTGCCCGAAGTGGCCCGGTCTATCGAGGTGGTGAGAGGTGTTGAGTCATAGCGTGGCTAGAAGGTCGCATCCATGTGTCTTTTATTCATTAGGTTGGGCCAAATCACCCCTTATCAATTGCCCCCCAGTCCTCGTGCCAGGGGTCCCGACTCGATGTAAGGATTTCACGGCGAGGCTAGGTGGAATTGGCTTGAACTTTGTCAGTTGGAAGAGCGGTTCTTTGGTTGGACCGGACTGACTCGCTTGGCTCGATCGGGCTAACAAATCACGTACCGAGGGTGCGCGAACGTCACACGGTTTATGAACTCAATGAACGCTAGAGCACGCACTCAACCGGTTTCGATCTTGATAGGCGTGCAACCGGTTTCCACGAGAGCCATTGGATCGCCCAAGTTCTCAACCATTGAACCCTGGGCATTACGGCTATAAATAGAGGCATGGAGGGGCCCATTTCTTCACCACACATTGCGTATCCAAATTTTGAGGCTGTGCATCTATCTCCAGGTTGGTGTCTCCTACTCCTGTATTGTCGTGGTCGCTTCCAATCTCCACTTGGGTTCTTAGGTGAGTTCATTTTGTTCTTGTTCTCCATTTCCTATCTGCCTTTAAATAGCTCGGTATATCTAGTACTAGCACAGGTAGCCTTTTTGACTTTAGTGAAGAGTCTACCGGAGCTGAGGTGAGGACCTCGGCGCAGGGTGAAGAGTCTCAATCTGCCAAGGTGAATGCCTCAGTATGGGGCTCGGACTCCAACCCGTCCGAGGTGGACACACACCAGCAAGAATACGAAGCTTTCGGTAAAGGGGTTTCCACTTCGCGTCAGACTCGGGATCTGGATAGCTTCGGTCCTTCCACGATGACAACCGATAGACTTTTGTCCTTAGTAGCTCGCTATAAGCTCCCTGACAACCTTGTCTATAGAATCCCCTTAGGAAGGTTTTCCTAGGGCCATGACCACGACGAGATCGTGGTGTTCAAGGAGCAGCTCGCAACTCGCAGCTGGGCTGCGTTTCCCACTTCACCCCTTTAACATCGAGGTCGTCAAGTTCTTTGATATCGCCATAGATCAGCTCCACTCCAACTTGATCCGCAACACTGTAGGTACCATTTCCCTTTTTCATGACTATAACTGTCCCTTGACCCTCAACATTTTTTCTTCAATCTGTTCTATTAAAAAGAACTCCGCTTGTATCCTCCCGAACCATAGGTGAAGTTACTATATGTCTTCCCAACCTGGTTACAAATTAGTGCATGACTTTGCCAACAAATTCTCAGCCTAGAAGAAGCACTACATCGTAGTTCGTAACACTATGGCTTACCGAAAGGACTTCAAACTTAACAGATGGCTGATGCGGCATAACTTTCCCGACCTCAACCTCAAGTCTATCACCACCATTGGGGTTACTAAGGAGATGGCTGACGAAGCAGCAAAGGATCCATACTCCAAAGAGGGGAGCGGCGACGGTGACCTTGATGACCTCGGTGAAGAGACGACAGAGGAGACAACTGAAGATGTCGGGGATGCCATGGAGACCGACCAACCTGTTGATGTTACAGGTGGGAACGAGGAGCCCGAACTGATTGACCTTACCTCTTTTCTTGGACCTCCCGTATATGTATGACATCCCGAGCCTCGGAGCTCAAATAGTTGTAGCCTTCTCTTTTTCTTTTGTTGAATGTAACGAACTCCCATTTTGAATGAATGAAACTTTGACTACTCATCTTACTTGCACAAATTTCGTTTGCTCCAAATTTTTCCAAGTATGGATTACTCCAAAGTGTCGAAGTGCCGAGATGATGAACTAGGCTCAAGTAACAGTAATCCAGTGTCAATATACACCGAAGTGAGCAGACAATGTAGGGTATGTCCTCAACCTGTATGTGCACAAGCTACTTTTCTTGTACACGTGTCAAAGAGGTAATTTAGGTTTTAGGCTGCCCATGCCAAAGCGACTAGGTCTTAAACTACCCATGCCGAAGCGACTAGGTCTTAAACAGCCCATGCTGAAGCGAATGGGCCTTAGGTTGCCCATGCTGAAGCGACTGGGTCTTAGGTTGCCCATGCCGAAGCGAATGGGTCTTTACGTGGTGTCGGGATCTTTCGTCAGCTCGGCACCTTAGCCCTTAGGCCTAGGGAATGACTCGTAGTCCACTCCCCTTATCCTTAACTTTGCCCATGCCGAAGAGGTAAATGGGTCTATACTTAGCCAAATTTGTGAACTTCTGAGGTGCTCATAAATAGTATCTCTTAAGGTTGTTGACATTCCAAGCTCAGAGTACTTGTTTCCCTTCCATAGTCTCAAGCTTGTAAGTACCTTCTCCGAACACTCGTCTCACCCGGTACGGACCTCCCAGTTCGGTCCGATCTTACCTACGCCGGGCTCAGGTACCATTACTTTGCGGAGAGCCAGATCACCAACTCAAAACTGTCGTTTCCTGACCCGGGCATTATAATACCAAGAAACCCACTACTGGTAGGTTGCGGTCCGATTATAGGCCAAGTCACATACTTCTTCAATCAGGTCTAAGTTGGTCCGGAGCTCGTCGTCGTTGACCTCTTCATCATATGCATCAAGTTGCAAGGTCGGAAGCTCAATCTCGGCAGGGATCATAACCTTTGTTCCATATGTCAAGTTGAAGGGTGTTTCACCAATTGCTATCTTGACAGTCGTCCTATAGGCCTAGAGGACACTAGATAGCTCGTTCACCCACAAACCCATAGCTTGCGCCAAACGAGCTTTCAATCTATGGAGAGTGGTTCTGTTTGTCACTTCAGTTTGTCCATTCGCCTACGGGTGTACCACCGAAGTGAAGTTTTACTGGATACCCATCTCGGCACACCAATTCTAGAACTTAATATCTTCAAACTGCTTCCCATTATCCGATATTAGTACTTTAGGTAGTCCAAAGTGGCATATTATATTCCTCCAAAAGAAATTCTCCATGTTCCGGGCTGTAATTGTTACCAGGGGCTCAACCTCCACCCACTTCATGAAGTAGTCCACCACCACCACTAAGAATCTTCTCTGCCCGGTTGCAGGCAGGAATGGTCCAAGGATATTTATTCCCCATTGCACAAAGGGCCACGGGTTAGTCAAGTACTTCAGATCGATAGTAGGTTGATGGAGGATGTTGGCATGCCTCTAACAATTGTCACACTTTTTGATGAGTTCGACTGTGTCTGCCTTCATAGTAAGCCAGTAATATCCTTGTCTCAATGCCTTTTGGACAAATGCCCTGTTCCCTAGGTGTCCTCCGCAAAGCTCTTCATGGATATCATGGAGTACTCGGTCTACTTCTGAAGGCCACAAGCAACGTAGGTAGGGGAGCGTAAAAGACCTCTTGTACAGTCGCCCATCTATAAGAACGTATCGGGCTGACTGACGCTTACCCTCTGAGCTACATTGCGTTCAGATGGTAGGGTCCCGTGGAGCAGGTAATCAACAAGTGGGTCGATCCAATTCGGCTCTACTGGCAACACGGGAGCAACCTCTTCTGCCCCGCCTAAGAATGCTGGGCCGAGGCAAGCCCTTTGTGTAAACCGTCCACATCGTATTGTCCCTAGTGCTCACCAACCACGATAGGGCATCAGGCTTAGCATTCTTGGATCTCGGTATTTGTCAAATGAACCAAGAGAAGAAGGTCGGGAACAGCTCCCCTACTTTAGCTAGATAGGCTACCATGGTCGGGTCTCAAGCCTCGTAGTCGTTGTTGATTTGGTTTACCACCAGCTGAGAGTTGTTGCATACCATGAGGTGCTTCGTGCCAACCTCCCTCGCTAAATTCAGGACGGCTATTAGTGCCTCGTACTCCGCCTCATTGTTCGATGCTTCGAATCCAAACCTGAGAGCGTACTCCAACTTCACCTTGCTTGGCCTGTACAGTAATAGCCCAGTGCCACTTCCTCGCTGGTTAAACGAGTCATCGACGTGGAAGATCCAAGGCTCCTAGTCTCAGTTCGGTGCCACCCTGACCGGGACTGGTGCCGCACTAATTGACTCCTCTAACGTGTTAGCAGGCTCAATCAGTTCAAGGGCCGGGGTGTTGAATGTACATTCTGCTATGAAATCCGCCAAGACTTGGGCCTTGATCGCTGGCCAAGGCTCGAACCGGATGTCGTGCTCGCTTAACTCGATGGCCCACTTTGTTAACCTATCAGACACCTAGGGCTTGAGCAAGACATGCTTCAGAGGCTTGTTCGTAAGGACAACAATAGTGTGGGCTTGGAAGTATAGGCGTAGTTTCCAAGCTACGACTACTAGTGCGTACGCTAACTTTTCAATCTCAAGGTACTGAGTTTCCGCTACCTACAAAATTTTTCTCATGTAGTAGAGAGTTCGTTGGACCCAGTCTACTTCTCTTATCAGTATCGAGCTCACTATCTCGTCACTTGCCAAGAGGTACAACTTCAGCTCGTCGCCCTCCTTAGGTCAGGTTTAAACCAAAGCGGTACTTAAGTATTTTTTTAGTTTGTCAAACGTGAGCCGATATTCTTTGGTCCACACAAAGTCTTCATTCTTTTTAATCACCTTAAAAAAGGGTAGGCAGCGGCCCGCTGATTAAGACATAAACTGGTTCAAGGCATCCACCCGGCCAGTTAGTCTTTGAACTTCTTTTATTTTTTGGGGCGGTCTCATGTTTAAGATGGCCTTAATTTTTTTTGGATGGGCCTCAATGCCACATTGGTTCACTATATAGCCGAGAAAGTTGCCCGATGTTACCCCAAAGACACACTTGCTTGGGTTGAGCTTCATGTTATATTTTCTTAGAATTTGAAAAATGCAATTTATATCATCAAACAAAGAGTTCCAAAATCGGGTCTTCACAACCATTTCATCAACATAACACTCTAATTTATTTCCAATAAAAGGTTCAAAAACCTTGTTTACAAGTCACTAGAAAGTTGCTCCAAGGTTTTTTAACCTAAAGGGCATCACTTTATAAAAGTAGCCCCAGTTCGGTTACAAATGTAGTTTTCTCTTGGTCAGCTATGTCCATCCTAATCTGGTTGTAGCTGGAGTAGGAGTCCATGAAAATAAGCAACTCGTGCCCCGATATTGCGTCTACTAGGCGGTCAGTTCTAGGAAGTGGAAAGCAGTCCTATGGATATTCTCTGTTGAGGTCGGTGTAGTTGACGCACATGCGCCACTTTCCATTAGCCTTCTTCACCAACACCGGGTTAGCCACCCAGCTCGGGTATTGGACCTCCTTAACAAAGTCTACTATGAGGAGCTTCCCGACCTCCTTATCAACTATCCTCCACCACTCTGGGGCGAGTTTCCATTTTCTTTGTTTATCTGGCATGACTGATGGGTCCACATTAAGTCTATGAGTAATTATGCTAAGGTCAATAGCGGGCATTTCTGTAGTGGATGAAGCAAAAACATTTAAATTATCAAGTAGAAAGCTTACCAATTATGATCCGAGTGGTTTGTTAAGCAGTGCACCGATCTGGAGGGTCTTCGTCAGATCGTCTTCAGAGACTCGGATATGGACACTTTCCTCCATCGGGGTAGCTCGCTCCTTTGTATGTTCGGGTGGAGGCTCTAATTCGACATCGTCAGCTAACTTCACCTTGCCCTTCAACGTGGCCACGTAGCACTTACGCGATTCCAACTGCTCACCGCATACAACCTCTACTCCATAGTTTGTCGAAAACTTCATCGCCAGATAGTAGGTGGACATGACCGCAGAGGGCATGCAAAATAGGTTGACCTAAAATTGCATTGTAAGGGGATGGAGTCGTGACCAGGAGGAAGGTGTGCTCGAAGCGCACTAAGTTGGGCCAGGTTCCTACTGCAACAGGCACTGTGATGTGTCCAAGGGGCCTGACCACTTCTCCACTGAACCCTACTAACAGCGAGCTAACTAGCTACATATCACTTTGTTGTAGTTGTAGTTTTTCAAAAGCTTCCAAAAAAATGATATCCACGGAACTGCTTGAGTCCACCAATGTCCGCTTTACCTCGAAGTCATTAATGACCAACTTGACGGTGAGGGCATCATCATGGGGATATTGTATACCACGAGCATCATCCTCCATGAAGTAGATGAGCTATTCAATTCGAGGACTTTTTAGTAAGCTCCCAAATCGAGGTCTTTCCTGCCGTAGTGGTACACCCCACAACAATAGACTTGTCGATGATCATGTTGATGAACCCGTGGATCGGCCTGTCCTCCGACGACTGCTGCTGCCAGGGTGGCTTATCATTTTGCTTGCTCGACTCCAGAGCCTCTCTTCTTTGGTTAGCTTGATGGTCTGCTGATTCTCTGCCTTCGTGCAAGATGTACTTCTTCAGGTACCCGCGGTGAATAAGCTCTTCAAACTTATCGCAGAGGTTTCGGCAGTTCTCAGAGCTATGCCCAATGTCACGATGGCAATGGCAATAGTAGTTCGGGTTTTTGGTTGTCGGATCTCCCCGCAACCTAGGCGGCCACTTGACAAAGGAGGAATCCTTGATCGCCATCAGGATTTCACCTCACTTCACATTGAGGGGGTGTAGGACATTCTTTCAACAGGTGGGGTCCTGGATCATCGACCTGATCTAGAACCCCTAGATGGAGACTTACTCTTCTTTCTTGGAGACTTGCTTCTCCTTGGTGACTTACTCTTCTTTCATTGATGCTTACTACTGCTAGCTTCTTCATCTTCCCTTTTTCTTTTTTCTCCTTGTGGGGCCTCTACCTTGGGCTTAAGCACCTCCTCAGTTTTCGTAGAGTTTTCAGCATCGAAGAGAAACTTCATGATGGTCTTCAGTGGATAAACACAGAGGTGCCACGTGAACTCTTTGTGCTTGACTCCCTTTATCGCCATGATGATCTAGGTAGCTATTCGAGGTCCGGTATCTATAAGCATTTGGCATTGAAGTGGGTAGCTAGTTCGATGGTCTCATTCTCCCTTTGCACCACATTCAGAAAGCTCGCTTGAGAGTTCGGGCACTTCTTACAAGTGATGAAGTGGGCATTGAAGTGATTGGTGAACTGGGCCCAACTAGTAATTGAGCCCAATGCTAAGCTCTTGTACCACGTTCTAGCCACCCCTCTAAAAGTAGTAGAAAAGGTGACACACATGCTCGCCTCATCTTCCTCGGCAAGGAGCATTTGACACTAGAATGCATTGACGTGATCATTAGGGTCGTACTTCCCATCGTAGGTCCCTAGAGTTGGGACCTTGAAGTCCTTTGGTCTCAGGGCTGCAAGGATCTTTGATGATAGGGGGGAGGGCCAACTCATTAGAACTGGTGTCGGGTTTGCAGCTACGGATCTCACTTCCTCTCGCACCTTGCTTTGCTCTAGTGGCTGACTGTTCCTAGGTACCTGGCTATTTCTGGTGAAGTGTCAACGTGACTTGTGGCGTTGTCATTTCTTTGCTGCTTCTACATTGAAACTATTCACCTCCGTGTTGTCCTGGACTTCAATCTTCGTCCTCTCACGTTCCTAGAGGCTATCATGAGGTGGGAGAGGGTTCCGGCTTCCTGCTTCCTCGCGGTCCCAAACTCATTGTTGTCTACTGCGGGGCTCGAAAGGGACTCGACGTGAGCCCGCACCTCTAGCCCCGAGCTGTTTTCGATTACTTACTTGGGGCTCATGGTTCTCTCTACACAAATGTTGTTGCTGATTGGTTCCTGTTCGGTGGCTAACCTTCGGCTAGTCGTTCTAGTTCTTACTCCCTTGAGTTGGTGGAGGTGTATGTCGGCCCTCAGTCCTATTCCAAGGTGGAGGATGGTTACCAGGGGGGACTGGAACCTGGGGATTTCTTGTACCCTGGGAAGGAGACTGGTGTACATTATTCTACTACTAATTCGGATTCCTGTTCATGTTCGGGTTCTGAGATTGATGCTGGGGCTGATGCTGGTTCTGATGCTGGTGTTGAAGCGGCGAGAATTGCTGGTAGAAGTAGTACTGTTGAAGTTGTTGGAATTGGTTCATTTGATTCATCTATGGCTGCATGGTTCAAATGCTCTGAACTAGTTCATCGAATTGCTGACGCCCGACTCCAGGGGGGACCATAGAGGGCTCCGGTACGGAGAAGGTGGTTCTCACTAGAGGTAGCGAGACGTCCAACTGTTGCGTACCATAATAGTTCTGCTAAGAAGAAATCCCCGAAGTCAAGAGGGGGATAGTGAACTGACCGATGTAGACCGAAGGGAACTCCTGATTGGTTGTGCTCTTTTCTTGTCCCCCAGAGAAGGTCACCTCGGCACTCTTTCCAGTATTGCTTGAAGAAGCCATTGAGTAGGGAATAACTGTATAGTAAAGGGCTTTAGCTTTTCATACGAAAGTTCCCACAAACAGTGTCAATTGATCGTGTGCAATGTTTGATTTCTTTAGACTTACAGGAAAAAAGAAGATTGATTCACACTATGTACTGGTTGGGTAAATTTGGGTTTGGCACTTGTTTGGGTTCAAGCTATGGTTCATATTTAGACTTTTCTTCTTCTTCTTCTTCTTCTTCTTGATCTCAGGTCTCTACTACAATGAGTTAAAGGTCCTACTAATTAAACCATCATTAGTTGGTTAGGTTCATATTTAGAGTTGGCCCTTAACCAAACTAACCTAATCCATCTAATTTACACCTCTAATTTATTATAGAGAGTCAAATGAAAAAGTAGGATTTAATGGGAAGGGGAGATGTTACAAACAATGACTATTAAAGTGAGTGTGCGTGTGTAAGAGAGAGAGAGATTGATATTTAAGAATGACCGAGTAAATATGGATTTTATGAGAGACAATAAATACCATGAAGGTTTAAATTTTAACTTATCATATTTTTAATGGTTAAATTTAAAAACAAATATGCACAAGTATGAAAAAAAAAAAAGAGAAAAGAAGAGAAACACATGAGATCTGTACTGAGAGAACCTCTCACCTCCCCTCTTAGTTTCCTATTTCTCAAATGTGTTTGGAAGCTATCTATATATAGGGGAGCCTCCTGCATTGGGTTGCCTATATACATGCTCTAAACACATTAGGAAAATAAGGCTAGAAGATAATAATTATTTGTCCTTGGCCGATATTACAAACCAAAGATTGCTTAATAAAGATTTTTGTGTAATTGATTATAATGCATTCCAGAAATTAATATTAACGCTAGTTGTGTCAAAAACTGGAATTATATAACACTACTTTGACACAATAGAACAGAATCACGAAACAAGATTCATACATTAGCAAAAAAAAAAAAAAAATGAAACAGGACTCATATAGCCGACCCATATTATTGGAAAAGGTTCATATGATGATGACCATTGGGAGATTTGCCAACTAATTATAATGTGGTAGATCAATAACAGAGTGTGGATTGTAAAATCTACAAAGGTGGGCCCTACCTTATCTAAACTTTTCTTTTTTTATATACTTACACGTGGGAAAAGTCCTTAAACGTTCTTTAAGGTTTCTAATAAATACTAAACCCCCACTACGTTATAGCCTAATCCTTAAGCATTGATCCCATATTAAGGGGCCGGGCCGGTTTTTTTTTTCATTTGTTTTGGAATCGCCACATCAGCAAAAAGAAAAACAAAACTATGTTTTTGAAACCAACAAAATATTGGTTTTTAAAATAAAAACAAAAACAAAATTTTTAATATAAAAATTATATGATATATGGAGTATGGTGTTGAATAATCAGATGAAAATATATTTTGAAAATCAAAAACACATACACAACCAAGAACATGTTTCTTGTGTATTTTGTTTTAAGATTGTTGTAAAATATTGAACTAGTATATCATAGTGTTCTTTATTTAAAACGAAATGGTTTTGATTTGTTTTTGAAAGACAACAAGAAAACAATTTATATTATAGAACGCCTGTAAATGATTCTACTGTTAATTTTTAACAAAATGGGAGAAATATCAATATTACCCCAAGTCCTTTTTGGTCTAACCCTATTCCTTTTACCCCTTCAAACTTGTAACAAATCACTTTTCATGGGTATTGTCAAAGGTCTTTTATGTATGCATGTGACAATGATGACGACGATAATGGTAGTAGTATAAGAACCCACTTAACGCACATAAGTAATTGAAGCATGGTGTATTGGTGGATTTATTTATTTTCAATATAAAAAATGCTTCTAAAAATTGTTGAAAATATAGAATATTACATCATTATTAATAAAATATAACTTTTTTTTCACGTTTATGTTAGAATATTTTTTGTATGGAGTAGGTTGAGCAAAAAGGAAGTTTCACCTTGTTACTGGAGATAAAGAGACATTAATAGGCTTTGAAATTTGGAAAAAGAATGGAATCTCCAATTGTGTGAAGAGATGTTTGACACTCTTCTAAATAGTCATTTGAGGAATAAGAAAATAGGCAAAAGAAATTGGCTATATAATTTTCAATAAGACTGAATATGATGTTAAAAATTAAAGAGCATTCTTAGAGATATTTGATACTCCTTAAGGCTGTGTTTGGTTTGAAGGAAAAAGTAGGGAAGGGAAAGGAAAGGAAAGGTAGGCAAACCCATACAAGGTTTGTAAAGGTTTCCCTACCTTTCCCTTCCTTTTCCTACTTTTTCCTTTAAACCAAACATAGCCAAAGTGGAAAATTCCTTTGTTGAGATACTTTTGGCTCACTAGTCGCGTGCACAACCACGTTTATAAGAAGACAAAAGGGAGTTGACATAAACCCTAAAAATTCAATTATTTCAGGCATTTATATTTATTAGTAAACATGCACGTGACAGTATCTCTAAGACAACTATTTATAATTTATGGTCACTTTTTATAATTTATTTATCCAAAAATTAATTAAGGTATTAAGTGGACAGTTTCTGAACAGTTATAATTCGGTTCTAACACCCTGCCAGTTTTTAAACGGTTATAAGTGGATAGTTTTTGAAGTGAAAGTAAATGACATATATGCCCGCTTTATATCCACTATATGCTTAAACAAAAGGATAAAAAACATCCAATAAAAATTCCAGAAAAAAAGATATTTGCTCTTTTATAGGTAGTATAGATCTAGACCCAGCAATGTGTTCTTATAGATTTAATTTGGCCTAGAGTCAAATTAGGCCTTGAAGTCCTCAATCTGAAGCATTCGATCTAGGGTTTAATTCAACCCGATGACTTGGGCTCATATGCTCTAGACCAGAGCAAAATGGGCCTATACGCCATAGGCATGGATTCTGGACTGGGTTACCCAATAAGCCCAAGGCGGATGTTCTATTCCTTCTGGCAATGTTGCATTTACTCATCTATCTTTTTTATGTAACTATGTAAGAAAGCGGCTTGGAAGTAGAGAAGAGCAGTTAAATGCATGCCAGGGTGCCACGCCATCCCTATCTTGAGTTCAAATGGGATGTGCCGTGAGGCGTTGTGGGGGGCAGTCTTGTGGGGGGCTGACCTATCTTAGACAAGTGAACAAGTTGGGGATCTGGTCACTGATATGGCTGATGTGGCAGGATCCCATTAGTTATACATAGAATAAAATAATGGTTTTTACAGTATTTGTGGCAACCTAGAGGATTGACATGACCCGGGGGTAGTACAAGGCACACAATAGGACATTCATTGGATGTTTCATGAAATCATCTGATGAAATGATGTTGAGTATTTTTTTTTAGGGAAAAATACTTTGCACTTCATTGCAGAATTCTGAATTACAGCCCCTTATAAACCGCATACTGCTCATGGATTTGACATTAATCAATGGTCAGGATTCATTTTCCCTTTACAGTGGGGCTAAAGAATTCTGAGCTGTCAGTCATTTTCTCTATTTTTTACTCCCCTTCTAAAAACTCATTACATCACATTTTATTTTATAAAATTTCATTTAATGACATTTTTTCTCCCCACTCTATAAATGGGATGGAATGAGCACATTTGGGGGGGATTTTAGAGTTAGGCCAGGAGGATAACCCTATCTCTCTCACTAAAGAATCATCTCTTGATTCCGTGGAAATGGAGCCATGGAGGCTGGAGGCCCTTTCATGGTCTAAGGTCCCTTGAAGGAAGAAATGGAACCTGACACCCTTAAAGAAATATCATTTCGGTGAAATAGATAAAGCCATCAAAAGGGAAATGCAAACTGAATATCGATGGATCTGCTACTTGCAATCTAGGGAAGGTGGCTATATTAACAATTGGTAAGGAAAATTGATGTTAGCATTCCATAAATAAAGAAACAGTCAAGAGGGATGAAGATGACTGTTGAATTGATGTTGATCTGGAAGGTGGCTACATTAATCTTATTCTGGTTTTACAGTCAAGGAAAATTGATGTTGATCTGGAAGGTAAGTAACAGTCAAGGATAGATAAGCGTAGAAACTGACTTTAATTACAATCCTAATAAGTGTTTTAGAGGGTAAAAGTCAAAGCACCTTGGAAAATAGCCAGGAAGATTAATTAAGCGTACCCTTGAGTTGATTATGACATTAAACACATCTATCTATCGTAAAGGAATAAATAGGATGGATGGATTAGATAGCTTCTATTCAAATAATAAGAATATGTTTACTTTGAAGAGTTTGGGTAGCATTCTTTTTGCCAACTATTAGAGTTTGTGATGGGTTAGGCAAAAGTTGGTATGCAAAATTGAGTTTTGAAAGAAATCTTCATTTGGGATAGATTTAACTTTTATGGTGATAATTTAATTCCTTTAATTTAGATTTTCCTTAGGCTGTGTTTGGTTTGAAAGAAAAAAGTAAGGGGAGGAAGGGAAAGGTAGTTCCCTAGCTATCTTTTCCTTCAAACCAAACATAGCCTAAGGATAAGGCTTTTACGTCCCAAATAAAAGCTTCATATTTTGTTGGGTAGATAAATTTTCATCTGTTGCGTTATTTAAAATGATGCAGGAATGGATAAATTTAAAAAAAAAAAAAAAACTGAATAAAGGCAAATAAGAAAAACTTGGGCTTTAAAACAGCCTTAATTTTTTTTTTACACTGTTTTAGCAAGACTCATAACAAGCTTTGCAGGGATCCAAACAATGGTTAAAAAAAGGATGTGTTTTAGGGGTCAAAAGTCAATTCTGTCGGACATACTCTTTTGACAAAATATCAATGGACAATTTGAGTTTAGGTTGTCTACTGCATACATCACAACAGATCTGCATTATAAGTTGGATTGTTTTTTCTTTGGGTCAAAACAAGACAGGCCTCGCTCGTTCTTGGTTCTAGGTGAATTAATTTTAGGTTGGCTTAAAAGTGCTTAGCCTTCAATCTTCATGAAACTCATTAGTGGAGTTTAAACCAGAATAAGATTAGCCAACTCATAGCTAGAGAAAAATTTTTCAGAGGATTAAAACCCTTTGACAGGTTGTTGTCTCAAGACTTTCATAAGTTTATCAATTCTAATTAGATGATATCATACACAGAAGACAGAAGAAGCCTATTGAAGATTCAAAGGGATATAAGTTAATTAATAGGTAAAACCGAGGGGAGGTCTTAGTATTTGACTAAAGCCGCACTAGGACCAGGAGAGGTAGAAGTCAGAATGCTTAACAGTTGGAAACAGAATGATTGTGTAAAAAGATGGGAAAAATGATTGAGTTGTTCCCCTTGATCGATCATTTGCTGATTTTATCTGGTTTATATATATAGAATCTAGAATTGGCCTATAACCAGTGACAAGGCCTTCACAATTTTAATGTTCAGAATCTAGATTGATTCTTATATAAGCAGGTAAGTCTGGAGAAGTATATAGTAAGCATGGTCTTAATTATTCTCTCTCATACATGATACACACACACAAAAACATTACACACACAGTTAAGCTCCAGCAGTAACGATACCAGACGTATTTCTTACTATAAAGACATTCACACGCAATAGAGAACCCAACACTGTAGCATGTGCTGCCTCTTTTTCAAGTATGTCTTTTTTCACTAATTTAGTATACAATTATCCTTATCATTGTCAATAGGGAAAATTCCTGATCAGTATTCTGTATTTTGGCTCGAGTGATAATTTGATCCCCAAATTTTAAAATGCGATAATCCAATATTTGAACATTTAAAATGTGACAATCTAGTACCTGCTATTAATCAGTTCGTTAATCAATCGTTTAGTAACACTTAAAAAGTAAAAAATATTCTTCGAATGCCATTTAATTCTCTTTATCAACCATCCAAACATTGACAAAAAACTGAACAGTCTCAAATCTTAACCTCTTCTATTCAAAAAAATTGATGTTATTGTTAATGTTTGAATGGTTGATAAAGAAAATTATTAGATTATCACATTTTAAATTGTGGGACCAAATTATCACTCGAACCAAAACAAAGGTGCTGATCAGGAATTTCCCGTTGTTAATGATAATGCTGTAAAGCTTCCAAGTAACTCAAACCCTGCTGAAAACACAAGCCAGAGACAGAAAGACACCCATTTGGCAATTCAGAGGGCAGATTGGCAGCCTAATTAACAATGGTAATAGAAAGATTGATTGATAATTGTAGGTCTCTTATTCCTTGTAAGTTACACTAGTCATATGTATTTATGCTATTTTAATTTTTAAATAATACTGTAATTAAGAATACACATGGTAATAATGAGAGAGAGAGAGAAAAGGGTTAATCGTCATTGGAGTCTGTTCGATACCGACCAATCAATTTTTTTCTACTGTTGTTTGATTACATGTAATTAAAATGAAAAAGAAAGGGTTACCAATTACCTAAACCATTCTTTACAACTGACCAACTCTGATGAAGTCGTTTCTTTGACTTTTAATCATCCCCTCCTCCAATTCCTTTGAAAAAGCTTATCTTTTAATTAGCATGTGACCCGGCCAGCAATTCACGGCCTATTACATCAGCATCATCTCTCTCCCCTTCCTTTCTGTCTCAATGACCGCAGACTGTCTCAGCCTATGAAACAGAAACAGTGGGTAAGCCCGCTGCCGCCTCTCTCTCTCTGTTTTACTTTGTTACAGTTTGCATGGTTGTAATCCCACAGCTTATTATTTAATGGCAACAAGGTTACAATTAAAATTACATTATAATCCTTTTATCCAATGACATGGATGGGCTACATTAATTTTAACTAGTTACAAGTTTGCATGTAATTGTGTGCAGTATAGGGGACAAAGTTGAAGAGGTTTTTGATGGTGTGTAATTTTGGTTGCTTTCTGTTGAAAGGCAGTTCAGATGTTAGTTTGCTATGTAATTGATCGAATTTCAGGTGAGTATTCCGATGTCTAAGTTTGAAGAGTTTTGTAAAGAGTTACATTGTTTATAACTATGAGAATATAAAGTTAAATTGTGCATATCTTGTGAGGTTGGAGGTGATGCCCTTATTATAGACGAGCCATTGTAAGTCTCATGAAACCTATCCAAAATTACTAGACCACATAACTCGGAATCTGTTCTGTATTCGAAGACGGATTCCGTATAAGCTAATAAGCCTTATCTGGATCCCTCCAATCCAGGCAGGATGAAGATAAAATCTGATGACGTGCAATGTGATTCCAAAGAGAACAGAGATGACTGGCTAACTTCTAAAAGAAAACTATGTGGTATCTCAGCAGGTCGGTGCATGCGAACTGCTCAGGACCTCGGTCTTAGCCAAGTGGCCCAAGGTGCATGAGATTGGCATGTTAATAGATGAGGCCAAATTAACCCTCATTAGATTTATATTAGTATTAGCACAAGTTGAATGCCATGCTATTAGGGCTGTAGACTGATTAGATTTAGTTGCTTCTGCATTAGCATCTGACTGTAAAATTTTTAGATCCGCATTAATTCATATTTTATTATGTTTAAAACGATCAAAATTAAAAATATTAAAAAATTAAATATTTTAAAATATATATAATAAATATATGTAAATATGAAATATTAAATTTATTAATTATAAACTTTGTATAATTATATATATATATATATATAATTACTTTTTATCGTACTTGAATTTTAATATGAAATTAAATCCAAATCCAGATAATGGGATCAGAGATAATAAGTAATTTGAAATTTTGGACTCCATTGACAGAGCCACATGCACTACACAAAATCTTCTTTAGATAAAGTAGCCGAGTAGATAAGACTTAAAAAGAGCAGCAGTACCACTTTCCTGCAGGTGCTGGGAGAGGTGATGACACGGACAGTCGGACACTGCACCGCCGCCCATACCGAAGTAAGTAAGGCTGTGTTCGGTTGCAATGTAAATAAATTTGTACCGCTAGTGCAAATGATTTGAGTGTAAATTCTTTGTTTTAAATTTTAATTTATTTTATTTAGTTGCAATACAAATAAAATAAATTAAGACATCAAGCAGAACAAAGTAAAATTCAAAATAAAATTAAACAAAAATTTGCATTTTTATATTTAATAAAATTGTACAACAACCAAACACAACCTAACTAACAAACAACTTGGGTGTGGGGCCTAGGAGTAGACCTGTTCATGGGTCGGGTGGTCCGACGGGCCGGCTCAGCCCGGCCCAGTCCCCGGACAGGCTTGAACATATTTATAAGCCCACGGGCTTAAACACGGGCCAAAAAGCCTAGCCAATAATAAATTTGAGTCGGGCTCGGGTTTTATCAAAATAGCCCAACCCGAGCCCGGCCCGGCCCAACCTAAAATTAGACTTAAAATGGGTATGATTATGTCCATTTGAATAAATTTTTTGATTTAAGAATGTAAAACCATGTTTTAAAACGTGAAAGAAAGGAAAAAAAACCATCTTATAGCCCATTGTTCATTTAAATAGGAAAAATAACCAACTAAATTTTTAATTATAATTTTTTTATTAGGTCGAGCTTCGAACTCAGGCTCGAGCTTCAGGCTTTTTATTAAGGCTAGGCTCAGGCCCAAGTTATAGGCCCCGTTGGTCAAATTGAGCTTGGGCTCGGATTTGGACTTCGGGCTTTTTATCAGGATCAGGTTCGGGCCCAAGTTATAGGCCCATTGGTCAGGCCGGGCTCGGGCTCGGGCTAACATATTTTAATTAATGATGAGTAAAACCCGGCCCGAACCCGGCGCATGAACAGGTGTGCCTGGAGTGGTGGTAACAATACAATTATACAATGAAGGTATAACTTCGAGTCGTCATCGTTCGTCAGCAACGAAGGAAGCTTCTTGGAATCGGTCCAAAAGTCAACTAAGCAAGAATTAGTTAAGGCCCACTTTTCTCAAAGCTTCCAATCCGCGCCACGCCTCGGCTGTGGGGTCCACACGCATCCCTTTAATTTTTTTTTCTATTAACCCTTCCTCTTCTCATTTCTGATTTTCTTGCTCCGAAATTCATTCCGTATTTTCCGACACATTTTACTTAATTTTTTTGAAGCTGCAGATGCAGATGTTAGAAGGAACTTGTACACTTGAGGGAGGAGGCCACTCCTCCTTCGGTGACCCACGTAGCAGAGTCCAGCGTTGGACAAGTAGGACGTCGGCCCCCAATATAGTATGGTCCCCCCACTACATTCTCTTTCGCGTGCTGCGCACATGCCGGAATTTCTTGGAACCGACGTGTTGGGACTGGAAGTCGGCTTCCGGCGCCGCTTTCTCCTTCCAGCGCCAGATTTTTACTATTTTCTGATCACACGTTGCACCAGCACCAGCAGGACCTGGACTGGATTGAGGATTTGTTTAATTTGTGCAGGCGGACCGTTTCAGTTGTCGCGCATAAGCCGTGTTCTAAGGACAGCCCGGCCGGTCGGCTTATCCAGAGTCAAATGAAACATGGCCTCTCCTCCTCCTTAGCTCATTGTTGTCTTATTCATCTACATACTTTATTCATGTTTTTACAGGCGCCAGTAAATTTGTCATTTTTCATAACACGACTTCGTTTAAAGTCAAATATTTGGTGGTGCTCAAAATCTTGTCAAAAAACTAAAATAAATCAATTTTATAAATCCAAAAAGTTACTTTTTGTAATATTATTGGATTGGATTAATCCAGATGTTAAGGGATTAAGTTAAACCAATTTGAATAGATTGGATGATTAGATTAATCCAAAAATAACAGTGAGTATTCATTGGATTGGATTGGACATGATCCATCTAGTAATGGGCTCATATTAGACTCGATCATATTGGATCAAAACCAGTTAAATTGACACCCTTATTTAAAACCATAGATCGCATACGAACAAATTAGTACTATTATTAAAGTCAGTTCTCCTAAAAAAGACCTCTAAGTTTCAACTGCCAAAGCTTAATTAATTAGTGACAGTGTATTCTTAAATACCAGAGCCGACAAGCAATTACCGCCACATGGAGTCCTTAATGCCAAAAAATCATTAAACAACTCTAAAAGTGATAAACAGCTATCTGATCATCAGATATAGGCAAGAGAGAGACAGAGAGAGAAGAGTTGTAACTGGAAGGAGAAAGTTTGACACTTGGCAAAATGAAAAAAAAAAAAAAAAACTACTCTCTTTCATTTGCAATGCATATTCCAAATGGCTTAGATTAAGTTATTATCCCTATTTAATTTATACATACATACATGATACTACATGATACATGTATACATATAAACATATACCATTCATTAGGTTAATTAATATACCCAGTTAATAAGTTTATAAGTTTATAGTGAAGGGGAAAAATTCAATAAGAAAAATACATCAGATGTATTTATTCTGAAAAAGATAAAAGCTTTGATTGAAGAAAAGGTATACAAGAAGTATACAGAGGAGATGAGAAAAGAAACGGCCTCAACCAGAAAAAGAAATATTTTCATTAAGAGTTCTCATTTGCAACCTTCCAGAATTAATGAATTTTATTGATCGACTTTTTAGTATTAAAATCTTCAATTCTGTATTTCTTGGTTAAGCTATCCCATCTTATAAATTTCATTAGACATATTATTGAGAATGAGTTTTGATTTGGTTGAGAGGGTTACCAGGTTGATTTGGTCTCAATTTGCATTATATTCGAAAGTCTTAGGTTGAAGCATCTTAATTAGTTTGCCAATTTTTGAAATTGGTTACATTCGAAAGGTTCAATTTAAGGGGAAAAAAATAAAAGAAACTGACATAATTATTATTTATAATTTGATTAATAAAAATGGATTGAAAGTAGGAAGAAGCCATAGAAATTACCCAAAAAATCAACTTCAAATTGTTAGAAAAAATAATCAGATGGATGAATTCTAAGTATGTTCATTAGATATCAATTACAAGAAGGCATAATGTATTAGCATATTCTTTAAACAAGTAAGCCATATAACTTTCTCCGCCAACGTGGACCTTTAGGTACCATTAAAAATAAAATACGTATCAATTTATGACTAATAACTAAGGAAAAGGAGATTTTCTAATAATTTAATTACCCTAACTACCTAAGCTGTTAACGTCCTGAGAAACTAACATATAACAATCTGATATTGTTATAAAGTTGTATTTTAATATGAAAAAATAAATAAATAAATATATGCAAATGATGTTAATTAAAATAACATTAATATGTAAATATTGGATAATATTAGTTAAAAGGTTGAGAACCAAGTTGGTTGATTAATTAAAGAAAGAGCGCATTAAATATTAGCTATTAGGGGACATATTTTAATTGTATATATGGTTAATTAACTGACGACCTTCTCTTTTAAACCGAAAAAAGATAACTTTTTTTTTAGTGAAAGACTAAAGAGGAGGTTGAGCTAAGCCAAGCCGATCCATGAAGAAAAGCTGTTGGTTAGTGGAAAGGAGCGGAGCTCGTAAAGGAGTGGAACTTTTCTTTGCTGTGTAGTTTGAATAGAGACTCTGAATTTCTTAGGGTTAGGTTGAGCTGGCGTGGATCTCTCTCTCTCTCTCTCTCTCAAGTACTTAAAATATGCAGTCTCTTTCGTTACATATTATTGCTGATGAATTGAATTAATTAAATGTGAAACGGTGCTTGGGGGGAACATGGGTCCCCCCTTCCTCTGCAATAGAAACCACCTTTTCTCTTTCTACAACTGTTTTCGAAAATTCAAACTGGTAGATAGCGAGGAAGCCCACACAGGACAGAAAGAAAAATATGCTCAAAGACCAGGACAAAAACAATAACAATTTTATATTAAACAAAACAAACAAAGGAAACCCCCCCTCATTCCATGAGGCGTCTTGGAGAAGTGCCTTGAAGAGCACGGATCTTCCTGTCTCAGAACGTCGCCCTCTCTTCTTCTATTTAAGTTCCCTTTCTTCCCATATTCATCTTCTTTCTTAACCGCTTCTCTAATTCCCTAATTCCCCCTGTTCAATTAGATTGGATACAAACCGCGTCTCTCTCTCTCTCTCTCTCTCAGTTTTCTTGGGAACTCTGATATTATTGGTTTCTGTGCTTATCATTTTCTTTTTCATGGGTTTTAGTGTCCCGTATGTATGTTCCATGATTTTGGGTGTTTAAGATTGTATTTTAAGATCTTGTTTCAGTTGAGGATAGTGGGTTCTTTGTTTTAATTTTTATTGGGATTTGGGTTTTTAGTGCTATTGACATGGAAGAGGTTGCAGTACTGACAAAGGGAGAGGATTGCATAGATTTGCCTCCTGGTTTTAGATTCCATCCCACAGATGAAGAGATCATAACCCACTATCTCTCAATGAAGGTTGTAGATAGAAACTTCAGTGCAAGAGCTATTGGGGGTGTAGATTTGAACAAGTGCGAGCCATGGGATCTACCAAGTGAGCTCTTTCATTCATTTCTGTACTTTCGTTTCCCTTGTTTAATTTTGACTCCTATCTGACAATATTAATTCTCGATAAATTGTGTTACCGGATTTCCTTCTTAATTTATATGATTTGATTATTCTGCAGAAAAGGCGAAGATGGGAGAGAAGGAATGGTACTTCTTTTGCCAGAGAGATAGGAAGTACCCAACGGGCATGAGAACCAATAGAGCAACCGAAGCTGGGTACTGGAAGGCTACTGGAAAGGATAAAGAGATTTACAGGGGTAAAGGTTGTCTTGTTGGGATGAAGAAGACCCTTGTTTTCTACAAAGGGAGAGCGCCCAAGGGGGAGAAAACCAACTGGGTCATGCATGAATACAGATTGGACGGAAAATTATCTTATTATAACCTCCCTAAATCTGCAAAGGTAGGTTCCTTTCTCCTTTTTCTTTTCCCCCTTTTTATCTTAATTCAAAAGTTCATCATCTTTCTTTTTCTGTCACATGATATTCTACATGTGAGAAGAATATATATAAGAAAAACTCTGGTTGTTCTTTCTGTGTTTGCAGGATGAATGGGTCGTCTGTAGAGTATTTCACAAGAACACAGGCGTCAAGAAAAGCCCAGTTGTAGGCCTACCAAGGACGAATTCTTCTGTGGATGATCTATTGAGTAGTCCGCAATTGCCGCCTCTCCTGGATCATGTTTACCTCGATACAAACGGAGCTAGCTCGAGCTTTATGGACGGAGAAGACATATTCAAAGGGTTAGCCACAACATCATCATCAGCCATGAGAGCACCAGACGCAAATCACCTTCCCTCCTATATCTTCTCATCAGGCATAAACGATCATCTTCAACAACCACCGCCACAACCACAACAGGACCAAAAGTGCTTTCTTCCACCCAACTACTCCAACACCAACTACCAAGGGAACCCATCAAGTTACACACTTCCGACCTCCATGTTCTACCCTCAAATTCCTCCATCGAACCCCTTCTTCTCCATTCAAGGAACGACGAATTCGGGTTACTTGCACCAAGGGAAGAACAACTCGATCACAGATTTTACAAGCTCTGGATTCAGCGAACATGATCAGGCGGCAATTTTGGGAGCTTTCGCTTCCTCCTTTGATAAATCTTCTAGGCAACTGATGCAGTGTAAGGTAGAGCAGACCTCTAACCAGTCTATGGTCAGCCATTCTCAGGATACGGGGCTGAGTAATGACATAACCACAGAAATTTCGTCTGTTTCCAAGCATGAACTTGGAAGGTCTTATGAGGATCTTGAGAGACCACCTCCAGATAGCCCCGTGGGAGATTTGGACTCTTTGTGGACCTACTAAAGAATATACGTGACTGGCAAGCCTCTTGTCCATTGATGAATATATATTAGATGCTTATTATGTCTTTCTCTTCTAGCTCAGAAGAGAGAGAATGAGGGGGACATTGGATTTTCTTTGTACAGACTCCATGATGATATATTTATCCAGACCTCACATGTTACAGCCCTATCTATAGAGAACTTAAAGAAAAGGATACTTCATGATTACAGTTAAACCCCAACCCCATCATGTACATCTATTCTTTGGTTGAAACAGTGCATTTGTTTCTTTTGTTTTTTTTTTTTCTTCTTCTTCTTCTTTTAAATTCTATTGTTTGAGAAATGGTGATATAGAAGAAGTATTTTGGCTTGCCACCTTAAGTGCTAATAGAAATTTGACTTTTCACATATCAATTCACATCTATAGATCATGTGATGTCAGTTGTGCTGGAGGTGGAATTTTTTGCTCAAGTATCTCTTCAATAATGCTTGTAATACTGTGTCAGCAGAAATAATATTGCATTAGCAATAGAAGCATATTCAATACCCAGTATAATTCTAGCTAGTTTGAACTTGTTCATGCACTCTTTCTCTCTGCATACATGAATAAAATATGGGCTCTCTAGGTCACACTAGATGGAATTCTTTCCATGAATATATATCACAATTCCAGCTGATTAAAAGGGAAAAAAATGATTCAGTTCTCAAAATTAACAGTTAGAGAATAAGAGAAAGCCTTCGTTTTTTATTTTCCTTCATTTTAACCAATTATTTGTCAAGCTTTCTGCTAGTTATTAATTAATTTCTTGTTGACATATTGGAGAAATGAGCAGATACATTCATCACTTCACATCTTTTTGTTCATCATCTCCTGGGATGGTATCTTGTATCTAGTGGTAATAAATGAGCTTCATGAGGTTTAATTTATGAAGTGTTTGTTCTGAGGGAGGAGTTTAATTAGTTCATTCACACTTGTCCTTAATTACATAGTAGCTTTACGCACTTTCCCTCCTTATATAACTGTGATGGCTACAACCACGCCTTATTTTCATGATATAGTATAGAATATATGAGATAGCTCGGTTGTTGTTAATGGAATTAATAATATTGTTTCTAAATAAAGTGAAAGGAGAAAGAAGAAGCAAAACGAGAGAGAGAGAGAGAGACGGTTAAAGTATGGGCACGCCATAGTCGGAGTGATGAGGTT
This sequence comes from Nelumbo lutea, assembly GCF_056320005.1. Taxonomy (NCBI): domain Eukaryota; kingdom Viridiplantae; phylum Streptophyta; class Magnoliopsida; order Proteales; family Nelumbonaceae; genus Nelumbo; species Nelumbo lutea. The sequence goes on along the minus strand of NC_142685.1, from coordinate 114,427,239 downwards.
ATCGGTTATTGCAAGAGAAGAAAGGTTCATGTGATTTGCTTCCGCCATTAACTTACTTTCTATTCAAAGCAAAGCGTCGGTGGGTTTCAAACTTGCAGTGAAGCTAAAACCGTCCCTTCTCTTTCTCTCTCTCTCTCTCTAAACATCTATCTCTCTCTAGTTTCAAACCCTGGATTGAAGAAACGGGTTCCTACTAGTCACGTGCGGAGCACACAGAGCACGTGCTAACGACCTTGCTAGGTTTGACATGCATGTCCAAGTCCAACAGTCCGAGTCCCACCTCGCGAGAACCGATTACCGACCCACCAGGGCCACCACCCGGCACCAATCGGCCACAGCCATTGAAGGAGTGAGAGAGGAATTCCGATTCCTCTTGCAACTGAAATTGACAGAAACAACCTTCAAAGTTATAGGAACGATTGCCCTCCTCCTCCAACCTTCTAACTTGTCCACCTAATATGCTGGCCCAATTAGTTGTCCTCTCTCTCTCTCTCTCTCTCTGTGTGCAAACAAAAGAGGTGTGATTATTCTTTAGAAAATTAGAGTAATAAAGACCAATCTATTATACAGGACAAAATATGTAGTTTGAGCCTTTCAGGAGAGGCATCAAACCGTACAATGCCATCTATTCATTCATCGAAATATTTAGACAAGTCTCACTCATCGCAACGGGTCAAATGTCAACATGATTTGAATGATCTCGATCGTCCAATCTTGTTCCGCGCTATTAGGAGGTGCAGAAAATCTGGCAAATAATTCACCAGTCCAAAATAAATAAAAAGTAAAATAGGGAAAAACATTTTAAATCAAAAAGGAGAAAGAGACTAATCACGTGACTCAAAATACCATAATATTATTGGTGGTGGGGGTGGGGGTGGGGGTTGTTCTTGAACCCAGCATTAATAACTTACTAACTCGAAAGTGAACACTCCAATTAAGAGAGAGAGAGAGAGAGGGGAGAGAATAACTAAAGGAAAGTGAGAAAGCCACCAGGGTGAATATTTGGTTTATTTGATTAAAAATCCAACGAAATAAATCAAAATTCTATAAACCAAAATTAAAAATTAAAAATCAAACCAAAACTGAATTATAGGAAAATCAAAGTAATTGAAATAAAAAATTTCAATTCAAATTTCAGTTCTTTAAGTTAAAACTGAATTTCAATAATATACATAATATATTATAATCAAAAACTGAAACTGGTGAGGGGTAATTTGGTCTTTCGAATTACATTGTGACACATGGCCTTCAATCAATATCTCGACGCTGGATAAGAGAACCAACTTGGCAAATTAGTCTAAAACACCTCACCTAGGCTAGCCTCTACTACCTCGGTCGGGACGAGCTAGCAGGTCTCCCAACAAATAGCAACTTGTCTCGGAGACCAGCTGAGTTGTAAGAACCTAAGGCGACCTACAAGGCGAGCCCATTGACTTGTCTCGAAGATACGTTACTAGCCTAAGATCTCCGAAGCATTAATGCATCGACTATTAGGTCAGCCTACCGCATGCACACATCAGAGTTAATCGGATGGACTGTATCCCCACACAGATTAGGTAATTGATGTAATAACTCACCTGACTAAGCGAAAACAGCTCCACGAGAACATGAGACCCGTTGTAAGAAGGCTCGTGACACTCACACCTATATAAAATCCTCACTCTGACTAGTAAAGATACACAGGATCAAGCTCTCAAGTATTATTATCTCCTAAAGAACCTTCAAAAACAATTCTCTGACTTAAACATTAAAATGCTCACCCCGGGGAAAAACAGCCCAGACACTCTAACTCTATCTTTCTTACAAAACAAAACAGTTCAACCATTTACAGCTCGGCCCTGATAAGGTACCATCCGAATCAACGTCCGAGTCACTTGAAACACAAGAACAACCAAATCGCATTACATCAAACCAGCCAAATCACACTAAATCATAAACCAAATTAAATAATTAAAACCAAAATTTTTTATTCGATTTTTTTTATTTTAACCAAATAATACAAAGTCCTATCTCCCAATCTCCCATCTTTAATCTTATTGTTGGATGTTGGCAAATTTAACCAAAAAGGGCCCAGCAACACGTCGATACGTACAAAAGAATAGCCATAGCTGGTAGCATAAGACGACTCTGAGCTAAGTACGAAGGATTAATTGCTAGCTGACTATTTACATGTGGAATCTTGAAGCGAAAAAAAAAATTATATGTGGAATCTCAATTAAAGCAGTACGTGGGTGGACTACACCTGGATAGAAGTGTACCATGCCAGCCAGTTTGCCTGCCTATAGCATCTGGGAATGGATTTGATTACTACCAAATTTCAGGCACATGAAAGGCTGTCTCTACCACGTGACGCCGTCCAGTCTCCTTCTCTCTCTCTCTTTCTCTCTCATCTTATGATAATTGAATACTAGGGAAATCAAAAGTTAAAGTTTAGCATTGCTACCTTGTCTCGGCCTTGATTAATTTTTAATTTATTAATTAATGCTTATTTCCCTTCAGTGGTAAATCAAAAGTTAAAGTTTAGCATTGCTACCTTGATTAATGCTTATTGATTAATTTTTAATTTATTAATTCATTTGATAATTTTATTTTAAAAAGATCTTCTAGGACTAGCGGTCGATATGGCTAAAAGATGCCGTCAACCACCGCGTCCCGGTTTGGGAATTTTAACCCAATTTCTTTTATTAAGTTTTTGGGGTCTTGTTTTTAAAGATAAAAATTATTAAAATTATTTTGGCAAATGATTTAGGTTTTATCGGTTTGAGTAAGGTTTTTGAATTGTCGTTAATTCAGACAATCGGACCGTTGAGCCCAAGAATCATTCAAGCAATTAGTTTTGTTTTTCCCTAAATTTGATTTTGATAAAAAATCGTTAAAAAAGTTAACAACACGTTGATTTGATCAGTCGAACCATCAGCCCATTAACCTGTTCGATAATTTTAATTATTTAATTATTTTTTATTTTTTAATTTATTTATTAAAACAGACTGTCCATTCAAATCAGATGATCAAACCATCAAAAATTGACCATAATAATTCCGTTTCTCTTCTGGTCAAAACCTAAAAGACCATAAAAATACTTGACAAATGACACCTTAATTAATTAACTCTTATTAATATATAGCAAATTTTCATTTTTTTTCCCTCTTTTCCCTAAAACATAGCCAAGTAGCGCAAGCCCTCTCCATGTCCACATCTTCGGTTCTTGAGAAGACTTCACGTGGGGACCATGTTTTAGAGACAAGCTTGCGATTTGATTTGATTTGATTTGATGATAATTAATACACAGAGAGATGAGACCCACTCTCGATCGCCGTCTCACCGAAAACAAGTAAACAACTAAACTCAACGCATAAACCAATCCAAGAAATAAACACGGCGTAGTGTTGAATAAACTTCCCTTATTGCCAACGTCAGCTGACGTGGCTTCAGACTCAGACTCTTAACTAGTTAGAGTTGCCATGTCAGCGCCTGCCCACTCCTTGCTTAATCAGGCATGGCCGTTTTATTCGTTAAAGCAAAAAGATTACTACTAATTAATTATATGATTATCATATATGTATTATATTAGAAGAAGAATGGATAGATACAGGTGATGAGAGAGAAAGTGGAGTCGGTTTCAGTAGATTGGATATGAGAAATGATGACAAAGACAAAGGAAGTTGGTATTTCTGTTGGTTACTACTGGAGACTTAATACAGTGTATTTATACTAATTGCAAAGATGATAAGGTTTGATATGATGTGTCATAGATTAATTTTGAGCAAAAGGCCACGTAAAGAGTCTATATAGCCTTTTCTTTGCATTTTTCGTATACAGATGGATACAGAAGAAGGAATTGGAATAGATAAAGGGGTGATGAGGTCACGTTTTACACAAGTGTAGTATTCTCAGTTTTCAAGCTATACTGTTATAACTACAAAAATAAGTAAACAACACCACCCCTTCAGCCCCTTCTCTCTCTCTCTCTCTGGTGATAACGTGAAGATTCAAAACACAAACAGTTGTACATTAATTTCATTATTGTCGTTGTTATTAGAAAACAGGTTTGCTAGTCGTGTTATTTAGGCAAGTAGTAGTCTTTACCATCAAGCGCTAAAACGGAATCCGGATTATCTACCAACAAAATACATTCCAACACCTTACCAACATAATCTCACTGTGGTCCCAGTTTCATATGTAGTGAGATGTGTGGTGTCAAATCAAGTTGGTGGGATTGAAACATGAGATCCCAACTCACAAAACCTTCCTTCATGTATACCTTATTTTTCTTTAATTTAATTAACTAGAAAGGAAATCTATGATACTGGCCGAAAGATATCATAAGTACTAGAAGAGCTTTTGATCAATCAAAACACATCCATAAATTTTGATAAATACCACCTGATGGGCTACCACATTTATGGTACTAATTGTTTGGTCACAAGTTTTTCAGATATCATGTCTTTCCATATTGCAGTCGAACCCTAATTATGGATAAGAAAAGATTAAATTTTTGGACAATCTATAACAGTGGCAGAAGACTCCAATGCAAGTTGGGTTATATAGGTAGGGCTGGTGTGGACTGCAGTATGGAGGTGTGAACACATCACACATGGCCAATGTAGATGTACTCATCTGATGGATGGCCTGCAGTGCTCACCAACCACATTCCTCCATGTGGCATTATAAGGTGACTTGATTATAAAATGAGGTTTCATTATAGGGTGACTTGAGCAAGTATATCATATCCTATGATGTAAATATTTTAAGAGTCATCTCACAATCATAAATAATAAATAATTAATGGAGAGGTTTCTTTCTCTTTAAGAGAGAGAGAGATGTTAAATTAAACGACCATATAAACTAACTTCATATTTCCTCTTAGGTAGCCGCCTCTTTTCTGTGCGCTGATGCACGTTTACAATAATTGGAATAATTGGTTATGACTTGTGAGTAGATTAGCAAAACTGTTAGTCAAGTCTGAAGAATCAAGCGTGTGGGGATATATGATATGAGCTAAAGCAGGGTTCTTGAAAACAACTGATGTGATTCAATTGTGTCATCACCTCCAACACAAGAAGTGCTTATATTTTCCACACATTAAGATACTACGGATCTTCATCACACCTTTGTATAACACTATACGAAACGTGGGTTATTTAGTTAGGGAAATTAAATGGGTTAAGTATTTCCCTCTTCATCAGTCTTACCTATACTGCAATATATATTTTATTTTCTTCCGAGGGTACTGTTTAGAAATTTCAGTTTGTTCTAACACAGGGCATAACTCTTTGAAACTAGCGGTGTCAATTGGATTGAATTTGGTTCAATCTGATTCAGCCCAATATGAGTCCATTACAGATGGATCAGGTCCAATCCAATTCAATGAATATTATGGACCATTTTGAACCAATCAAATTCAATGTCTGGACTATCTAATCTATTTAAATTGGTTTTAATCCATTCCAATCTAACCCTGGTCCATTGACACCTGTATTAATTCTTAGCTTCTATCAACGAATTGGATATATTGATTAATTCAATCTTATCCAATCCAATATAGATTTATTACAGACAGAGCAGAGCAGGTCCAATCCAACTCAATAAATGCTTTTGGCCCAATTCAATATGTCTTAATGGTTCGTCCAATCCATCTATATTGGTTTTGATTTCAGTGGGATCAAACCCAAAACCGGTCCATTGACCCCCCCCCCCCCCCCCTTGAACGTTATCAAACGCCACCTGCTTTGTTTTTCTACTTTGCAATGCCCTTACGAAATGTTGATTTGTGAAGTCATATGAATTGAAGTTTCTTGTGTGCATGTAGTACTGGTTCCTTGAAGAGCATGATGGAGAAATAGGAGGAGAAGAAAATACAAGGCAAAACAATCGATGGTTTGTATTACGGCGTCCATCTCTGTGCATACCCACTTCAATTCACACGTTTCAATTTGCATGGTGATTTTGCACTCCCAGTCCTAGAACGAAAACAATTAATACAAATCTACTTTATAATTACAAAAGCTAAAAATCATTTGCAAATAGTTTGGCAGAGAAAGAGAGTGGGAGAGTCTCTAAATTATGTAAATAATTTTTCCAAGAATTACATAGTTGACATTAAAAGGGAGACAAAATAGGGTGCACGTGAGACCCACTAGTCATTCAACGGAATGCTTATGGTTTCACAGGTTTGATCATGACTCCTAGGGAAGTCAAGTGACCATCTTAGAGGTGTAAATTGAGCTGTGTCAGGCAGGCATGGTCCACGGGTGGCCTGTGCTTTTGGTGGGCCATGCTTGCTACCTCTAGGCGGGCTGGTCTGTGGGTCAAGTGTTGGGTCGGGCAGGGCCAAGTCATGAGAGGTATATTTTTAAAAAATTTTGAAAAAAAATAATGAAAAAAAATAAAATAAATTAACAAAATAGACAAAATATTGAAAAGAAAATTCTTAAAATTTTATTTTATATGATTTTTAATATATACAATTGTTTATATATTATATAATAAAATAAAACTAAGAAAATTACAATTGAAATAAAATAGTATAATAAAATTGAAAATAATATATATATATATGGACTGGACTAGGCCGTGCCAGGTCACGGGCTCGTGCCAGCATGGCCTGCACTGTTGTGTTGGGCCGTGGGTGGCACTGCCCAATTTATAGACCATCATGACTGCTAGGTCATTGGGTAGAGTCTGTATCTACTCCTCACAGAGCAGTCCTTACACCAACCTAAGATAATGTCCCACTACACATGCCAACATCCCTTGTATTTATTATTCATGGGGAGGTGTTCCCAATACACATTGGGATGTGTTGTGAGGTTGGTGTGAGGAGAATTCTGCCACGAACAAATCCCAATTCCAATGGCTGAGCTTCCCAAATATAATATAGGGGCTGTTTACTTTCATTGCCATTTATTTAATAAAGATTTTGTATAACATTCTTTTTGAAAATGATAAAAAATGGTTAAAAAACAGTTTTTGATGTTTTTTTATGGTTAAGCATCACATAAGCTGAATAGTGAAAAGATGCCTTATTATTAGGGTTCCATTCATTTTTCAGTAAGTTATTTACCGGGTAAATGCAATTATCTGAGTAAGTTTTTATTGAAAAACACTTAATTGAATAGGTACATTTATCTATCATCTTTTATTTCCTAGGTAAATAAAGAAATGACCATTTAAGCAATAAAAATCCATTATTAAAAGGGGCATTTTTGTCCCATTCAAGTGTCAGCAAGTTTCTCCCTAATTGGGAAAGTTATTTACCCACCAAGGAAACACAAAAATCTGAAAAATGAAAACGGGATTTTTGGTCAATAAGAACCAAAATCCCATTAACCAATTTCCCCCCTTTCAAAATCCAAAAAAAAGAACACACCCAAAAGAAAACTTACTCCAAGAGATGGCTCTCACATAAACCGAGACAAACGTCCTTTGATACTGGGTTCCTCCTTCAGAAAAATCTTTGATCTTTTCTTTGTTGGAATTGTTGGGGTCCTGTTGTGTAATTTCTTTCCAAGGAGAACTGCTTTCTAGGTAGTTTCCCCATTAACAGAAAGTCATTTTTACTGGATTCGGGGGAAGATAATAACATTGCCAATCTAAGCCGAAGTTTTATATTATGAGGACCATTTGGTTGGCCATTTGGATGTTTCTTTGTTCCAGATCATCCTTAATTGGAACTTTCTCACGTAAACAGCAGCAGGTTTTGATTTTTCTTTTTCTTTTAATTTCAACAAGCAGAAAGAGTATAATATGTTTCTTTTTGCCGAGTGCTCTAACACCCTTGCAATACTGAAAACAGATGCACAATCGGAGGGGCAGAAAACATGGAGCTTTCAAATAATTTGATTCATAACCTGGCAAGTTGGTAATTGTGTTGTAGGAATTGATGGTGATGATGGATGAATACGATCCAGGCCCTGCTCGTTTTATTCAGGCAAGTGTTTCATTGTTAAAACTTTCCCAAATAAGCAAGTTTCCAGTGTTCTTATATGTTACCAAGAGAGAGGTGAGAGGGAGAAAACTCTTATCGGCTTCAATGGGTAAATTGTTTACCCACCGAGAAAGGTATCAATTACCCAAGTAATTAATAATTAATTAGTCTCAAGTATCCTGAATTAATGTAAGTATCGTGGTCAATTTATCAATTGACCAACTTACCCCTGTTAAATACCAACAGATAAACAGGGCCTAAGAGGAAGTGTTGGAAGGGATAGCAAGGCTTTTTTCTTTCATTTTAAGAACTTTCATCCTCATAAAAAACAATCAAATGAAGACGGTTTCTATCCTGCTTTGCTTCCTCTTAAGGCTGTGTTTGGTTGCAATGCAAATAAATTTGCACTGATGCAAAATCATGGCAGTGCAAATGAGTTGAGTGTAAATTCTGATTTATTTTTATCTCAAATTTTAGCTTATTTTGTTTTATTGCAATATAAATGAAATAAATTAAGACATGAAACAGAATAAAGTAAAATCCAAAACAAAATTAAACAAAAAATTTGCATTTTTTACATTTGCACTCCCATACATTTGTACTAGTGCAAATAAAACACAGAGGAAAAAAGTTTTCCTAATTGGATTAATTAATTTGGGGGCTTCTTCCCTATAATCCAGTCAGTCATATTCCAACCTCGAGTTGCAGTTCTACTTCATCAGCAATACCCCATTCATCATTAAGTTCATATAGAACAGGTTTTTTTTTTTTTTTACATGAATCCAGGATGAGAAGAGGAATTTGAGAAATCGTTTTGAACCCCAAAACCAACCTGTCATTATCTGGAGTCCCTCATTAAGGGATTGTTTTTGTCAACATATACATCATTTTGATTTTTTTAAAACGAAAGCAATTGAAAAATCAGCTAAAAACAAAACCAGAAATGTTGATAAACACCCTCTAAATCTGATATGTGACCTCCATCTTATGCAATATTTTTCCACCTCTACAACCAATTGATGAAATTAAGTATGTGATGGTGCGCAATCAGGCCAGTCCTAGCTGTCAACGATCTTGCCTCTGACTGGAGCAACGAGGAGCCTAAAATAGAGAAGATGAGGGAACTTCGGGGGGAACCCTGTGAAATTGTTCCGAAGCTCAAGCTAGTATTCTCTCAAAGGCAAAATAAAACCAGATGGCGCAAAGTTCACATACGTTGTTTTTGGGGGGTAGGGAGCCTTTTATAACCACTTCGCGCACTCACTCCGAGGCTTCTGTCAAGTCGGGTATGATTACTTCTGTGCTCTGCCAGTTTGGGTGTCATCCCCTCTGCTGGGACAGAACCACCATTGCTCCTTGTCGGAGCTGTCTCTATAACTGGAGATGGCGGTAGCAGGTGGCCATTTGAAGTGCGGCTGTCAAGCGTCAGATCCCAAGTCAGTTAGGTGCGCCGCCCCTGGACACGAACTTCCTCGGTGTCAGGCATGGTACGGTTGTTCAGTTCGGCGTCCTGGAGGCGAATTGCTGGAGTGGTGAGCGAGGTGAAGTCTTGAGTTCGGATAGAGGTGTGTCCCGAACTGCCATGGGGCAGGCCAGTTCGGGTTATTTCCCTTTGTGTTTGGCTCGGGGCCTAAGGGAGAGTTCGGGCTCCTTGTAGGGAGTTCAGACAGCTGGTTCCTCCCTTTGGTGCTCGCACCTTGGGCACGCTATAGTGCCGAGCTGGTGCCCTTGCCACGTCTCGCGTAATTACGAGGTTGAGCGAAATCTTCCTTCATCAATTGCCCCCCACTCCTCGTGCTAAGGGTCTTGCCCTAGCACAGGGAGTTCGCAAGGTGGTAGGTGGATTTGTCCCGTACTTCGAATTTTGATAGCGCGAGGTGCGTTGTCAGGATTCTTTGGGTTTCTCGAGCGCCCAAAAGACGGGAAACGCACCGACCTGCCTACAAATGCTGACAGACGTGGCAGTGCGCGCTTACTTTAAATTTCAAAAAAGCGCGCCACTGGGAGACGTGACAGCGGGTCTTTTCGAATTTGAAAAAAAACGTGACATTGTCGTTTTTAATGCAAGGAGACGTGCATTGACGTTCTACCAGTTTCAGAAAGATGTGCGATGTCGTTCTGTCAGTTTTAGAAAGACATGCGCCGACGTTTTGTCAATTTCAGAAAGACGTGCGCCAATCATGTCTCGGTCTCAGGGGACGTGCGGTCAGCGCGACTACAGGCCATCAGATTGGCTTTGATCTGCACTGTTGGTTCTCGGTCACTGTGGGTATAAATAGTGGGGGACCCCAGTCTCTTTGTCTCTTTTGCGCTTTGTTTCTTGAGCTCGCATTCTAGTTTCAGCTCGCGTCCAGGCTTTTAGTTCGCCTTCAAGTTTATTGCTCATGTTCCAGTTTTCGTAGTCTGTTCAAACCTTTTTCCGGGTGAGTACTTTCCTGGAATCCCATCTTTTCTCCTCGATGTCTAGCTCGGATAGCTCAGACGGTTCTTCAAGTGGGTCTGATGCAGGTTCTACGAACCGAGTTGCATCCTCCGATGGCCTTAGCGAACCTGAGGTAGAACTTGAGGAAGAGTTTGAGCCCGTAGGCCGAGCCGCTTCGGGCAGTTTGGCGTCTACCTCTCATCGAAGTCGGATGTTAGATAGGTTTGGTCCCTTGACCATGATGCCTAAGGGGCTCCAATCCCTTATTACCTATTACAACTTGCTTGGGGAGTACGCCTACTTCATACCTTCGGGTAGCTTTCCTTGGGAACATGGTCCTGAAGAGATCGTGATCTTCCGGGAGCAGCTCGCTACGGGGCTGCGACTGCCTTTCCACCCCTTCTTGTTAAGGTATGAATCACTTCGGCGTTACTTTCGGCCAGCTTCACCCGAACTCCATTTGTAACTTGGTGGGGACAATCTCCCTATTTTGCGAACAGGGCTTCAGAAGTTTCTTGTTTTGCTTTGTTCTTTCATTTTTTCTGATGCCGAACTCTTTTTTTACAGGAGTGATGGACTCAAAAAGGACTTGCGGTGGGCACCTATTTCAAGGCATGAAGAGGAGGAAGCGAATCGCCAAGCGAACTCGTGCCGAGTTGCCCCAGGATGCAGAGCCTCAGGTACCAGACTACCCGTCAGAGGATCTGCCCAAGGAGCCCAAGGTGGCTCCTCAAATGCAAGAAGCGGTAGGGGCCCCTTATGCCGAGACTACTCACACGGGAGCTCCCACCTACTCTAGTGCTCCCGCTTAATTTGGGTCCACTTATACGCAAGCTGAGACCTCAGGCTCGGGAGCCCAAGGGGAATTCAGAAGCGTGCTGTCACCGAACTACGCTCTTCAAAAGAGTAGAGAGGCCACCTTCCCCGAGGAGATCACGACGTGGACCGATCTTCCTTTGAACCAGGTTGCCTGTCGTGCTGCCACTCATGCTATGGTGGTGAGCCAAATTTCTTGTCGGGCTTCTTTGCTTTTATCCTCTTGTTGCCGTTCTCTTAATCACTTGTTCTTTCCTTTTGGTAGGTGAACTCTTCTATTCATGCCTTGGCAGCCCAGGTGGAGAGGAGCTCGAGGTAGGCACGAGCTGCCGAAGAGGCTTTCTATGCTGCCGAGGCGACTTCCCGAGCTGCTGAGGTAGCTGCTCATGCTACTGAGGAGGCTGCTCGCGTTGCTATGGCCAAGCAGGCGAGGTCTCAGAGAGATGTTGAGGCCATGGGGGTTGTTGTGAAGCACATGGCGGACCTGAGGCTGGATCTGTAGCATCAGGTTGAATACCTCCAGGAGGACATTAGGGACAGCACGCAGATATTTTCTCAAGGCATTGAAGATGCCAAGAAGAAGGCCGTTGATGAGTACATCAAGGCGTCGTGCTTTGATGACCTGATGGTGGACTCGTACAGAAGGGGTTTTAAACTGAGCCGGTGGATGATCTGGAACACGTACCCCAAGCTCGATATCAGTGCCATATTTACTTCGTGCATAACTCAAGAGATGGCCAACGCTGCAGATGGTGAACCAGATTCCGAGGGCGAGGCAGGACCTTCGAGTATCGTTGAAGTGCCTTCTGATAATGAAAAAGTAGCTTCGGGCCTGTAAAATTTTTTTTTTCGAAATGTACACTCCCTTATATTGAAATGGAATGACTTTTCTTTTGGTTAAGTGTTGGTTGTTCTCTCCCAAGTTGACAGTATTTTCCGAACTGATCATATGCCCGATATGTTTCTTGCCCGGGTTACTGCACTCACACGACCTGTTTTGATGTGTAATACTTAACTCTCCGCTTCGCCTGAGCCTTTGGCCGACTTTTCTTTGCTTGCCTATTTTGAGGTTCCTTCGTTAGCTTGGCATCCTGGCCCTTGGGCTCTGGTAGCGATTTCGTCCACTTCGCTTGGCGGTCAATAGGTAGTATCGCCTTAAGTTGACGATGTTCCACACTCGGGGTACTTGTTTGCCCTCTAAGGTTTCGAGCTCGTATGCCCCCTCGAGCGCTCTCTTTACTCTGTAGGGCCCTTCCCAATTTGGTCCAAGTTTGCCCACGTCGGGTTTGGGTACCATGATCTTACAGAGAACCAGGTCACCGACTCGAAAGCTACGCTTCTTTACTCTAGCATTGTAGTACCGAGCTACTTTTTGCTGGTAGGCCGCTGTCCGGATGTGTGCGAGGTCTCTTACCTCATCCAATAGGTTGAAATTGGTATGTAACTCGTCTCCGTTTGTCTGATCGTCATATGCTTCTAGTCGTAGTGTAGGTATTTCGATTTCCGCTGGGATTATCGCTTTAGTGCCGTAGGTGAGGTTAAAGGGGATCTCTCCTGTGGCGGTTTTTTCTGTAGTTCGGTGACCCCATAGAACACTTGGTAGCTTGTCCGCCCACAACTCTTTAGCTCAGTCTAGTCGTGCTTTCAATCCGCGGAGGATGGCTCTGTTCATTACTTCTGTCTGACCGTTTGCCTGCGGGTGTGCAACCGATGTGAAGTTCTAACGAATTCCAATATTTTGGCACCATTTTTGGAACTTGATATCCTCGAACTGTTTGTCATTATCAGAGATCAGTACTCGAGGTAGCCCAAAGCGACATACTATGCTCTTCCAAAAGAAGTATGTTTCGGGCTATAACTGTTGCCAGAGGTTCAACTTCTATCCATTTTGTGAAGTAATCTATTGCCACCACTATGAACTTTCTCCCACCTATTGTTAGCGGGAATGGCCCCAGGAGGTCGATGCCTCATTGCGCAAAGGGCCATGGGATGGTGGATATTGGCGTGCTTCTAACACTTGTCACATTTTCTGACAAGCTCGATAGCTTCTGCCTTCATCGTTGGCCAGTAGTATCCTTGTCGAAGTGCCTTTTGGGCGAGGGGTCTGCCCCCCAGGTGTCTGCCGCATAGTCCTTCATGAGTGTCGCGGAGTACGAGCTCGGCTTCAGCAGGTCGCAAGCAACGCAGGTAGGGGAGCGTGTAGGACCGTCGGTACAACCGTTCGTCTATTAGGACGTATTTGGCTGTCTGGCGCTGCACCCTCTTGGCTGCATTGCGGTCCGCAGGGAGGGTTCCATCTAGCAAGAAGCTCGCGAGTGGATCGATCCAGCTCGACTCTGCTTCAAGAACGGGAGCGACCTCCTCTGCCCCACTGAGAATGCTAGGCCAAGGTAAGTCCTCTATGTACACGGTTCTCATGGTGTTGTGACTCGTGCTGGCTAACCGGGACAGGGCGTCGGCCTCAGTGTTCTCTGACCTCAGGATTTGCCTGATGAAGTGTAACTGGAAGTTGAGCAGAGCCTCCTTTACTTTTGCTGAGTATGCAATCATAGAGATCTCGCATGCTTCGTATTCGCTCGTAACCTGGTTGACCACAAGCTGAGAATCACCATAGATAACTATGTGCTTTGCTCTTACCTTTTGCACTAGGTTCAGCCCGGCTATCAGTGTTTCGTACTCCGCCTCGTTGTTGGATGCCGCGAACTCAAAGCATAGTGCGTATTCCAGTTTCATGCCATCTGGGCCGCGGAGGACTATTCCAGCCCCACTGCCCTGCTGGCCATCTACGTGAAGGATCCAGGGCTCCTCATCCTAGTTCGCGCTTGGCCTAACCAGGAGAGATGCCACACTAGCTGCTACTTCACGGGGTTCATACTCTATTGGCTTGGGAGCTCCAGGTGCACCCAAACTAAGGATCTCGGGCTCAACCGGCCCAGGGGTTTCGAGGTTGAATGTGCACTCGACGATAAAATCTGCTAAGGCTTGGGCCTTAATGGTAGTTCGTGGCTTGTACTAGAGGTCGTACTCGCTGAGCTCGATGGCCAACTTCGTCAGCCGACCGGAAACCTCGGACTTGAGTAAGACTTGCCTCAGAGGTTTGTCAGTCAAGACGATGACGATGTGAGCCTGAAAATATGGGCGGAGTTTCTAAGCTGCAATTACCAGTGCGTATGCTAGCTTTTCTATCTGCAGGTATCTCGTCTCTGCTCCCTGCAAAATTTTACTAACATAATAGACGGGCCGCTGGACCCAATCTACTTCTTTTATTAGTACCGAACTAACCATTTCGTCGCTCGTCGAGAGGTACAGTTCTAAGACCTCGCCCTCCTCGGACCTGGCTGAGGTTGGCACAGTGGCGAGGTAGTTTTTATCTTGTTGAACGCAAGCTGGCACTCTCGGGTCCATTCGAACCCTTTGTCGCCTTAAAGAAAAGCAGACAACGGTCTGCCGATTTGGACATGAAGCGGCTCAGAGCTGCTATGCAGCCGTTTAGCCTCTGAACATCTTTTACCTTTCGAGGTGGTCTCATATCTAGGATGGCCTTTATCTTATCCGGGTTGACCTCAATACCGCGCTGGTTGACAATGTACCCTAGGAACTTACCCGAGGTGACACCGAAGACACATTTGTTGGAGTTCAGTTTCATGCTAAATTGACGCAGAATTTGGAAGACAGAATCTAAGTCTTGTATTAATTCTTGTGATAACTGCATCTTGACGACCATGTCGTCTACATAACATTCTATTTCCGTGCCAATTAAGGGCTAAAACAGCTTATTTACAAGTCTTTGGAAGGTCGCCCCATCATTCTTCAGTCCGAAAGGGCATGACCTTGTAGTAGTACAGGCTGAACTTGATTATGAAGCTGGTTTTTTCCTCATCGAACTAGTCCATCCTGATTTGGTTATAGCCTGAGTAGGCATCCAAAAAGCTTAGCAACTCATGTCTCAAGGTTGCGTCCACTAGGCGGTCAATTCTGGGGAGACGAAAGCAGTCTTTTGGGCAAGCTCGATTCAGGTCGGTGTAGTCGACGCACATGCGCCACTTGCCATTTGCCTTTTTCACCAGCACTGCGTTGGCTACCTAGCTCAGGTAATGAACTTCCCTTATGAAGTCCGCTACGATGAGCTTTTCGACCTCCTCGTCGACCCCCCTCCAATGCTCCGGGGCTAAGTTGCATTTCTTCTGTCTAATGGGTTTGACTACAAGGTCAGTGTTAAGTTTGTGAGTTATAAGGTCAGGGTCAATACCGGGCATATCGGCCGCGGACCACGCAAAAATATCTAAATTTTGAAGTAAGAAACTCACCAGTTCGGTTCGTAGAGGCTCCTTGACGGAAGCACCGATCTGTAGCGTTCGAGTCAGATCTGTAGCCGAGGTCGGGATCGCGACCATTTCTTCTATGGGTGAAGCTCGTTCCTCGCCCTGCTCCGTAGGCCGCTCCAGTTCGAGGTCGTCGACTGCCTTGGTTTTTCCCTTCAGGGTGGCAACATAACACTTGCGGGACTCAAGCTGGTCGCCTCGCGCTACCCCCACACCGAAGTCTGTGGGAAACTTCATTGCCAAATAGTAGGTGGAGACCATTGTCTACAAAATATGCGTAATTAGCTGCCCTATTATAGCATTGTATGGGGAGGGGGTCGCGACCACCAGGAATTCGTGGTTGAGTCTGACCGCGCAAGGCCATGTGCCAACTTCCATAGGTACTATTATCTTCCCGAGGGGCCTGACTTCTTCTTCGCTGAAGCCCACGAGAGGAGTGTTTGCGGGTTTCAGCTCGCTTCTCTGCAACTGTAGCTGGTCAAATGCCGACTTAAAGAGGATGTCCACCGAACTACCTGAATCCACAAGTACGCGCCTGACTTCGAAGTCGTTGATCCTTAGTTTTATGACAAGCGCGTCATCGTGGGGGTAGTGGACACCTCGCGCATCATCTTCCATGAAGAAGATCGGTTCTTCTGTCTTCGGCCTCTTTGGAGGGTTCTGTTCTTCTCGGGCTGCCTCGCGAACTGACGTGTGTGTTGCTACCAAAGTACACCCTGCTACCACCGGACCTCCCACTATCACATGGATGGTTCCCCGAACTGGCCTTTCTTCTGGATTCAGGGGCATCCTTTCCGTACTCCCCTTGCCGACCTACTTTATTATTATTATCATTATGTTGTACAAAATTTCTCAAGTATCCACGACGGATGAGTCCCTCTATCTCGTCCTGTAGATTATTACATTGTTCGGTACTATGACCGTGATTTCTATGAAAACTACAGTACATATTTTTATTTCTCTCGTTTGGATTACTCTTTAGGCGAGGTGGCCACTTTACGTATGGGGCGTCCTTGATCATCATCAAGATCTCGGTCTGCCTTGTGTTTAACGGCGTGTAACCCATCTGAACTGCTAAGGGAGCTCGGGACGGCTGGCTTGGCTTCATCTCCCGGCCCTGGTTTCTTCTGTCGCCTGGGTTGGAGGGCTCACCTTCTCTTTTTCTTTTTTCGACCCCGCCTTCGGTTCTTTGGTTGATTTCTTCTTCTATTCTCATGAACTTGTTCGTGAGCTTGAGGAATTCGGCCACGGTCGCGGGTTGGCTGGCTACCATGTGCCATTTGAACTCCTTGTGCATTATTCCGCTCTTGACCGCCGCGAGCTGTATTGTGGGGTCTAATCGCGGTATCTGCAAGCATGCTTATTGAACCACTTGATGTAGCCCCGGATGGATTCTCCTTCCCTCTGGATTACTCCAAAGATGCTTTCCTCAGTTTTGGGGCACCGCTTGCTGGTAACGAAGTGTGGGGTGAAGACCTGCACGAACTGGGTCCAACTTCTTATTGACCCAGGGGCTAGGTTCCTGTACCAGGTGCGGGCCACCCCCTTGAAGGTGGTGGTGAAGGCCACGCACATGCATGATTCACTGGCCCTAGTGAGGTGCATTTGGGATTGGAAAGCATCGACTTGGTCGTTGGGGTCAAAAGACCCATCATACTTGTCCAAAGGTGGGAGCTTGAAGTCTCTGGGCATGGGGACTGCCAGGAGTTATGATGCGAGGGGGGAAGGAACTGAGAGAATTGGGGCAGCTTTTACCTCGTTCGAGCTCGTCTCTTCCTTACCTCTGAGCTCGGGCAGGACACAGGTGGTAGTTCGGCGACTTCGTCGGTGCCTTCGTTGTTGAGCGGGCCTGGTATTGGCGCTGCTGGCCTCTGTGTTGCCAAGCTCGATGGGCCCGGAATGTTGGTAGTCTGCTGCTAGGGCGCTAAACCGGTTCTCTGTGAGCGGGAACTCAGGCTTAGAGCATTGAGGTGCTGACTTTGCGGGCGAGGTTCCCGACCCGCCTGCGAACTGTGAGGCGGGGGTGATTTTCCTTTCCTTTCGGCCTGGGGATGAGGCCTGGCTATTAGGGAGGTTCTGGAGTTGGGAGGCTTCTCCTCGGTGAGGGCGTCCACCCTGAGGGGAGGCCTTAACCGGCTTCGGAACAGGGTGCCGAGGTGGAAGCAGTGACTGGTTCAAGGGTAGCTGAGGGAACTGCTGCTGATAATGGTGTTGAGAGAGGTGGTGTAGTACTTGGTGCTGCTGGAGTTGATGTTGCTGGAATTGTTGCATTTTGGATTGCATTGCCCGCATGCATTGCATTAGGTCATCCAACTGGTTCTGGCGGGTCACTAGTGAGACAACAGTTGGTTCAGCAAAAGTTGTTTCGATAGGGAGTAGATGAGGGATGTTCAGGGCAGGAAGGCTTAGGGGTGCCACTGCTTGTGACGCATTCAAGCTGGGGATCCCATCCACTGGAAGGGGGATGGTGAACTGTCCGATGCACACCACGGGGACTTGGAGTTGTTCCCCGGTGGTGTTCGTTTTTGTGCCACGTCCGGCATTGCTGAAAGAAGCCATGGGTGTTGGACTTTTTTGGAAGGAGAGGAGGTTATGAGAGTTTTAGAGGGAGGCTTTTAGAAGCGTTCCCACAGACAGCACCAATTGATGGTGTGCAATCCGGCCAGTCCTAGCTATCAACGACCTTGCCTCTTACTGGAGCATCGGGGAGCCTAAAACGAAGAAGATGAGGGAACTCCGAGGGGAACCCTGTGAGATTGCTCCGAATCTCAAGTTAGTATTCACTCAAAGGCAAGATAAAACCAGATGGCACAAAGTTCACATACGTTGTTCTTGCGGGGTAGGGAGCCTTTTATAACCAATTTGCGCACTCACTCTGAGGCTTCTGTCAAGTCGGGCATGATTACTTCTGTGCTCTGCCAGTTCGGGTGTCATCCCCTTTGCTGGGGCAAAACCGCCACTGCTCCTTGTCGGAGCCGTCTCTATAACTGTAGATGGCGGTGGCAGGTGACCGTTTGAAGTGCGACTGTCAAGCGTCAGATCCCAAGTCAGTCAGGTGTGTCGCCCCTGGACACGAACTTCCTCGGTGTCAGGCATGGTATGGTTGTTCAGTTTGGCGTCCTGGAGGTGAAATGCTAGAGTGGTGAGCGAGGTGAAGTCTTGAGTTCAGATAGAGGTGTCCCGAACTGCCATGGGGCAGGCCAGTTCGGGTAATTGCCATTTGTGTTTGGCTCAGGGCCTAAGGGGACCTTATCACCCAACCAATTGGTACCTTCCTTATTGCATCTCTACAATTATGCACGTTTGATCTCATCTCTTATTTGGAGGAGTCCAGGATTGGTCAGCCTCATACATGGTCCTTAGGGGTGGCAATTTTTCACCCATTGCGTTGAACCCACCCAACCCATTCAGTATCTAACCCACCCAACTCGCCCATTTACTTGGCGGATTGGAAATGGGTTGATCATCCATTGGGTCAATTTAAATGGGTTGGATTGGGTTGGGTTGTGGATAACCATTGGATCAACCACTACAAATATAAGTATTATTCTTTAGTCAATTTTTTAATTTTCTTCATTTGAATAAATTAATTTATAATTAATGCATTAATTTTCTATTAATTATTGACTAAAATTAGTTTTGTTTCGAATCAACACACGTTATCCAAATCGACATAAATCCAAATCAACTTGACCCAAGTCCAGACCAACTCAACTTGATCTAAATATAAACAAACCCGATCACATCGGTTCGATTCATTTGGGTCAACCATCCCAGTCCAAACCCAACTCGACCCATGACAGGCCGATCCAGGTCGACCCAAAACCATCACGCTTGCTTTGCCCGCTTTGGATCATCTGACCCGAATCCTAACAAGTCCGTTTTACTTCTCTTAACCTACTTTAGGCTTGTCAGTTCGATCCCAAAGCCGTGCATTTGGGCTCAGATTGAGATTTTGTTAAAATTTAAATGGGTTAGATTCAAAAGTTCGGCCCAATGCAATGTAAAATCTTTAAATCGGAATTCATGACTTACATGAACCATGTTGAATTGCTAACTTTTAAAACGGGATTGTCATCCACTTGCTTGGCTACCCACAAATCACAATTGCTCGTTAACAACCAAAGGCTTGGCCCAATCAGCATTGGCCTTCCATTTTGGTTTTTCTATTGTGGGTGACAGATATTTTCCATCCTTGTAAATTTGCTTTAAACTTAATATTGTTGGCTTTCATAGCTCAGTTGGTTAGAGCAACCGTTTAGTAAGCGGGAGGTCTTGAGTTCAAATCTCAATGAAACCATTTGAAACAAGTACATAGATTTGCCAAAAAGGCGGGATTCAATCCCAAGTCCGGGACCGGTCAGCCTCATATACGGTCCCTAGGGGTGGAAATTTTTCACCCATTCCGTTGAACCCCACCCAACCTGTCAATTTACTTGGCGGGTTGGAAATGGGTTGATCATCCGTTGGGTCAATTTAAATGGATGGGATTGGGTTGGGTTGTGGATAACCATTGGATCACAACCACTACAAATATAAGTATTATTCTTTAGCCATTTTTCTATTTTTTTATTTAAATAAAATAATTTATAATTAATGTATTAATTTTCTATTAATTATTGACTAAAATTATTTTTGTTTCAAATCAACACACGTCACCCAAATCGACATAAATTCAAATCATCTTGACCCGAGTCCAGACCAGCTCAACTTCATCTAAATACAAACAAACCCGATCACCTCAGTTCGGTTCGTTTGGGTCAACCATCCCAGTCCAAAACCAACTCGACCCATGACAAGCCGATCCAGGTCGACCCAAAACCATCACGCTTGCTTTGCTCGCTTTGGATCATCCGACCCGAATCCGAACAAGTTTGTTTTACTTCTCTTGACCTACTTTAGGCTTATCGGTTTGATCCCAAACCCGTGCACAAACCTGATATGGGTCGATCCAAGTCAATCCTCCATTCATTGAACCAGTCCGATTTGGTCCAACTGGGCTGATCCAGATCTAAACGGTTCAACCACCCTTGATGTGATTAACTTGAAGGCAATCCAAATAGATAGTTCAAGTTGGTCTAACCGGTTTAAACCTAAGTGGTTCAGTCAAACCTAAAACCCGAACATAGTCAAATGATTTCGCCTCTTGTGTAAAAATAACATGCATGTAATGTGATTTGTATCTTCACCACTTGTGTAAATAGCAAATACTATTACCACCAAAGCTATGACAAATTCATTTGTTAAGAAATAGTTAGTTTTTTGTTTTAAGTTCATAAATCTAAGATTAATGGGTTTGGGCGGATTGGATTGGGTTAAAGCAGGTTTGGGTTGAACCCAACCCATTTAATTTTATATAACTTGGTCATTAATGGGTTGGCAGATTAGATGGATTAGATTGAAGCTCAACCGAAACCAAACTCAACCCAACCCGCCCAATTGCCACCGCTAACAGTCCCAACGGTCATTGCATCCAATGTGCATCAGGAATATGTAAAATGGCTATTAGAAATGACTAGATCTGAATTCTATTTAGAGGAAGATCAAATTAGTTAAATGATATATTTATAATAAGTTGTGTGACCAATGATAATGCCCCACGCCAGTCATTAAATGCATGCGGATCACACTTAGTCTCTCCCATAGCATGGCTAGCAATGGGTCCATGTCGTTGGTTCCACAGCCCGTATGGCAAGTGACCGTCTCAACTGCTAGGTCATTGGCTACGCATTGATAGATCTTGTAATTTCATTTCTCACACGTCTCTTCTCATTGTAACAATAAATACACTAACTACTTAAAAAACAAATATATGAATTACACTTCAACCGCCTTTGCGTTTCAGCATCGACCGGTATGATTTAGAGCGTATTTGGTACCGTGGGCGTTTCCTCAAAAAACGGTGTCATGTCTGTGCCAACCGGGAATAAATATTTATTTGCACTTGAGCCATTGTTTGGTTCAGGTGTTTATTAAAAAAAAAAAACACCATAAAACGTAAATGCCACAAGTTTGGGGAAAAGTGCCTCGATTTATGTGCATATAGCCATTTGGAGAAGCTTCAAATTCTCGCTTCCCCTAACGGTCTGGCATTTCACGAAACGCCAATCTTACCTGGCGCTGAAGTGTTAGCTGAATCGGAGTCGGGCCACCCAAAATGGAAGAAAAAAAGTTAAACCCCAACAGAAAAAGACTTTTAGCACCGAGGCAACCATTTGCATACAGTAATAGGAGTCGTCGTCGTTTTCTCTACTGGAGGCATAAGCCCGTCCGTTCATTAAATAACTCTCCATTTTTTTGCAGGTATAACCTTCGATCGATTGCCGTTTGACGCCAGTAAGCCAGTCCGACCACTTAGTTCTTACTTTTCTCTAATAGATTTTTTTTTTTTTCCTCTTTCCGCCAATAAGCCTCAAGTATGGGTTTTTATTAGGGTTGTTGTGGCCATGTTGTGAGGCTGACACAGAGAGAGGGAGCTTCATGTGCATTAGGAGCAATATATGGTTTGGTGAGGAAGGCAAACTACAATCAAACTTGGCCTTAGTTGTTCCTGTACACCATGTATAAAGCTATGGCCAAACTGAACAGAGGGGTCTTAAAGGGATGGCAGTTGGTGGACTCCGGATCGCCAGTTCCGGTGCTTCGTGGTGTCAAGCCTATGCCGAAGAGGCTCTTGAAGCCGAGCATCGAAAGAGGAGATAAGAGAGATAAGAGGCCTTACAGCCCCAGAACGAGCAATCTTGAGGTGGTTTTCCTACTTGTTCTTGGCGAGGAGTCTAAGCTCCATGGCTGCCTAATGCGAGAGAGCAAAGAACGAAGGGGAACTGTTCATCGTCTCCTACCTCTGTATTCATCTAAGTACACTAAATTTAAAGCTTCAGTGATATTTTTCAAAACAATTACAGAGGCAGAGGAAGAGGAAGACGATGAACAGTATGATTGCCCTTCCTTAATATTTTTCAAAAAGTTGACCTTATCTAGTAAAAACCCAAATATATACCACCAAGTTATGAAAAATCAAAGTCATGTCAATTCCCATCTCCTCTACACTCTACACCATCATCTCATTGTCAAATGTCAATGACTACCTTGGCATATATTTTTGGTACAATGAAAATGAAATTGAGACCCACCCATGTCCAACAAAGTGGCCAATAATCCTGCATTAAGCATTAGGTATATGATTTATGATAGAATAGGTATCATATTTTACTTTATTTTGTTAAAATCAATTTGCCCAATTTCTTTCTTCCAAGTCCACATCTGCTCTCCCCTCACAGGGACCTCACCAACGGTGGCAATTGGGCGGTTAGGTTGGGTTTGGTTTGGGTTGAGCTTCAACTCAGTTCATCTGACCCACCAACCCATTAATGACCCAGTTATATAAAATTAAATGGGTTGGGTTCAACCAAACCCGCTTTAATCCAATCCAACTTGCCCAAATCCATTTATTTTATATTTATAGACTTAAAAAACAACTCTCTTAACAAATGAATTGGTCATAGCTTGCTAGTAATTGTAGTTTCTATTTACACAAGTGGTGAAAGTTCAAATCACATTACATGCATTTTATTTTTACACAAAGCCATTTGACTATGTTCAGATCTCGAGTTTGACCAAACCACTTAGGTTCAAAACGGTCAAACCAACTTGAACTATCTAATTGGGTTATCTTTGAGCTAATCACATCAAGGATAGTTGAACCATTTAGACCTGAATCAGTCTTGTCAGACCAAACTGGACTGGTTTAGTCAATGGTGGATTGACTTGGACCAAACCATATCAGGTTTGTGCACAGGTTTGGGACCGAACCGACCGACACAAAGCGGATCAACGTAAGTAAATCGAGTCGATCAGGGTTCGGATTCAAAATGTGTGGATATTGGTTAACCGAACGGTCCAGACCATCCGCCCAGACCGCATTGAACTGGTCCGAACTCGGGTCAAATTGATTTGGATTTATGTTGAGTGAAGTGTGTTGATTCAAGACAAAACTAAATTTAGTCAATAATTAATAGAAAATTAATGCATTAATTATAAGTTATTTAAATAGGCGAGTTAGATACTGGATGAGTTGGATGGATTCAACGAATTGTGTGAAAAATTGCCACCCCTACTCGCAACCCCATCCCACCATGTATTGAGAACATCTCTCATCCTTTGTTATTAATGGGGAGAAATTCCCAATAGACGGTGGGATGGGGCTGTGAGGTCCGTGTGATTATCATCCTCTATTGCCCTTCCCTATGGTTGCTTCACCAATTTGAACTTGTCATCCTCTATTTTGGTATAACATCAAAGTTAGATTGCCTGTTTTATAATATTCCTTCCCAACAAAAAGAGGCATTTAATATCTTGATTAAGAAAGGTAAGTTCCTTTTAGGTGCATGTATACCAATTAATTCACCCAATTAAATGACCTGGTGGTTGTGGTTGTGAGGAGATTGTCAAGTTGATACCATCATCTCCACACCTTTGAAATGAACTTTGATCTTCTTTTGTTATCCATAGAAAAGATGGTACTACCACTTTTGATTCCCAACCTAAAGTACTTTTATTCCTCCTTTATATAGTATTATAAAGTGGGGTTGATATTGAACCGAGATCTAATAGAATAATTCGCGCTCGAATTCAATTCTAATCGAGTTCAAATCTTGATGTAATATCAATTAGTTATTTGAATTTGAGCTTGACCAATAAAAAGTTTGGCTTGAAAGCTTGTGAGCTTGGCTTGATTAATATATATTATAGAATATAAAAATATAGTTTATAATATATATTATAAATTATATTTTATATATAATATAAGAATATATATACTATGTATTCTAAAAATATATCATATATATTTATAAAATACAAAAATATATTCATTTTCATATTTTCAAGCCAAATTCAAACTCATCGAATATTTAATTGAACCAAACTTGAACCAAAAAATAAAATTCGAATTGAACTTGAATTTGAGTTCGAGTCTAATAGTATCTTAATTGAACTGACCCAAGACATGCAGAAATTTGGCTCAACTCGGCTCAATTGCACCCCTATGACAAAAGAAATATAATAGAGTTGTCAATAACCTTCAAATAATAAATGGTGTATGTTAAAATATCCAAGTTAATTAGAAAATATATATGCTTTGAGATGGTTCCTACTTCACTCACATATGGTTTCAATTTTAGCGGTTTAGCTATATCGAAGCAAACATAAAGCACCATCAAGGCATCAACGTGCTAAAATCCAGTGGATACTATAGCTCAGTTTGGAATGAGTACAAATACAAATATGTAGAGTACAAAACCTTGTATTTTATATTATTTTGTATGTATTTATATTTGTATTCTTTCCAAACTGAGCCTACAACAAAAGATTTAACCTTCAAAGCAAACATGTCTTCAACTTGAGGCAAACCAACTGAGGCTTGGATTGTTTCAGCATTGACATGGAATCAAATCCCAGAACAAACATTTTGGGGAAAAGGGATCAGGGGGAAGTTATTAATGGTGCATAGCACCAAATACCAAAAAAAAATACTTTTAGCTTTTACTTTTTTTTTTATCGATTTAGGTTCAGAGGGACCAGTTTAACTCCCGACCACCCTTTGGACCCTGACCTGATACAACCCCTATAGGGGTGTATTGGGAAGGGCCCGATACGTTACAATTTTTTTAACCTTGCTTGAAGCAACATTGTAGAAGCACTACTTTCCACCCTTTTTTCTTGGATTGACAAAAGAAATTATATATCCACCGTTAATCCATCATTTTATAGTTAATCCCTTGTGGTTTCTGGACGGAGGTCCTTAAATCTGGTCTCTTATAGATTGATCCAAGTGTAAATTTAGCTTAAATAACTTTTCACTACTAAAGCCCTTATTTGTATATATGACCTAATTTTTAAGTTGGGTAATGAATTTGAAATTTGAGACCAAATCCTTGGGGTTGCAAAAGACCTTTTTGACTTACTGCACTAGCATTCTAAGCAAGTGCTGCACTAACATCTCTTACATGTATAACAGTGCATTGCATAAGTTAGATCATCTAAATAACAAACTCTATTGATGGCGAGAGGTGGCACACGTAAGGCCAGTTCGCTTTTTGGGAAGTTCCTCGGGTAAATGTATTTATCTGGGTATATGTTTCCTAAAAAAATATCTATTCAGGTAAATATATTTATCCATTTTTTTTTATTTTAGATAAGACAATGACCATTTTAATTATAAAAGCCCATTTCATCTAAGTATTGATAATTTTTTGGCTTTTCCCACCTGGAAGATGGATATTACTTAGCTGGGTAAGTAGTAACCAGAAAAAATAAATAAATTTTCCATTGACTACCCCAATTAAACAGCGTTGAATACTTGAATTCTCCCAATGGCAAACCCACCTGTGCGTGTTCCCACACCAACCAAACCACAGCAGAGGTGCCTTGAGTTCACTTTGTCTCATAAACCTGTATGAGTGTTCCGTCATACTAACCAATATGATAAATCCCATGTCAAAGAGTGGTCCATGCCCAATTAAGAAGGAAATTCAACTCTGAACCACAAATAGAATACCCATCAGTAAGAATGAACTTAGATGGGCACTCTGTTCTTTTTTTCAATAATTAAGGACAAAACATAGATTAGAAATAAAAGACTAAAGAAACAAGCCTATGCAAAGCCCAAAGCCCGACCCCAAGAGTCCATATTCCATAAGAATAATGAAACTAAGGTCCCACATGAGTCCTCAATGATGTTAATATATCTTAAATCCTTTGTTTGCGAGACAATCCTCAGCTTGGTTTCCTATACACCACCTCAAATCTTGCTTCCTCGGTTATAGCTTGCTAATCTTGAGTAAGCTGCTGCATCTCCATGGAGGGATCTTCCCGACAAGGCACTCTGCTTTCTGGTTTACGGTCTTCCTTCTCAATCTGATGTGGACCATTCTTTGATGAGGGATCATCTCATTGGTCTGTATGAAGAAATACTTGTAATAGGTGAAAAAGCTAAAGTGAACTTGATTTTTATATATAATAGTATTTTAATAACATTAAATATTTATAAATCATTTGTCCAAATATTTTAAACTTTAAATTCAATCAAAGAATTACAATGAAAAAAATTCAAAATTTAAATTGTTTTTCATCTTTTTAGCTTTTACCCATTTATTTTTACTTGCATACGTGCACCACACACCCTCACACACACTATTCAAGAAGCTAAAGGAGCTCTTTTTGGCTTTTTTTTTAGGCTGTGTTTGGTTGCATATATCAGGAAGGAAAATAAATGATCAACGATTTCTTTGGAATGATATTAAACAGGAAAATGACATTAGGTTTCATCTCGTCTCCTTTTTCTTTTTTGGGGGGTGTGTGTGTGCGTGTGGGTGGGTGGGGGGCCTTTGCCTCTATTATTTGTTTCAAGCTAAGATGGATGGAAGATTGTTCAGGCTAAAATATTTTATCTATATATTTCCCCACTTGTTCAATGAAAATTTTATTTTCCTTTCATTTACATAAAAACCAATTACAACTTACAAGTGGTGTAAAACAAAGTTTGGCTACAAAGCAACAGAAGATAAAATTTTCCAAAATTTTTAGGGAAAAGCAGATAAAAGACTTTTTGGGAAATATCAACATTTTCGCATGCGACAAAACACCAAACAATAAAATTTTCTATGCAAATAGCTCATTTTCCCTTCATTTGCAAGCAACCAAATGGAGCTTTAGCTCATTTCCTTCGTAAAATTCTATTGCCTAGAGGCCTTGACAATTATGCTGCTTTCTCATACTGATCTCAGATTCAAGCATTTCCTCCACTTCCAATCTTTTACTTTATTTTTCAACAATACTACTATTACTTTGTCGTAGCTCATTTGCCTGATTTCCACCCATATCACTGGAATTTGAGGGGATGCCGTGATAGTAACTGAGCCTTCAATCTATTCAGCATTATCCCTGACTTTGAAAATTTTAATAATGTCCTCCAGGCTCCAGCACCCTCAAAAAGATCTTTAGAGATAATACACTGCCTATCTGATTTTGCCAAAAAAAAAAAACACTCTGATTCTTATTAACCTTACTTTCCTGCTTCCTTGTCTCTCTACCATAAACAATTGGTTGATTCCACCAATTCCACTCCTCCATTGCTCGTTTTGGTTCAATAAAAATCTGCATCCACAAAACCTTTAACCCACACTACCCTTTCTCTAGTTAGAAACACAGTCCCATTTCCAGTAACTTCCTCCATTATGAATGATTTAGCTTCTAATGAAAACTAAATTTTCTCTCCACCCTGATGTCAGAGAGAACTTCATGCCATCATCCACCTATGCAATTCCAGTTTCTTCTGGATGGCTTCCCCATCTTCTCTTGCAAAAAATCAGTAGTTTCTCCACAGAGTTTTATGTGGTTGGTTTCTTGTTGTCCTCTGTACATCCTTGTAAATTGTAATTTATCATAAATTTTGACAACAAAAATAACTGCTGTATTCCAAATGCAAGTGCAACATGATACATTGAAGCCTCCTAACCTCCTTTATTTTGATTTGAAGCTTCGGCTCATTGCTGCTTGATGGATAGATAAATACAAGCTGGCAACTTCTTTTTTATCTTAATTCAAGCATTGAGCTTGTTTACTAGCTAAACCTGTGAACTCTTAAACATAAATATATAGATTGAGTGCAGAGTTGTGATTAAGGCTTCTCAAGTTGAGTTGACTATCTAGATTTAGTGCAGGATTCAATTTATCCTATTTGTCATAACAGTCTTTGAATTGTTTTTCTCAAATGTTTGTCTATCATGCATAATTGAGATGTAGATGGCATACATGTCATTCCATGTTTCTGTTAATTCAAGGCATGGTAAAGATTCTACTCAATTGCTTACATTCATAACCTTCTACTGCATAGAGATAACAAAATATTCATTTAAGCATTGACATTTTGAGCTGATGGCATTGAATGGTAATTTATTACATTTAACTTAATAGGCATTGCTAGATAATTTTTTAAATAAAGGGTATCATAACAAAATCCTATGACAAAAGAAAATCTGTAAGTGAATACTTAAGGATTATTCAATCTTCAAATGCATCAAAACTATTATTTAAGATATGTTCCTGCCTCCTTGTGTGCTAGTTGTATCTAACCATTCGTAATCTTCTGTTTCTCTTTTTCTTTCATAGTCTGATTTATAGCCATTAGCTGCATCTGAAGTTTGAAAAGTGAACCTTTTTCATGTTTTATATATTCACAATTGGAATTTCATTCAAGGAATAACCATTGGGAAATTCTAGATTATAGTGGAGGCAACACTAATTGTTGTTCTTTCATTATATTTCTAAATAGAAACTGATACCTAGAAAAATATATATGAAATAATTAGAGGTAAAGAGTCAAATAAAAAGTTCAGCTCTGTTAAAAAATTGAAATATAAAACTTCCATTTTATAAGAAAGAAAATAAAAAAACATATCTTACCTTGAATCTGTTCATGGAACCCTGTTTTGCTATTAAACCTTATGGCTGCCATCCATTTAATGCCAAACAGCCAATATGATAGAAATGCCAAAGAGTAGCAGAAGAGCACCATCTCCCCCAGGTAGGATGTTAGCAACCTCAGAAGTCGATGGTCTGTAATAATGAAAATGTACAACAATGTTATACTTTACCTTGTAATCAACAAAGCAAGATTCTACAAGTGAAAATCACCAATTTGCAAAGAAGAAGGGATCTACTGCCTTGGGGATCTTATTAGACCAAAAGTGAACATAATTGGATAATTTTAATTGTCCAATATATTCCATTTTTTAGGGGTCATACTAGACCAAAAGTGAGCATAATTGGATAGTTTTAACCATCCAACCTATTCCATGCTTTGGGGGTTCCATAAAATATCCATTTGTGTCTTGGAACTATATGGTACCTATTTATCCAGAAATTATGAGACTTTAAATGAATAACTGCAAAGTTTTCAAGAAATTTATCTCTTATGAAGGTTAACATGCATAACAGTTAAAATGGCATTGTAATTGTCAAGGAACCATGGGTACTGGAGCCAAATACATGATTTTGATCAAGTTAATCGACTTCCTTTCCATACTTACAATCAGAAACACTTTATCAAATAAAAAAGGATGGCAAAATACTAAAGCCTGGAGGGGAAGAGAGGTTGCAAGAGAAATGAGGTCAAAGCATGGGAAAAGATATATAAGTGCAAAATATACAATACAATACCAGTAACGACAAACCCCATATCATCTTCCTCCAAACACCCTTCCTATCACGCATATCAACCGCAAAATTAGCAACCCTCATAGCCCACCTGAATGAGAGTTTTATCCTAACTGCTAAAGGCTTCTCCTCTCTGAACTTTTAGGTCTAGGAGAGAACCAGAAATCCCTCTAAAAATAGTCTGAAAATCTCCTTCAATGATGGATCAATAAAGCCAATAGAAAAGGAATATCAAAGGCCTTGGAGGAGCAAGAGACCTAATTTTAAGTAATTCTTGCACAAGACCTCTTTCTGAATATGTCAAAAAAGGAGAGTTGTATTTTCAGTAAACAGATCAACCCTGGAACCAAGCATCCAAGCATGGTTTAACTGCAGGGAAGGGCATTTTGAGGTTGTGTTGGGTTAATATAAGCTTAACAACCTTAGTTTACTGATATATTTCTTTCTTTTTCTTTCTCATTTTTAGATTTTTGCTTTCTCTGTCTTTTTCTCTCCTTTTTAACATCAAAAATTGATCATGCCTACTAGCATTTACTGCAGAAGTTTGATTCTTCCGAATACCTGTTTTTCTTCCTGGATCGATAAATCCAAGTCATCACTGGAGGTAGGATACCAAACAGAAAGCAATTTGCATAAATGCCAGCAAAGTCAAGAGCTTTAGAGAAAGCTGTATTGAAGAAAGAAGCTAGGAAGACTGGAATGCCAAGTACAAACAGCATTACAAAGAATTTAGCTGAACTGAAGCCTTCACCCGTCAAGGATTGTCTAGATTTTGAACCAGAAATGCATCTTGATCCAATAAAGGAAACCTGCCCTGGAGTCCCAAGGTTGCACCCTCTTGAATAGACAGCAAAACCAACTTTTCCCATTCCACCATCATTAGAAGCCTCTGAAGCACACTTAAGTTGTATAGATTCAGTTCTCCCCTTAATCAACTCCAATGTATCCAAAAGCTGTTTGGGGAAGCTAACTGTGTACCCTATCAAACTTGTTGCCAACGCAGAGAATGCAAAACCTTGAACTGCAGGAAGAGCTGAGGGATTTACAGAGAGCAAGAGTGAAATAGGATCTTGAGAGTAATCAGCTTTAGTACCTACAAGGCCCAAAACAACCAAATTCCATGATAGTACCATGATCAGGGGAACTGCTCCACCTAATAGTATTGCCTTGCGAGCATCCATCATTTTCTTAATAATCTTACATATAAATGGGGTTATTACATGGAACCCCAACGTAAGTACAGTAATAGGTATGGCAGGCAGGATTGCAGATGGAACCCATGAAGCATAAGCAAAAGAACTCACAAGGCTGGATCTTCCTAGTGATAAACCAGTAAAAACAAGTATAGATATGGACAAAAGCATAATGAAGCACAAGAATCTGTTGGCTGCATCAATGGCCTTAAATGGGAAAAATCCAACTACACTTGCAACAATACAAGGAAGGAAGGCATGAGTAATCACAGGATTCATCCAAGGAAACCACTGAATAATGAGGGAGCCAATGCCGGAGACACAGGCAACCAAGAGAGAAAAGCTCAGGCAGGCATAGACTACAGCAACAAACGTGCCAAGATTATTTCCCAGTGTTTTAGTTGCAAGGCTAGTGAAGCTTACCTCTCCAACCACATCTTCTTCCATTATTCCAAAGCTTAGCTCCGCAACTAAGAGGATTGACGAAACAACATAAACCCATGACAGGAGTATGGTAATGGTTGATGGAAGTGGACCTGATCTTATGGTTGCAGAGGGCAGACCCAGCATTCCAGGTCCAACGGCAGTTCCTATAATCAGACTGACTGCACCCCAGAAAGTCCTATCTTGGATTTCTTCTTTTACTTGTTGAGGTTTGAATAATTTAGTAGAATCGTTTTCTGAAGTAATGGGGAATGGGCTACTATTTGGGGTTTTACACCTCGTGAGGATTAAGGGGTGGGTGGAAGAGGTTCGGGTGAAGATGGATAAGGGAGTTTTGGTGATAGGACTGGGGTCAGTCGGAGAGTGAGAGACGAATAGCCTGCGATGTGGGTAGAAGTGACCTTTAGTGATTAGACGACAGGCGATTGGGTTCAGGTAGGATTGCTGGAAAAGAAGCATGTTGAAGAAGGGAAGTATCTTTTTACCCAAAAAAAATCTAGGTCACTGGGACTGCGCAGATGGGCAATGTGCCAACGGCAGAAGAGAAATCTTGGTATTTTGGACTATTTGATAGTAAAGTAAAATGAATGTGAAGATTACAAGAATCCCATGAAACAGTTAGAATGAATCCGATGGGTGGAATTACAAAATTCTGACTTAGACCGATAAATCATTCTTCCTAAAATAAATTGGCATTTCACAGTTGACAGTGACATGCCTGATGCGAGGCCGGTCATGAGGACTGAGGAGAAAGAACAATTTAACAATCACTTTTGTGCCGACTAACCAAGGTTCATGGTCAGGTCCGGTCTGCTTTCGGGAAAACCACGTATTAAATCTGAAAATTATAAGATGAAAAATTCTCTTAGGCTGTGTTTGTTTTCACTGTATATGACATTGGTGTAAAATTCTACCCCCCGTCTATATTTTTACGCATTTGTTTTTGGCAGTGTTTCTGAACTGCCGTTGACATGGACTGTTGGATTATTTTGGCCCAAAACCGTTCAGTCAATCGGTTCCGTTTAACTTCAAACCTGGTCAATGGCTAAAAACCATTGAATAGGTCAATGAATCATTGACTCATGTGGTTGAATCGTCAATCAGTTTGACCTATTCAACGATTTTAGGGTGTTTTTATTTTAATTATTGTTTTTTAATTTTTTTGTTAGAATGGGCCATCTATTGGAACTGGATGGTTAAACCATCAACCCAGAAACCGATGGCTAGAATGGTTTTGGTTCTAGGTCATTTTTTAAAACATTGGTTTTTGGTGTAAGGTTTATGATGTAACCGTTTCTAGTCACGTACCAATTTTTTTTCGTGATGTATCAATTTTTGGCTAAGTACTTCGTCATTTGACCTGCTCCTAGGTGGCCTGTGACTCAGAGGATGATAGAGATCCCTGGTGGTGAGCTACTTGGTGGCGAACTCCCTGGTGGTGAGTTACTTGGTGACGAGCTCCCTGGTGGTGAGCTACTTGGTGACGAGTTCCCTGGTGGTGAGCTACCTTGATGAGCTGTTGGGTGCGCTGCCTTAGTGGTGAGCCTTTTAGTGTATTGCAACCCAACTGCCCTCTGCATGAGATGATCTGCTCCTCTTTGTAGACGGCGGGAGCTGATGAACCTGCGAGAACTGAATCAGAGAACCCGGGGGTGTTTGCCCAATGGGGCTACTCCAATGGCTAAGTTAGCACTTTGATAGTAGAGAGCTTGAAGATGATATTAGAGAAATGAGAGAGCTACAGAGCAGGGGTTACCTCTATTTTTCCTCCCCCCTCCCCTCTAGGGGGTCAGAGCTCTTATATAGCGGTGTTTTGACAAATCTGGCATAATCGCCTCTGATTCACTACCGCAGTCGTTACTTGCCAGGGCTGAGCTGGTGGGTGCAGGTAACCATTGCAGGGTACGGCCCTGCCAGACAGGGGATGCTTGTTAGGGACTGGCAGGCACGACGCCGACTGGCCAAAGTCGTGGGAGCAGTCTCCAGATCTAGTAGGTAAGTTGTCAGGTAGGAAATCTTCCTATGATACGCCAAGCTGCTCTGCAACGGGCTACATTGCACCGAGCTACCGGTAATGTGTTGAGGTGTTTCTACCCGAGATGTTCGTAAGATGCCAGGCTACCTATGGCGAGCTACCTGTGGAAAGATGCCTATGCCGAGCTGCCTGTGGCGAGCTGCCTATGCCGAGCTACCTATGGCGAACTGCCTATGCCGAGCTACCTATAAGTGTCGAGCTACCTATGGCAAGCTGCCTATGTCGAGTTGCCTGTAAGTGGTGAGCTACCTATGGCGAGCTACCTGTGGCGAGTTGCCTATCCCGAGCTGCCTATAAGTGGCGAGCTGCTTGCAAGTGGCGAGCTGCCTGTAGGTGACGAGCTGCCTGTAGCTAGCTCAAGCTGTCTAGTTGTCAAGAGGTTGCACTTAGTTGGCATGAGGTGCCAAGTGTCATAATTTCACTGGAGGGCCAAATCCGCCTCATCATTTGCCCCCCACTCCCGAGCTGAGAGTAACTTGGTGAAGAGAGTAGATTTCTCCATTTGGCCTGTAAGTCGACAAGCTAGTAAGTGTTGATCTAATTTCTTAGGCTCCGGGAGCTGCCTATAAGGTGAGGAGGTCTCCGCCAGTTCAATATTGTAGCCCTTAGGCTCTAGGGGCAACTTATAATCCACCTTTGCTGATTTTGCCCATGCTGAAGAAGCGACTGGGTTTTAAGCAGTAATGTGGCCCATAGGCATTGGGAGCGACTAGTAGTCCACTTCTCTTGACTTTGCCCATGTCGAAGAGGCGACTGGGTCTTAAGCAATTGTGTTGCCCATGCCATAGAGGCGACTGGGTTTTTTAGTAGTAATGTGGCCCGTGGGCTTTGGGAGCGACTCGTACTCCACTCTTCTTGACTTTGCCCATGCCGAAGAGGCGACTAGGACTTATGTGGTGCCGAGGTCTCTGCATGTGAGGTGCCGAGCTGCTTGTGAGGTGTCGAGCTACCTGTGATGTTTCAGGCTGACCAGGTGTCGAGCTGCTTGTGAGGTGTCGGGTTGACCAGGTGCCGAACTACCTGTGAGGTGCCAAGCTGACCAGGTGTCAAACTACCTGTGAGGTGCTGAGCTGACCAGGTGGGTGCCTTAGAGTTATGATTGCGCTGGATCAGCCTCGTAATGCCGATCACCCACTCCTACAAAAAGCTACTCGGAGCTCAACCTTAGAGGGCAGCACTACTAACTTTAGGTCACTAGCTCATGCGAGAGCCTTAGAAGGCTAGACCGGCAAGGGCACCCATGTAGTCTGTTGGCCGCCAACTCCCGCGGAAGCCGCGAAGAGCTCATCTTTGTAGGGGGGACCTTATGAAGAGGACTGATGAGGTTTTATCTGAATTGAAAGTAAAGCTAGTAGAGTCGCTTAGTCTGTTAGCTCCCTGCATAGTCTTTGAGTTCATAAAAAATGGAAACTATAAAATGAAAGCTTCAGTTTCTAAAAAGTGAGGACTTAGCTTTCTGAGAGAAGACGACTTAGCCTTTTGTAGGATGAGATCTTAGATTTTTGTAGTGATTCCCACAGGCGGCGCCAATTGATGTAACCGTTTCTGGTCACGTACCAATTTTTTTTCATGATGTATCAATTTTTGACTAAGTACTTCATCATTTGACCTGCTCCCAGGTGGCCTGTGACTCAGAGGATGATGGAGCTCCCTAGTGGCGAACTGCCTGGTAGTGAGCTACTTGGTGGTGAGCTACTTGGTGACGAGCTCCCTGGTGGTGAGCTACCTTGATGAGCTGTTGGGTGCGCTGCCTTGGTGGCGAGCCTCCTAGTGTAGTGCAACCTGACTGCCCTCTGCATGAGATGATCTATTACTCTTTGTAGATGGCAGGAGCTGATGAACCTGCGAGAACTGAATCAGAGAACTCGGGGGTGTTTACCCGACGGGGCCACTCTGATGGCTAAGTTAGCACTCAGATAATCGAGAGCTTGAAGATGATATTAGATAAATGAGAGAGCTAAAGAGCAGGGGTTACCTCCATTTTTCCTCCCCCCTCCCCTTTGGGGGGTCGGAGCTCTTATATAGCGGTGTTCTGATAGGTATTGCGTAACCACCTCTGATTCTCTACCATAGCCGTTACTTGCCAGGGCTGAGTTGGTGGGCGCAGGTAGCCGTTGTAGGGTACGGCCTTGCCAGACAGGGGACGCTTGTCAAGGACTGGCAAGCATGACACTGCCTGGCCAGAGTCATGGGAGCAGTCTCCATATCTGGTAGGTACGGTTGTCAGGTAGGAAATCTTCTTGCGATACGCTGAGTTGCTCTACAACGGACTACCT
The DNA here is from genome assembly GCF_056320005.1 of Nelumbo lutea. Lineage (NCBI taxonomy): Eukaryota > Viridiplantae > Streptophyta > Magnoliopsida > Proteales > Nelumbonaceae > Nelumbo > Nelumbo lutea. Next base: position 114,391,587 of record NC_142685.1, on the reverse strand, counting down.
TGCACCGAGCTACATTTCACAAAGCTGCTTTTCACCAAGCTGCTAGTAATGTGCCGAGGTGCTTCTACCCGAGCTGTTTGTAAGATGCCAGGCTGCCTATGCCGAGCTGCTTGTAAGTGCCGAGCTACCTGTAAGTGGCGAGCTGCCTGTAAGTGGCGAGCTGCCTGTAGGTGATGAGCTGCCTGTAGCTAGCTCGAGCTGTCTATTTGTCAAGAGGCTGCACTTAATTGGCATGAGGTGCCAGGTGTCATAAATTTACATCTAAAAATGTTTTAAAACATTAGTTCCAATGGTTCACTAATTTTAAACCCATAGACGTTGAACTCCATTTATGAAGTTTACACTAAAAACAAATGCAACCTTACCAAGCTAAAGTCGGTTTTGATGAAGATCAAAAGTGAAAATTTGATCCCTTATTGAAATTTGATGAGGGATAATTTGGCCTGAACCAGTAGCATGGTGACACATGGAGCGACCTGTTGATTAGGTGACATCTCAGCATTTCCAAACACCTCAGCAGGCCATATCACCTTGGGCACCTCAGGTCACTCAACTAAGACCGGTGACCGAACAACTCGTCATACCCCCGATCTGCCGAAATGCCACGTAGCATCTTTCTAGAAGGGATCCAGTTGTCTCCAATTTCTTCGAGATCATGTCGCTCGTCAGTGGATCTTATATGTATTCCACTCGAATAGAATAGACCTGGCTAGATAAGCCTTATCCACTTGCATAGGGTTCACCTTCGGGTGCAGAACTAACTCCGAATCTGGCGGGCCGACGAGCTCGGAGGCATATCATGAGGCCTACGAAAGCTCACCTATATAAAGGTATCACTGCCATCCTCACAAGGTACGCACAATTTATCTCTCTCACTAGCATTCTAAGCTCTCAACTCTCTCAAAAATCTCCTACGCTAACTTAAACATCGGAGTGCCCACGCCAAGTAAGGCACCCCGGGACCTCTAATCTATTTGTCTTGCAGTTTGACCCGACCACGTAGTGAGCTGACGTCCAAGCTACCTTCCAGTAGGGAACAACCAGATCGTGCTACATCAGAATTGGTGGCTTCAAATTTAGATGTGGGTTATGGTAGGAGAAGTTGTAGGAAATGGCAAGTCAGAGGATCCAATAGATGTCTCACGCTATGCACTTAGGTCAAAGTCAGTAGTTGTCAAGTTGCCCAAAGTAAGGATGTCAATGGGTCGGGTTTGCCTCAACCCTAACCTGACCCTCCAGCACTCCAACCCGGCTAAAAAATACATGATTCCTGAACCTGGCCCAACCATATAGGGACTCGATTCCGACTCGACTTGACCCATATAATTTCAATTGTATTTTTTAACACATTCTGAAGACCTAAAATACATTAATTTAAGTAAGGAAATTGTTTTATTTATCCTAAGGGTTATTTTTTCTATTTAAAAAAAAGAAAATCAAAATCAATATATAAATAAATTATAAACTTTAAGCCTATAAAGTTAGAAATAAAAAAAATACAAGAATACTTGGTATGTATGCAAGGTATCATAACCCAACGGGACGGGTCAGCCAAAACCTGAACCCAATTCAGGTCAAAGGATCAAAACCCTAACCCGACCCTAAACCAAATATATTTGACCCTAACCCAACCCTATAAGATCAGACCGCATCTACCATTTAACCCAATCCATTAACATCCCTAGTCCGAAGTGGTAAAAAAGCCATGAATCAAAATGCAATAGCTGGTCTCAAGCTACAACCGCTTACCTTTATATAGAACTCCTGTCTCTGTTAGAGCATGGGGTGAAGGGCAAACAAGGCAGTCGGCTCACGTCTCCAAGTGATTGGTGGTAGAACGTTCGCAATTCTTGGGGGACATTTAGGCCCTATTCGTTTTTTGGTAATTTATTTACCCGGGTAAATGTAGTTATCTGGGTAAGTTTTTCCTAGGAAACACTTACCCAGGTAAGTGCGCATTTTTGTCCCATTCAAATGTTGGCAACTTTCATCCTAGGTGGAAAAGTTATTTACTCACTTAGGAGATGGGTATCACTTACCCGAATAAGCGGTACCCAAGAAAATAAACTTTACCTTATAAGTCGGCCCTACACCTTTGATGTTGGAGATAAGTCGGATGTTGAGCATGGCCTCTAGGTCAGAGGTAGTCCGAGGTCGGAAGTACGTTTTCTGAGTTTATGGTAGTTGGTAGCCCAAGTTGGGTGGACACATGCCGTGAGTGGTGCGGTCCAATCCCGCTCTAGATTGAAGGTTGGCAATTATCAATACACTCGGAATCAAGCTACCGTTGGTGGTCTGAGCCAAGGATCAAAGTATCGGTATCGGGCATTGGATATGGATACAGATACACTTTAGAAACATATGGATATGAGCGAAAGATATAAAAACGTTTGAATACGCTAGTGAAATGCATACAAATCACATAAATACATTAATAATATTAAACCAAAAGCTGAATTATTTATGAATAAGATATAATGACATGAGATGCATACTTCATTCAATAGGTTATATGAAGAGAAATATTACAATAAACATTACCGGGATTAAGGTAGATAAAATAAATTATATTTAATTTTCAGTTTTTATTAAATCTTTTGGGAAAATTAAATATTAAATTATTCGCTTCAGTTTTTATAATTATAATTTTCTGTTTTCCATTAATTTTGTTGGGAAATTTTATCTATTTGTTTAGTATTTTTTATATAATAACTATTTTTTCAAATAATAACTATGTTTTCATTTTTAACATATAATTATGTGTAAAATATATAAATCATCTAAGATAGATGAAATATATTATTTTTACAATTTTTAGTTTTTATTAATTTTTTTAGAAAAATTAAATCTTAAATTATTTATTTCAGTTTTCATAATACTATTTTTTAACTTGTATTAAAGGCGAAAAACAATCCAAAAGTATCAGACCGTATCAATCCGTATCAGTGTATTAGACTGTATCATGGTGCGATATGGCCCGATGTAGAGGCATATCATATCAATACGCACAACTCGTAAGATACGTATCCAGTCATAACGTATCATGTATCCATGATCGATCATGGACATGGATATAATATGCCCCGTACCAAGAGTATCGCATCAATACCTTAATCCTTGATCTGAACTGCTATTTAAGCACTTTAAGCACTATGATGCCACGTGTTGCGACGTAGTGCAATAAAACGTTTTTCATATCGCCACATGTCGAGATATGGTTCGAGGGTAAATCGACCCCATCAGGTTTGGTACATAAACCAAATCATCAAAACAGACCATTTTATATGGTTTGGGCTATTTTGTTAATCTTAACCCAATTAAAAATGTCCAATTTTTACTAGATGCCTTGGAATATTGCTAGTAGTTGTCGCCCCATGCACGGTGTAGGTGTAGCCCCTTCTCCTTTTTTAAGGGCCCATTTGGGAGGGCTGAAGTGTGGTGGCTTCTGGCTTTTCAAGGTTGATTCCATATGGAGAGCCTTTAAGTTATGTTTGGTAAAAAATCCTGAAAATCCAAATTAATTGTCAGTCATTCATTTGAAGGGTTATCTGCTTCTGCTTCAGTCTCTTTGAGAGTTTGAGTAGTTTATCTTGATTGCTTCAAAGCAGTTGGAACAACTTAGTAGAATATTCAATTCTTTCCTCCCAAACAGACCCTCTGTATCAAAAATAAAAAATGAAAATGAAAAACAAATGCCTTCCAAAAAAGTGAATAATAGTGCTTATGGGAAAATAATATTCCATATTCTTTTCCACAAGTTATTTAACAAAAGCTAGCTCTTCACATTCACATCTCAGGAATGGAACACTCGTGACATAAGAAAATGATTCTTTTGTTTTCTATAAAATATCTTCCAAGAAAATTACTTACTTGGAAAGGTGACGACATTCAATAAGAAAATGATTCGTGCTTTTTTTTTTTTGTGTGTGTGTGTTGCTACTAATTGTAAAAACATATCTAAACATGGTTGGAAAATGTACAAGCTTTGCAATATGTGAAACCAAGAGAATATTAAACTTTGTATGCAATCTGCCGACAAAAAAAAAAAAAAAAAAAAAAAACTTTGTATGCAAACAGCCATTGCTACCACAATTCATTGAAATTCATTCAGTCCTTTGATATATTGAATCCTTATTCAACAACAAAAAAAAAAAAGAAAAAAGAAAAAGAATGTCATTTTCCTAAAATAGGAGTTAGGCTTCATGAAAAAGATACTCCCAATGTAAGGTTGTAAAAGGTTGTTAGAACGGTGTGAGCATAGACTGAAGCTGCTCTCTGCAAATAAAAACATTTTGCAAAAAGCAATAATCATTTTCCTTCCTTTTATATGCATCCAAATAGAGGCTAAATGTATCCTTAACTTTTGCAATATAAAAGATCACATTTTTGTGGTCGGTGTCCAAGAACTCAAATCTTATCTGTTATATCATATGCCCTATTTTTTTTGTGGATAAAATAAAAATTACTTTTATATTTGACTAACAAAATGTACATTGTCTAAACATGACATTGGCCAATCAAGTGGGCTACGCCACCAGACAACTATATCAACCAAATTTTTTTTGCAATCTGAACAGCTGACCACCACCATTGATACACCTAAAAATTTGAAGAATATAGCCAGAATACTATTCAGACAAGACCAACAACACCAAGGATTCAGGGAACGTATGATATTCAATGAATCTGATTTTACAACAAAAACCTTCCACCCAACATTAGTTGTGAATTTCAAAGCCTGAAGAACTGCACCAAGCTCTGCATCAATGGCCTCAGACATTACATTTAAGGCTGCGTTTGGAAACGATATAAATATGTAGAGTGTAAAGCGGTCCATATAAATTGTCAAGTTGGGTTAGTTTTGCATTGAAAAATTTATCTCCTTACCAAACAGACTTTTAGATGTAATGGATGCAGACACGAATTCCAATGAAGCATATACCTTTTTTTTATCAAAAGGCCACATGAATGCAAATTTATTTCTTTTTTATTGATGTACTTTTACATCTTATTACCAATGTAAATATGCATTGAAAAATATATTTTCTGTTATTTGTCAATGCATAAATGTAATATTGCCAAATACAGGCAAAAATGAACCAGAGCACAAATTTACCCTGAACCGAGATGTACACTCCATTTGCATCGTTTCCAAACGCAGCCTAAATGACCACCTAGAAAAATCACAAAAGAATTATCATTAAGAACAATAAATCCAGAAGTACCATTTTTGTCCTTGCCAAAATTAACCTCCATCATATCTAGCTAAGACAAATCCACAAATCCACTGCCGGATTAGAGAAACAGAAAAGATGTTGGAAATTAAGACAACCCTGACTCTCTCTCTATTCAAATTTGCTTTCCTCAAACTAGAATCAACATTATTTAAAATTTCTAATATATCAGACATGATCCAGTACACAGATCTTTATCTCTAAACCGGTCCGAACAACAAAAGATGAATTAAACCAGAGTTAAACTGATTTCTATTCAAGACAAAATTCCAAGGACTAGCAAGCAAACAATGACAAAACGCATGAATAAGAAATTCTTCAACCTGCTCACAGGAATAGGTAGAAATAGCGACAATCCCTTTACTACACAAGTAAATCCAAGTTCCATCAAAACATCTACAGACTTTTGTTTTCCACAAGAACCAATTTATAGCTAGGGGGAATAGGTAGTTTCCGGATTCTCTTCATCAGAAAGAACAAAGCCTATCCTCCAGTCCAACCTATAATTTTCCTAAGAAATTTATCCAGGTTTTCCTTTCAAAGCCTTTCTGTTATCTCTCATGAAGAGTAAATTATTATTCTCGGCATTCCTTTGTGTTGTGCGTGAAAGAGGATGCTACAGTGAGTGTGCAGAAGATAGAAATGTAAATGGAGAGTTAGAAGACTGTTCGGCTGAGGCGTGTCTATAGCACTGTCCTTAAGCAAAATTTTGCCTCCTCTAGATTAAATCCAGTGCAATGCAGGAAGCCTGGCGTTCTGCTCCAGAATCCAACAGTCCTGAAGGTACTCAGTAATTGTACACTTGGAATACTGAGGATCACGAACTACAGTAATCTCACAACTCGGGAATGGAATGCAGAATGCAGAGTGTGAATCGTGCATGGGTTTAAATAGTTTTTCCTAATCAAGAGAGTGAGGTGGCGACTCTTCTGAGAGACGCCATTAATGGTTATGACAGAGAGGTGCGAATTCAAATGAAAAAACAATTTGTTTAGAATGGAAAAATGAAGTCATTTGTTTGAATTCAAAAAACGAAAAGCAATTTAAAATAAAGGACACAACTGTTAGAAGCGACCAGCTTCTTTTTGAAAAAGGGAGTAGTGGATTCTAACTCATGCCCTCTGCTGGTATTGAAGATGAGCCCATTGGCATTTGGCCATATGTCCCCTACATGTAATGCCGTGAGGGGTGCTTAATTAGTTGTTGAATCCCACTAACATCAACAAAGGGAAGCATTCATAGTAATTATTGGCCCCAGAGATGGATAGCTGACATCTCGGTTTCAGAGTTCCTCTGCCAAAGAATTCTACTTGGCCATGGCATCTCTCCAGGCCCAGAGCTAGCAAAGAGACACCAGCTTTGTGATACGGCTCATTCACCTCCGGCCGGCCCCCCTTGGATGGAGCCAACGGGATTATTTGTTTTGGCCGGCTTGTGGCAATCTTGAACTTTGTAGTAGCTCAGCAGAGGAAGCAGAGCTCAAAGCTATTAGGATGGTGCTTCGACAAGTTATTAAGCTCAGGACTAGATATTATCCTTTGACAAGTAATTGGCATTGCTTCATTTAACGTTGCATAAACTTGGGCGGCATGAGAAGCCCATAATTTGGCCTTGAATTTTAGGTCATGTTTGGTTTGAAGGAAAAGGTAGGGAAAGGAAGGGAAAGACAGGGAAATCAATGCAATGTTTGTAAAGGTTTTTCTACCTTTTCCTTCCTTTCCCTACATCTTCCTTCAAATCAAATAGCATCAGAGATTATCCTATTATTATGGAAGGTGATTCCAACCTTGTCATTTCCTGTCTTAAACAGAAGATCCCAGTTCCTTGGAAGATAAGACACATCATCAAGAACTGCATCAAGTTAAAGGACGAGTTTTGAAGAGGTCTGGTGTATAGGCATATCCTTCAGGAGGCAAACCAGGCGGCTGATTGGCTAGCACACGTAAGCTCTATCTGCTCCAACAGAGTCGGTTAATCTTAGTTTAGCTTCTCTTCCTTCCCCTCTTTTTTCTATTGCTGTTGCTAATGTTTGGGGACGTACTACCCTCGTCTTGTATAGCCCCTTTTGGTTCTATAAAAGAAAAAAGCTCAGGATTAGAGGAGTATCAATTCTGTGAAATGCTAATTAAGGTGGTTCTGGTTGTTAATCTAATAAGGGCACTCCAGATCGGCTACCAGCAAACGGCTCCCACTGCCGTCTATTGGGATTTGGGAACATGCATCTTCTCATAAATCAAAAGGGAGATATTCCTAATATGCAGCAGCTGTAATGTCTCGTGGGTAGGGATGTGAGAACAGCTTGTAGGTGGCAGATCGAACTTAAAAATCCTTTCAACCCCCCTTTATGCACTTTTGAAGGATATTGATATTGATGAGGAACAGTGCCTTGAGGGCTTGAGGGAGGCAAACCTATTTCAGCCCACTATCGGTCTATAAGTAAGGCCCAAACACTCAATGGTTTGACCCATTCTCTACTCTTAACCCGTATTGCAGTGTCTTCTTATAAGCATGGTTTTTGAACGGCCATTGATTCAGATGGTCGGGCTGTTCAGCCTGGGAACTGTCTAAACAATCAGTTTCGTTTTACTTCAAGTGCAATTTCTGATCAAAAACCATTGAATCAGTTAACGTCTGTTAACCCAAACGATCGAACCGTTGATATATTTAACAAATTTGATTTTTTTTTATCAAAATGGACCATCCATTTGAATCATCAACCCAAAAACTGATAATCAGAACGATTTCATTTCTGGGCCGTTTTTTTAAAACATGCTTATAAGTTATAACCCGACCCATCAGTGGGTTGAAGTGTTGTACCTTTCAAGGATTCTACGTATGAGGTGAGGCTCTATTTCCGCCGTGAGTTGAACGTTATAATCTCATGCTGGTCTTTTGTGGATTGGCTTTAATAATTTTATTCCTTTCCTAACAAAAGTCGCAAAACTACATGGGTTTGTTAATTAAAGAGACAACAAAGCTAAGACAAAAGTACTAGTTACCTTTTTTTTTTTTTTTTAAATACCCTTAGTAATAAAATATCAATATAATTTTACCTCCAAAACATGTCATAATTAAAATTTATAAAAGTACCATCATTTATGATTATCATCACTAAATAAAATTATATTATTTTGTTTTAATTTTTGTGAGCATGTTTTCAACTTTTCAAAGAGCATAAATAAAGATAATTTTGTCCATATGATAAGTAAATTATCCTAAAATTGGAAACAGAAAAGAGTTTTTATTGCAAAGAGCGCTTACTCTAATCAAGACATTTGTGCAATATTTCAAACAAAAGTAAAGATTTCATGGAAGGCAATGATATAGTGGAATTGCATCAGAACTAAATTACAAGAATAGATCTAAGAAAGAGAAAGGTGTAAATCAGGCTGTGATTTGGTTTGATGGGTCGCACTTGCTACCTTTTGGATATTTCAGAGGTCAGGCACGACATGACCCATGGCACGAGCCCAGGTGGGCCCAGGCTGGGCCGTGCCATGCTGTGGATCAAGCCTTGAGCTCAGCTGAATTGCAGGCCAGGCCATGCTATGTGAGATATATTTTTAAAAAAATTAAAAATAATGACAATTTTAAAATAAATTAACAAAATAGACAAAAATTGAAAAAAAAAATCTTAGAACTTTGTTTAATATAAATCTTGATGTATACAATTATTTATATATGACATAATGAAATGAAATTAAAGAATTATAAAACAATTAAAATAAAATAATATAATATAATTAAAGATAAAAATGTATATATTATATATAATTATTATTATACATATATATATATATATAAATTATGTATATAATATACAATTATATATTATATATATGGGCGATGTTAGACTGTACCGTGCTGGCCAACAATTGTGGGAACATCAACCCCAGAAGTAGACAAATAGTCCTTTTCAACCCATAGCTAAGTTATTCATTAAACCAATTAACCTATAACTTGGCAAATTTTCCAGGTCTATTTCATTATTAAACCACTTGGCTACAAATAAAATTGTTGGCATGCTCAACAACCATTTGACCTGATCAATTGAACCATTAAATCATTTGACCCAATTAATGATTTATAGGTTAAAACGTCAATATTAATTCTTATTTTTTCTATTTTTTTATACCATTTTTATGATTAATAAAAAATAATTCTTTTTACCCTACTCACTTTTTCTAAACATAATAAATGTATATATGAATAGGTATGCCAAAGTTTCCTTTCACTCTTTTTTTCTTTCACACCATTCCAAAACTGGTGTGACTCCACTTCCCAAGAATTGATAAATATAAATCTTTATCATAATTCCTTTTTTCTAATTTAATTGAAAAATAAAGAATATTTAAGAATATTCCACACGTGTATTGTTATTTAAGAATATTTAAGAAAAAATAATCCCTGACCCACAAGTGTATTGTTAGTTGAGGCTGTTGAGCCCATGGTCTTAAACAGGTTTTTTGCAAATAATTTTTTTGGGGAAAATTACACTTTAGTTGAGGCTGTTGAGCCCATGGTGTCAAATTAGTATCCCAAATTTTTTAAATGTGTTATTACAGTACTCAAACTTTAAAAGAGTGTCAATTTAGTCTCTGTCATTTAACAGTTCCGTCAGTTATCTTATCACGTGGATGAGATGTACGTACAACTTAAATTTTTTGAAAATGTCCAAACTACCTTTAAAACAGAACCATGAACTCCAACCTATGAACCAAAAACACCAGCACTTACAGTCGGACCCATCAACACTTGACCCACGAACAAGTGCCTGTCGAAGCGAACCAAAGCAGCCCCAACAACGTGGATTGTGGAGTGATCAATGAGTTTGCTAGTAAGCGGTGGCACCTCCACCATAATTGCATCTGTGGCCTCTCGCCTTCTTTGACTCCAACGATGTCTTCAGTTGTTCTTCCATCGGTTTTCCTACAGAAGATATCTCTCAGCGCGTCGGAATCATTGAAGAGCTGTAATTCATTGAGTTTTACGGGTTTAAGTTATGGAATTCGAAGCTTTTACTCTAAAATTCTAGAGTCTCCGTGAGCGTTTCAATTGGATCCCAAGCAGCTGTTGATGACGCCTTGATTCTCAATTATAAGCGGTCATGCGCATTTCTATTTCCTGGTCGGGTTGGAGAGATCGGTTTCTTTTCCTTCACTCCGAATCTGAGTCTGGTTTAATTGATTGTTTTTTTCTCTCCTCTTGCAACTTAAGCATGGGATCTCTAATCTCATCTAAGCAGTTGAAGCAAGTTGGTATTAAGTGAAGCCAAGGGTCTCAGCTGAGCTCAGAGGCATTAAAGCAAACCAAACCCATTACCTCATTATAGGAATTAAGAGAAGAAAAGGAAGATTTACCAGAAAGAGAACAATTAATGGTTCTTGAGTTTTTTTACCAGCAAAGTCGGTAGCCAGCTTTCCATTACAGAACCTCCCTGTTGCTCTCTGTTGCTCTCTCTCTCTCTCTCTCGTCCTCAAATCCGGAGGTGACACCATCGACAATGCGGGACTCATGACACTTCTTGAAAAAAGTTTAACTAGTTCGGATGCTAAATTGACACACCACCCCAAAGTTCAGGTTATTTTTTTATTATTTCGCAAATGACTTTATTTGCACCAATGCAAATAAAGTCATTTGCGATGTTCACGTCAACTTTTCTTTTCCACACCCTACGTTGCATTATACAGATCAACCATCATCCAACGATGCATCTTAATGTGACCGTGATGGTATCTTGTCCTATTATACACACTTTTTGTTGAAGGGAAAATTCTACTTTAATACTTTAATTTGAAGTAATGTCAATTTAGTATTAAAACTTTGCGTTATAATATTTATACTTTAAAAAGTGTCAAATTGGTCTAAAATTATTAACGACGTTAACTATCATGCAAAAGGATAAAAATATCCTTTACATATCATTTAATTTTCTTATAATTAATATTCGATCTCTAATCAGTAACCACCTCCGACGTCAAGTTGGTTATGGATTTAGGCACGGATTCAAACAAGAGAATAAACAACCCCACTCTATGCACCAATGTCAGTCCATAAAATGGCATCATTACAGCACAGCTCCAATCTACTAGGAGCTGAGTCAGCAATATTCAGAAGAACGATAGACTTTTTCACTAGCTGACAGACATGTGTCCATGGAAGACTATAGATTCCTCCATCTACGACTTGAAATAGGGAGATCAGATTTGTTCCTCACAACTGGCGCCTCACACATATCCTATCATGCATTGGAAACATCTCTCATACTTATGAATAAATGTTTATGGGAGATGTTCCCAGTACACGGTGAATGTACATGTAAAGCGCCCATTTGTGAGGAGCAAATCCCATCACAGAAATAAAGAAGTACCCCAAAGGAGAAGTGGGAAAAAACCCAGGGACAATGGGGGTTGTGGGCCATGACCCAAAGTCCCTGATTGAGAAAGTGGTGAGAAAGAGAAGTTGGGTGAGATAGGTTACTGAAACCCAGGGCCCAGGGGAAGAAAAAGGATAAGGGGAGCGAGGGGACAAATGATTCAACAATGAGCTTGGGGATGGCAAGGGAAATGGACAAGTTGGAGAAGGCAAAAGGGCAGGACCATTTGCCCGTGGTGTCGAGATAGGTAAGGGCGACGGTTGACGACTAAGCTAATTGGGTCTGACAAATTTGTTGTTGAAAGGGGGAGGAGGAGCCAGTGCAGGAAGGATCTGATGTCGATTAATTGGAGATCAAATCAGCCCCCCTACAACGTCCCACAGCACATTTGTGCTGTGTATTGGGAATATCTCCCGATGATAATATCAGAAATGATGATGTCATCATCGGGAGATGTTCCCAATGCACGGCGAAAATGTATTGTCAGACGTTGTGGGGGGTAATCTTGTTGAGGGCTGATTTGAACTCGGATAATTGCCGTCTGAGAGATGAGGCAAAGGGTCTTGTGAGGGCGGACCCGTCAACAATACTCCGAAAATCATTCCTGCTGATAATGTAAACCTGGAGTTCACAACCTCCCACAGTACATTCCCGCATGTATTGGGAACATCTCCCGATAATAATATTAGAAATGATGATATCATCATCGGGAAATGTTATCAATAACGACCAAGATGTGATGTGGGACATTGTGGGGGGCAATCTTGTGGGGGCTGATTTGGTCTAGTAAACCTGTGGCTGAGGTTGTTGCTTAGGGTTTGCAAAATTCAGCTGTTGCATAGGGCTCTTATTAATGTCCTTCCCCAGCTTGTTCACCCCTAGATGTTGTAGTATGCCTACCAAATAGGGTGGGACGAATCGGAGTGGGATCGGATACATACCTGAAGAATAGCATTTGCAAATGCCGTTAAGAGAGAAGAGGTTTGAGCCTGAGAACCCAAGCTTATATTTCCAAATTACAATCTTGAATTATTGAAGGGTAGTTTTGAAGTTTTTAAAAATTTTAAGTTGCACATGTCATCATGTAATCATATTATTCGTTAATGATAGGGATCAATTTGACAATTTTTGAAAGTTTGGATACTAATTTGATACTACCTCAAGGTTCAAGGTATTGAAGTAGAATTTTCCCTTGGTTGAATCAATTATACTTAACTCTCCTTTTATTTTAGAAAATTTCATTAATTTTCCCTTTTTATTGAATAAATTGCTGAAGCTTCCCTGAAATTTCTAACCATTGTTAATACCTCCCTGAAGTTTGGTAATTACAGTCATCTCCCCTGAACTTTTTAATACAGCTATGAAGTTTGGTAATTATAACCACTTTCCTTGAACTTTTTAATACTGTAAATAAATCCCTTTTATTAAAATTAAAATCCTCTTACAAAAAAGTATGAAAATATACAAAATACCTATGTACTTACTTTTGACCAAAATATTTATTTTTCAATTTTTTTCTTTATATCAATCATTACTTCAAATCCTTCTAATCTCTCTTTTAAAATTGATTTATCTTACAAATTTCCTTTCGTGTAAATCACTCAAAATACAACTAAGCATCATAAAAATAAATAAACACTAGATCCGTAGGTAGTTAACCACAAAAAATTCATCGTTATTATCAGATAGATGAATTAACCAATCAGTTACTTGGTTTGCTTCTGGTACACATGTTAATACCTAATATTCACTCCATCAACATCAACTCTGTTTTTGGGTTCTTGATGAAGTCTGTAAAAAACAGTGTTAATCATAATTGTTATTTTGGGTCTGTGCCAAAATACTTAAGAGAGAGAGGTAATAAAAATTAATAAATTTTGCAGTAGGTTTCAGCAATATTCAGAAAATTAAGGGATGTATCAGCAATTTACTCTTTTCTTTTTCTCATGGATAACATGAATGAACTCCCCTTTGGCCCTTTCTCATTCAATTTTTGCTATCGCTTATCCCATGATTTGTCACTTGTCAGGTCCAGGCTCAATCACAATTTTCAAAAAATAAGAAAAGAAAGTATTTTATTGTTTTGCTTTTGCCAGCCAATGGTGGAAAAGCACTTATCAAAAGCTTATCCTATTCTCTCTCTTTTTCTCTTTTTCCTTTTGTTTGTTTTTTGATATTATATAATTACTTATCCAAAGTTGGATCAACAGAAAAAAAGAAAGAAAGAAAGAAATGCAAAGTTTCCAACGATCCTAGCTAGATCAACGAGATAACTTCCATTGATTGAGCGGAGCCACAGAATTTTCTTTTCCCATCTTCTGCAAAAAGCTATAAAACGGGAAGAACCTTTTCATCAACTCTTCTCTTCTGTTTCAATTTTCAGAGTCTCTGGGAGTTTCAACTTTGGAAAAAGCAAAGAAATAACATAGGGCACCGCGCTTTACTGCTTTACGTCCTCCATGGCTGAATCTCTGATCAAAAGCAACATGTTCTCTCTATACCCCCATTTCTGCATCTCTGTTTCCCCCAAGAAATCTTCTTCTCTTTCTGGGTTTCCTTCTCTTAGCCTCCCACCTCTCAAATCCTCCTCCAAGAGCGATTTTCATGGCCGGAGAATTGTCTTGCGTGAAAGGGAAAGGAACCCTAATACCGGAAGTCTACAGGCTTTGTCCCCGCAGGTTTGTAAATCCCCTCATACGAAAAATCTGATGTTTCAATTTCAGATTCTTCTTCTATTTTAGTCTACATGAATTTCTTTGCGTTCATAGATAGATCCCCAACAAAATTAAAAAAAAAAAGAAGGGGAAAATGGTTTCCATGATAGAAAAATCTGTTTCTTTCTGGGTATTGGTTTCCTTTTCCCTGAATCTATTTTTTCTCTTTTTACTATTGTTCAAATCTCTATTGATGCGGCTTCTTTTATGGATTTTCTGTTTTTGAACAAACGATGGGTTTGAAGAACAGACTTTAGTGGGTTTTTCTTCATTTGGCCTAAAAGCTGCTCTATGTCTTTCTTTTTTTTTCTTCTTTATTTTTTGTTTTCCTTTTTGCTTATTTGGTTCTTTGGATGTTTTAAAATCTTTTTTTTCAGTGAAGTTGTTTTCCGGTTTTTGTTAAAATTCTCTCTCCGTCTATCTTGCTTCACTCTTTCAAGGTCTATCTGATTTCAATGTTCCCTTTCTACTCTTCTGATTTGCTATAGGGGAATTTTTGTTAAAATTCCCTCTCCGTCTATCTTGCTTCACTCTTTTAAGGTCTGATCTGATTTCAATATTCTCTTTCTACTCTTCTGATTTGCTATGGGGGAATTGCAGATGAGCCATTTGATTGGGAAACCTCAGAAATGGTGGGAGAAGGGACTCCAACCCAACATGAAAAAGATTACTTCTGCAGAAGATCTTGTCAATTCTTTACTAACCGCAGGAGATAAACTTGTTATTGTGGACTTCTTCTCTCCAGGCTGTGGAGGATGCAAAGCATTCCACCCGAAGGTATGATTAGTCTCTACCATTATTCATCATAAGAATGCAAGTATCAGTTCCATTCATTTCTTCTTTTTTTTTTTTTTTTGCTTCTTCCAAAGTTGAAACTCGATACCAAAATCAAAGAAAAGGGTTTTTTCTTTATACAGGTATGTCAATTTGCAGAGATGAACCCAGATGTACAGTTTCTTCAAGTGAACTATGAGGACCATAAATCAATGTGCTATAGCCTTAATGTCCATGTCCTTCCCTTCTTCCGGTTTTATAGAGGAGCCCACGGTCGTCTATGCAGCTTTAGCTGCACAAATGCTACTGTAAGTTGTACTTCACCTCGTAATTTAGTAAATTACTTGAGAAAAATTACACAACTTTCCTTCATTAATATACATTTGAAGGTCCATTTTGTGAACTGTATTTGCTTTCTTTTCAACTTGCTTGGGTTCCAAAGATCAAGCAATTGGTTAAATTTTTTTTCAACTTATCACGATTGATTTTTTTTTTTTTTTACGTTTTTAGGTTCTTTTTCTATAGAAATTTTGTTTCATTTTAGTATTATTTTGCACTGGTGTTGAAGAAAGATTTTCTGGTTTGACAGATCAAGAAATTCAGAGATGCACTGGCAAAGCACAACACGGATCGTTGCAGCCTTGGACCTCCAAAAGGGTTGGAGGAAAAAGAGCTCCTTGCTTTGGCTGCTAAAAATGATCTCTCCTTCACCTATACACCAAAGAAACCAGTTCAACCAGAGGCCGTACTTGTTACAGTAGCAGAAGCAGCTCCTGCAAGCGTAGAGCCCCTTGTTCCATCAACCTCAAAGGCAATTCAAACTCAAGATTCTGGGAAAGCCTTGGCCACGGCTGGGAGATGATTAAAATAATTTCATAAGCCCATTTCTGTTTTGCTTTTGTTGTATAGTTCTGTTGTAGGTTGATCGAAGTATCTACAGGTGGGGATGTGGGATCAAACAAGTGAGAGAGAGGGACTGTGTTTCAGTGTGTGTGAGAATTATGGTTGGTTTGCTGTATATAATAGATGGATGTCCAGTGGTGTCAGGCTTTGTGGGGTTTTTAAGATCATAGCCTGCACTTCTTGAGACGTGAGGAAGAAAGGGAATTTGTATGTTGTGCTCTCGATTGTAACAACTGTTATCATTCATTAGCAATTTGAAAGGAGATGCTGGATATTGGAGTGGTTGTTGCATTTAGGGTTGAGATCCTTAGTAATGTCCTCAGTCTTCTTTTAAGTCGTAAACAAAGAAACGGATATTCATATTCAGTGAAAGAGGGATGTTATAGATTGTCAATTTTCAATCTCATCCTCCATTTTCTTCTGGTTAGAATCATTTAGTTGATATGGTAACTGGGTGGATATTGAAAAGGAATGAATATTTGTGGTTTGTGATGAAGATGAACTTTTATTTTTTGAGAAATGTATAGTAGATTGTAGAAGGTGGTAAAGGTGGTTTAGAAGCATCAAGCGTTCCCTTATTTTGTCTGCACGGATAGATCATGGATGCATGGTAAGACGTATGTTCCTCTTTAACCTTGTGTGGTTGCTGTTGTTCATCTATGTGGTCCATAGGACTCGAGCTGTGAAATACTTAGAAAAGATGAGCCCAAGTGTCGAGAGGAGAATGAAGGATGGGACTTGGGAATTGAGAGAGGTGGATAACGCGTCCGAGAAGATGAGATAAGGTCAAGCACAAGGGGGAAGTTGCGTTGCTGTGTGTTATTGGAAGCATGAAGCCATGAACGTCTTTCAGATGTCCACACCTGGGTGGCTGATTGAGATTCTTTTGAACGTGGAAATGGAAATGGAAGAGTGGATGGAATTTTTTTTTTTTTTTTTTTTTAATCTTTTTATCGCCCTTTAGTTTGACGTTCGAAAGCATACCATACATACAATACCACACGCATACAACTCTGATCTCTGATTTGGTCTCTCCACAAACACAAACAACACGTGGTTGCCCTCTCTGCCAAATGTTTCAAACTAAAACCAACCCTGAGAAGGAATATCCATTTGGCTGAAACCTTTCCGACAACAGCACAAGTGCAGATGTCGACCTGCTTTCATGAGCATGTGTCGTTACATATTTGCAGTTTCATCGTTACATTTTTCTCTCTCCTTGGTCTTGGTTGTATAATTTATCTGCAACCGGTGAAACTTCGTGAATCTCACTAAATTTCAAAACCATGATGAGGTCAGGCCGGGGCCGCGATGGAGACCATTCATTTTTTTTTTTTTAAGTTTGGATGATTGACACTTGAAGAAGGATATTTGTGTCTTTTTAAATCATAATGATTGAGACTTGAAGGGTATTTATGTTTTTTGAAATGTTATTTAATGGTTGGTTCTGTTATACGGTAGGTATTAAATTGGTGGTACGTTTTGAAAGCTTGAGTATTGAATTATCCCATTTTGAAGTTTGGGGACTGTGACATTAGACCCAAAGTATATGGTTATAATCGGTAATTTTTCCTTTATCATATATGCAATGTCTGAATCCAACCAGAGTAGAGCCCTATCTAACTACATCAAATAGAAAAGTTTAGACAGAAAAAGGGAGATCTTCATGCAACTTTCATTGATCTAGAGAAAGTATATGATAGAATCCCTAAAAAGGTAACATGGTGAATTCTGGTTAAAAAACAGAATAACAAATGAATATATAGACCTCATTAAGGATATGTATGAGAGTACAAAAAACACTTTTAGAATCAAGGTTTTAAAAACCAACCTGGAAATGGAATCACTTTGATCGCCAGTTTTTGGGTCAGTAGTTTGAATGTCCGAGTTGAACAATTTGGGTGGTTTGACCTTTAGATTTGAAATTTAGTATATTAGGGTTTTATCTCTTCTTTTATGAGAAAAGAGAGAACTAGAGCTAGTTAGCTATTGGCTGAGAAAAGAAGAAAGGAAAGAAAGAAAAAAAAAAGGAAAGAAAGGAAGAAACAAAGGAAAAAAACAAAGGAAGGAAAGAAGAAATGAAGGAAGAAGAAGAAAAAGATGATGATGATGATGATGATGATGATGATGATGATGATATGAAGGAGGTAACATTCACTTGTGATGGCGGTGGCAATGGCAACATCCTTTTCCGGTCTCAAATTTGATATCCCATTTCTATCTTTCTCTAATCTCATATTTCATGTCACCTCTCTCTCTCTCTCTCTCTCTCTCTCTCTCTCTCTCTCTCCAATTTCAATGATCCCAGATATGAGATCGTGTCTCAGTCCTTTTCCTATATCTCAATCTCTTTTTTCTTCACC
The DNA here is from genome assembly GCF_056320005.1 of Nelumbo lutea. NCBI lineage: Eukaryota > Viridiplantae > Streptophyta > Magnoliopsida > Proteales > Nelumbonaceae > Nelumbo > Nelumbo lutea. Next base: position 114,373,223 of record NC_142685.1, on the reverse strand, counting down.
GTAAATGATGAAGGGTGATTTGGCCCGACCTAGCGAGAAGGGGACATAAGGACGCGACCTGATTAAGGGATGACAGCTCAACTTGGCAAGCCTAGTTCGCAACATTTGGAGATCGGGTATTCAACCAGCTCGGCATCGAGGCACCTTGGCATCCAATCTAGTTCGAAACTAAAGAATCGAAGTATCAGCTCGGAGTTGACAACCTGAATCGCAACGTAATCGACTCCAGAGGTCTCTCCAACGGATCCCAAGTTACTCGGGATCGCGATGAGCTAACAGATCCCAACTTTTCTAAGATCACGATGAGGACTCATCTTGGCTCCGCCAGAGTCGGAAGTGAAACGATAAGCCTTATCTATGTACTGCTCCTTCGGAAGCGGAACGAACCATATCTCCACACCCCAGAGATCCCAGAGCTCTTTCGTGAGACCCACAACTACTCCAGTATATAAAGACGGGAACCTCAAAGCAAAGGTATGCATGATTACTCTACTCTCTAGCACTCAAGCTCTCAAGCACTAAACTCGCATTTACAGCATACTGACTTAAGCATCGGAGCGACCTCGTCGGGTTAGCCACCCCGGGTTCTCTGATAGATTGTTTTGCAGACTGATCCAACTCACCGTCCACTTGGAGTCTGGATCATACTCCAACTGGAAGTAGTCAGATCGCGCACCATCAATTGGCGTCGTTTGTGGAAAATCGATCAAAAGGTCACTCCTACCTCCTTGCAACTTCAACTTCAATGGAATCTTCCAGCCACACCGGGAAAAGCGTCAAGATGAACACCACCGGGGGGGCAAGCCCAACAGGCAAACTTTCCCTAAGCTCCTACGGCATGCATCGGAGAGTTCACCATTCCGCTCACAACGTCTGGAGTCCCATCATTAACTACACCACCGAGCACCACGCAGGCAAGCGCCTCGCTTCCCCCGGTGGTAGGCGTTATTTTCTCTAAGTCCTCTGTGGTTCCTCCCAAAGTGGGGAGTTCCCAGTTCCATGACCTCGTTCAGTGTATCCGAGCCATTCAGATCCAGATGCAATAGGTCATGCAGTTTCAGTAGTACCAACATTATTACTTCTACCAACAATATCAACACCAGTTCCCTCCACTACAGCCAAGCCAGCAGCCGGTTCCACCTCGGCACCTGGGGCCCCATCATGGTCAGAACCCAAATCGCCTTGGAGTTAACCAGAACATCAACCGATCCTCCCATCGGGGCGAAGAGACCTTACAAGCACTGATTTCTCTCAGGAGTTAGGTCTCACCCCGAGGGAGGAGAGACGGTCAAAACACTCCACCGACCTCGCAAGGAAATCTTAGAAATAGGTCTGGGGATAGTCAACTGAATCCGCCTCGGCACTCACAGCAAGAGAATGATGGTTCACAAGTAGATAACCAGTTCGGAGTTCGAGGTACGAACTCAAGACAGGACCTCTCCGTCCCCTGTGATAGTCAGCCCTAGAATCCCTCGAGAAATCAGGATCTACCTCGCGACAGGGTTGCAGCACTAGATCGAAGTGAAGTCAGTAGCACTAATGCCAAACCAGTGAGGAAACAGTAGCAGAGACGTTGTAAGACATGCCGCACCTCAGTCAAGAACAACCCGCCAACAAAGCCAAGCCAACGAGAATAGCAAACCAAAGGGAAGGAAGAAGCAAGCTCGGCAGCTGCAAAGACCGCTCCTCCACTACTTTGCAGGTCATCTCCTCTGTATGTCGAGCTCTTGGCAGCCCCGTTGCCAAAAGACTTCAAGATGCCCCCGTTAGACAAGTACGACGGGTCCTTCGATCCTAATGAGTACAGAGCACTACAAGAACCTCCACGATGAGATCGAGGAACTTATCCGACGTGGATACCTGAAAATTTTCATCTTGCGCGAAGAAAGAAGACAGATAGATCGGCAGGCAGACCGATAGGGAGATCAGAGGAATGCCCCAGAAGCCAGTAGGCAAAACGAGCAACCACCACGATAGTTGCTAGAAGAGAGATCAATCCGTAGGGTAATTAACATGATTACTGGGGGGTCCATTATCGCAGGTTGTACCTCAGCAGCCGAGAGGACATGGTGCGTGAGCTAGAAAACGAAGAAGAAAATCGGCCAAAATGACCTCGACTTGAAAGACCGATATACTTCATTGAAGACGATGAACACGGGATCCAATATCCTCACGACAATGCCCTAGTAGTAAAGTTGCGGATCAATGACTTCAAAGTAAAGCAGATATTAGTAGAATCAGGCAGCTCGGCCGACATACTCTTCAAAGTGACATTTGACAAATTACAGCTACAACAGAGCGACCTGAAACTAGTAGAAACCCCTTTAGTAGGGTTCAACGGCGAGGAGGTCAGACATCTTGGACGAGTCACAGTACCTGTAGAAGACGGCACGTGACCAAACATCATGCGGTTTGAGCACACCTTCCTGGTAGTCGCGACTCCCTCCCCCTACAACGCCATAGTAGGTCGGCCAATCACGCATGTTCTACGTGCGGTAGTATCCACTTACTATATGGCGATGAAGTGACCAGCTCGAATCGTGCAAATGCTACGTAGCTGCTCTTAAAGGGAAGGTGAAGCTAGCCAAAGACGTCGAGCTCGAGCGACCTGCGGATTATACCAATGAGCAAGCTGCCCTGACAGAGGAGACGGTTCACATACCGGTCTCTGTTGACAAACCGACCAAGACTCTAGATCGGTGCCTTGATCAACGAACCACTCCGTTCCCAACTAGTAAGTTTCTTACTCAAAAAATTAGATATTTTTGCTTGGTCCGTGTCAAAGATGCCTGGAATTGATTCAAAAGTTATAACTTACAGATTGAACACCGACCCTTTAGTCAAGCCAGTAAGGAAAAAGAAGCGCAACCTCGCCCCAGAATGTTGGAGGGTAGTCGATGAAAACGTTGGGAAGCTCCTAGCGGCAAACTTCATAGGAAAGTCCATTACCCGAGCTGGGTGGCTAACCCAGTTCTTGTGAAAAAAGCCAATGGCAAGTGGCGCATGTGCATCGATTACACTGAACTGAATAGAGTCTGCCCGAAAGATTGCTTCTCGCTGCCCAAAATCGACCGCCTAATGGATGCAACCTCAGGGCATGAGTTGCTGAGCTTCCTGGATGCCTATTCCGATTACAACCGGATTATGATGGACCTTGCTATCGAAGAAAAGACCGCCTTCATAACCGAGCTCGGGTTATATTGTTACAAGGTCATACCCTCCGAATAAAAAAATGCCGGGGCAACCTTTCAGCGTCTTGTAAATAAGATTTTTTAGTCGTCGAGTTATATTGTTACAAGGTCATGCCCTTCGGATTAAAAAATGCTGGGGCAACCTTTCAGCGCCTTGTAATAAAGATTTTTGAGCCGTTAATCAGCAATAAAATAGAATGTTATGTTGATGACATGGTAAGACCCAGCTTTTGAATTTTTTATTGAATGATTTAAAAAGTGTTTTCCAAATTTTACGAAAATATAACATGAAGTTAAATACAAACAAGTGCGTCTTCAGAGTCACCTCGGGAAAATTCCCAGGCTATATAGTCAACCGACGTGGCATCGAAGCCAATCCAAACAAAATAAAAGCCATCCTAGATGATGAATCATTTTTTGGTCATGTATCAATCTTTTGGCTAAGTACCTCGTTATTTGGTCTGCTTCCAAGTGGTCAATGACTCAGAAGCCGAAGTGGAACTGCCTAGGTGCCAAGTTACCTGTGAGGTGCCGAGTTGCTTATGAGGTGCCAGGCTGACCAGGTGCAGGGCTGCCTGTGAGGTGCCGAACTGACCAAGTGCAGGTCTGACTGTGAGGTGCCTAGCTACTTGTGAGGCGCCGAGCTACCTAGGTGCCGAGCTGCATTGATGAGCTTCATTGCTCTTTAGAGACCTGCAAGGAACTAAATGTTAGAGGACCCGGGTGGCTAACTCGGCAAGGTCGCTCTGATGCTTAAGTCAGTACTCTCATAGTAGACTGCAAGCTAAAAATCACAAAGTATGAGAGCTAGAATTTGCTTACTTGCTTGCTCCCTTCCCCTTTGCTTCTAGGGTTGGTGCCTTTATATAGGCATTGTTTGGCGTGGGCTTCATGCACCATATCTGAGATTTCTACGAGGTCGTCTAAGTGGTTCGAGATTCCTAGAGGTAACGGCCATGCATGTTGACCACCCTCCAGATCGTTTGGCACGTGTGCCAACTTCCAAGGATCGTGGGAGTGTTTGGATATGCATGCTGAATTCGTCGGCGAGCATGTCTTGCAAATCGCCAGGTCGGCGCATGTGCCAGGTCACCAGGTCGCACCTGTGCCAAGCTGCCAGGCTGCCAGGTCAGTACCTGTGCCAGGCCGCCAGGTCGCGCCTGTGCCAGGCTGCCAGGTCATGCCTGGGCCAGGTCGGTGCATGTGCCAAGCTGCCAGCTCATGCCAGTGCCAGGTTGCGCTTGGGCCGCCAGGTGGGACACCATCAACTTGGATAAGTGGGTCTAAGGTGCCATGTGTCACAAAATCATTGGAGGGCCAAATCTGCTTTCATCATTTGCCCCCCACTCCCGAGCCGAAAGTAACTCGGCAAAGGGAGTAGATTTCTCCTTTTGGCTCGAAATAAATAATTCGATGAGCTCGTAAGTATCATTTCAATTCTTTAGGCTCTGGGAGCGACTCGTAGTCCACTCTCCTTGGTCTTGCCCATGATGAAGAGGCGACTGGTTCTTATGTGGTGAGGAGGTCTTCGCTAGTTCGGTATTTGGGCCCTTAGGCTCTGGGAGCAACTTGTAGTCCACTCTCCTTGATCTTGCCCATGCCGAAGAGGCGACTGGGTCTTATGTGGTATTTTAGCCCTTAGGCTGTGGGACCGACTCGTAGTCCACTCTCTTTGATCTTTGATTTTGCTCATGTCGAAGAGGCAAATAGGACATGTATGCCCATGCCAAGGAGGCGACTGGACTTGTAGTGCCGAGGTCTTTTATCAGTTTGCTAGTTTGTGCCTGGGCCAGGCCGCCAGGTCGGTGCCTAGGCCAGGCCGCCTGGTCACGCCTGTGCCAAGCCGCCAGGTCACGCCAGGGCCAGGCCATCGGGCCGTGCCTGTGCTAGGCCGCGTCAGGTGCAGGCCACCAGCTCGCGCCTGGACTGTCAGGTGGGTGCCTTAGAGCTATGACTGTGCTGTATCATCCTCGTAATGCCGGTCACCCACTCCTACAAGAAGCTACTAGGTGCTCGACCTTTGGGGGTAGCACTACTAACTTTAGGTCGCCAGCTCGCATGGGAGGCTTGGAATGCTCGACTAACAAGGGCGCCCATGCAGTCTGTTGGCTGCCAACTCCCGCGAAAGCCACGAAGAGCTCATCTTTGTAGAGGGGACCTTGCGAAGAGGACTGATGAGGTTTTATCTGAATTGAAAGTAAAGTTGGTAGAGCTGCTTAGTCTGTTAGCTTCTTACATGGTCTTTGAGTTCATAAAAAATGGAAACTATAAAGCGAGAGCTTTAGTTTCTAAAATGCAAGGACTTAGATTTTTGGGAGAAGAGGACTTAGCTTTAGGTAGGATGAGAACTTAGCTTCTTGTAGCATTTCCCACAGACGATGTCAATTGATGAATCATTTTTTGGTCATGTATCAATCTTTTGGCTAAGTACCTCGTCATTTGGTCTGCTTCCAAGTAGCCGATGACTCAGAGGCCAAAGTGGAGCTACTTGTGAGGTGTTGGGCTAACCAGGTGCAGGGCTGCCTATGAGGTGCCGAGCTGAGCAGGTGCAGGGCTGACTATGAGGTGCTGAGCTGCCTGTGAGGCACCAAGCTACCTAGGTGCCGAGCTGCATTGATGAGCTTCGTTGCTCTTTAGAGACATGCAAGGAACTAAATGTTAGAGGACTTGGGGTGGATAACCCGGCGAGGTCGCTCCGATAATTAAGTCAGCACTCTCATAGTAGACTGCGAGCTAAAAATCACAACGTATGAGAGCTAGAATTTGCTTACTTGCTTGCTCCCTTCCCCTTTGCTTCTAGGGTTGGTGCCTTTATATGGCATTATTTGGCGTGAGATTCACGCACCATATCCGAGATTTTTGCAAGGTCGTCTAAGTGGTTCGAGATTCCTGGAGATAACCGCCATGCATGTTGACCACCCTCCAGATCGTTCGGCGCGTGGGCCAACTTCCAAGGATTGTGGGAGTGTTTGGATATACATGTCGAATTCGTCAGCGAGCACGTCTTGCAAGTCGCCAAGTCGGCGCATGTGCCAGGTTGCCAGGTCGCGCCTGGGCCAGGTCACGCTTATGCCAAGTTGCGCCTGCACCAGGCCACCTGGCCGCGCCTATGCCAGGCCGATGCTTGTGCCAGACTGCCAGCTCACGCCAATGCCAGGTTGCTCCTGGGCCAGGCCGCCAGGGCCAAGCCGCCAGGCCGCGCTTGGGCCGCCAAGTGGGACACCATCAACTTGGCTAAGGCAAGTTGTTACCAAAGTGGTTCCGAGGTGCCATGTGTCACAATATCATTGGAGGGCCAAATCCGCCTTCATCATTTCCCCCCACTCCCGAACCAAAAGTAACTCGACGAAGAGAGTAGATTTCTCCTTTTGCCTCGGAATGAATAATTCAATGAGCTCGTAAGCATCATTTCAATTCTTTAGGCTCTGGGAGCAACTCGTAGTCCACTCTCCTTGATCTTGCCCTTGCCGAAGAGGCGACTGTGTCTTATGTGGTATTTTAGCACTTAGGCTGTAGGAACGACTCGTAGTCCACTCTCTTTGATCTTTGATTTTGCCCATGTCGAAGAGGCAACTTGGACTTGTATGCCCATGCCAAGGAGGTGACTGGGACTTGTAGTGCCGAGGTCTTTTATCAGTTTGCCAGTTTGTGCCTGGGCCAGACTGACAGGTCGGTGCCTAGGCCAGGCCGCCAGGTCGCGCCAAGGCCAGGCCGCCAGGTCGTGCCAAGGCCAGGCCGCCAGGTCGCGCCTATGCTAAGCCACCAGGTCACGCCAGGGCCAGGCCGTCGGGCCACGCCTGCGCCAGGCCGTCGGGCCGTACCTGTGCTAGGCCGCGCCAGGACCAAGCCACCAGCTCATGCTTGGACGGTCAGGTGGGCGCCTTAGAGCTATGACTGCATTGTATCATCCTCATAATGTCGGTCACCAACTCCTTCAAGAAACTAATTGGTGCTCGACCTTTGTGGGTAGCACTACTAACTTTAGGTCGCCAGCTCGCATGGGAGCCTTGTAATGCTCGACTAACAAGGGCTCCCATGCAGTCTGTTGGCCGCCAACTCCCGCGGAAGCCATGAAGAGCTCATCTTTATAGAGGGGACCTCGTGAAGAGGACTGATGAGGTTTTATCTGAATTGAAAGTAAAGTTGGTAGAGCTGCTTAGTCTGTTAGCTTCCTGCATAGTCTTTGAGTTCATAAAAAATGGAAACTATAAAGCGAGAGCTTTAGTTTCTAAAAAGCGAGGACTTAGCTTTCTGGGAGAAGAGGATTTAGCTTTAGGTAGGATCAGAACTTAGCTTCTTGTAGCATTTCCCACAGACGGCGCCAATTGATGAATCATTTTTTGGTCATGTATCAATCTTTTGGCTAAGTACCTCGTCATTTGGTCTGCTTCCAAGTAGCCGATGACTCAGAGGCCAAAGTGGAGCTACTTGTGAGGTGTTGGGCTAACCAGGTGCAGGGCTGCCTGTGAGGTGTTGAGCTGACCAGGTGCAGGGCTGACTGTGAGGTGCTGAGCTGCCTGTGAGGAGCCGAGCTACCTAGGTGCCGAGCTGCATTGATGAGCTTCGTTGCTCTTTAGAGATCTGCAAGGAACTAAATGTTAGAGGACCTGGGGTGGCTAACCCGGCGAGGTCGCTCCGATGCTTAAGTCAGCACTCTCATAGTAGACTGCGAGCTAAAAATCACAAAGTATGAGAGCTAGAATTTGCTTACTTGCTTGCTCCCTTCCCCTTTGCTTATGGGGCTGGTGCCTTTATATAGGCATTATTTGGCATGGGCTTCACGCACCATATCCGAGATTTCTGCGAGATCGTCTAAGTGGTTCAAGATTTCTAGAGGTAACCGCCATGCATGTTGACCACCCTCGAGATCATTCGGCACATGGGCCAACTTCCAAGTATCGTGGGAGTGTTTGGATATGCATGTTGAATTCGTCAGCAAGCACGTCTTGCAAGTCGCCAAGTCGGCGCATGTGCCAGGTTGCCAAGTCGCGTCTGTGCCAGGCTGCCAGGTCGCACCTGGGCTAGGCTGCCAGGGCCAAGTCGCACCTGGGCCAGGCCGCCTGGCTGTGCCTATGCCCAGCCGCACCTGTGCCAGGCTGTGCCTGTACCAGGCCGCTCTTGGGCTGCCAGGTGGGACACCATCAACTTGGCTAAGGCAAGTTGTTGCCAAACTGGTTTCGGGTGTTACCTATTTGTTCCGAGGCTCCATGTGTCACAATATAATTGGAGGGCCAAATTCGCCTTCATCACTAGATATGAGACCACCCCGCAAAATAAAAGAGGTCCAGAGACTGACTGGCCAGATAGCCACCCTGAGCCGCTTCATGTCCAAGTCGGAAGATTGCTACCTACCCTTTTTCAAAGCCACAAAAAAGAATAAGGATTTCGAATGGACTGAAGAATGTCAGCTCACCTTCAACGAGCTGAAAAGATACTTAGGTACCACCCCAGTTTTAACTCGACCCAAGGAAGGGGACGTATTAAAGTTGTACCTCTCTGCAAGCAACGTGGTGGTCAGCTCGGAACTAATCAAATAAGTACATCGGGTCCAATGACCCATCTACTATGTTAGTAAAATTTTGCAGGACGCAGAAACCAGGTACCCAAAGATCGAGAAATTAACATACGCACTAATCATTGCAGCTCGCAAGCTTCACTCGTACTTCTAAGCACACACTATCATCGTCCTCACCAACAAACCTCAGAGGCAGATTCTGCTCAAACCCAAGGTGTCTGGCAAATTGACAAAGTTGTCTATCGAACTAAGCGAGTATGATATCCGGTATGAGCCTCGGACGGCAATCAAAGCCCAAGCCTTGGCCAATTTTGTAGTAGAATGCACATTCAGTACCATGACCCTCGAGCCAACCGAGCTCGAACACACGACGGGAGCTTCAACCAGTGCGGTGCCAATCCCAATCAGAGTAGGACCAACCTTGGACGGGGAGCCCTGGATTCTCCACATCAATGACTCATCCAACCAGTCGGGAAGCGGTGCAGGACTAATTTTGTACGGTCCAAGCGAGGTGAAGCTGGAATACACACTCCGGTTTGGATTTACGGCATCAAACAATGAAGTAGAATATGAAACATTCGTCGTCGGGTTAACCCTAGCAAGGGAAATGAAGGCAAAACACCTCATCATATGCAGCAACTCGCAACTAGTAGTCAACCAAGTTAATGGTGACTACGAAGCCCGTGATTCCACCATGGCAGCTTATTTGGCCAAAGTCAGAGAGATCCTACATAGCTTCATCTCCTACTTCATCATATAAATCCCAAGATCCGAGAACGCTGAGGCTGACGCCTTGTCTCGACTAGCCAGTACGAGCAGTAACACCAGGCGGACCAACCCATCGGGCATGAAAAGCCTCCGCTAACCAACCGTCTCCAATTATCCATCGCTTACCACTTACAAGGAATTTCCTACATTTCAACATGCTAGTCCAAACGCTAGAATCTGAACTCCTTCCGCTGTTCAAAAGTTGCTCCTATAGAGAGAGGTATTTAGTTGAGAGCACCTTAACCCACAATACCTCCAACTGGGTGCAAAAATACCATGCAACAAAGCTTCGTGACTAGGGCTTTATTTCTTGGGAGAATGACCGTTCAGCCCAGGGTCAAAAATTTTTGGCCCAAACTACAGTTGGGGTAGGTGTCAGTTCGAAATTAATGCCAATTCATGAGTAGGCATTGGTGTATAGAGTGTGGGTGTTTGACATTTTAAATGTTTATAGATCAGCAGTGAAATTCAGAAATTTGCATTGGGTTTGTCCGTACTTTTCTGTTATTTCTTCAACCCACATTAACTAGCCCTATGCCCTCCATTCTCTTTCAACCAACAATTAAACAAATTGTTTCCATTATTAAGATAAATTAGTATAATTTTGGAAAATTTTGGAAAAGGAAATCATTGATTAATTTATATTGAAAAATAAAATATCAGTTAATGCAATTTTGGAAATAAATTATTTAATAAAAAATTTATTTCAGAATAATTTAATAATAATTTTCAATAATTTTTCAAAATTATAGAAATGAAATAAATTTTCCAAAATTTTCATAAAAATACATTCTAGAAATTAAAAGAAAAATTAGTCTACTTTTAAAAATTTGGTAAAATTACTTCAAAATGTAGTAAATAATTATTGAAAATTATCTTTTGTATTTTTAATAATTTTCACTATAAATTATTGGATTTTGGGTTATTCATGTGGCTAACACTTAATATATCCTTTTGATCCTTTTTGATATCAAATTAGATATTTTGTTTTCTCGTGCATCTTCCGAGTCCTCACTAGTAATCTATATCTATATATATAGCAAGATGGTCCACATCACCATGCCTCTCCTTGCTCCATTACCCCCACCCTTCAATCTCCTAGACTCTCTCTCCTCTCCCCTTCCCACCACTCTCAATAAGCCAAGTTACCACACTCTCCCTCTCTATTCTACACCCAATTACCTAAAAATATTCCTAAAATCTCTCTCCTAAGATATCTCCTCTAAGCGTATCATGTTACCCCACTCCAATCAACTCCTAAAATCTCTATTCTCTCATTTAAAATTTTTATATTAATTAATAAATAGTTAAATACGATGAATATTTTATCCAACCCATATTAAATGAGTATTAAATATAGTTATTACCAAAAATTAATAAATACTATTATTAATTAACTCATCATGACATTTTTAAGTATTTTGGGTAAATATTATTATGTTCATGTTAACTAACAACATTTTATAGAAATTACAAGCTCTTTAGTTAATTTCTATAAATTGATAATTATATTTAACAATTATCAAAAAGTATAAAATTTTAGGTATTGCTATTACTATAGATAATAACCAAATACGAATGGGGGAATAAAATATTATAATGTTGGAAAATGAAATTATTAGTTAATTTATATTGGAAAGTAAAAAATAAATTAGTGCAATTTTGTTAGTAAACTATTTAACAAAAATAAACATGTAATAACAATTTAAAATAATTTTCAACTACATAATTATACAAATGTAATAAATTTTTCAAAATTTTTCATAAAATAACATTTTGGAAAATAAACATATATTATTGTACTTTCAGAAAAATTTTGAAAGTTTATTTAAAATGCAGTAAATAATTATTGAAATTTTTAGGAAAATTTATTACATTTGATAGATTTAGAAAATTATTGAAAATTTGTGTAATTTTCATTGTAAATAATGGAAAATTATTAAATATAAATGGGTATGGGAAAGGGAAAACTATAATTTAAACCAATAATTACACAAATTATTAAGATAAATGAGTACGGGGAGTGGGTGCCTTGCCCTGAACTCGCCTGACACCAAGATGGGGCAGACTATCTTGACTACTAGGCGGGGACTGGGAGGGGGTGTCCCGCCCTGTTGTCGTTCCTATATAATTGTTAATTATTAATGAAATAAATAAATATGTTAATTTTTGTAATTATTTTATTTATTTAAAGTTAATCAAATTTTTATTTAAAATTAATGAAAATAATAACAATTATTATTACTACAAATAATTAATAAAATTAAATTTATTAAAAAATATTAATTCATGTTAAATTAACTAATTATTTGTTGTAAATCAATATTAAATAAAAAATGCAATTATTAAAATTTTAAATATTGACAATAACTTTGAATATTTTTAGTTAATTAGCAAAAAATTTTGATTATTTATTTATCAATTAATTAATAGTAAATAAAAGTATTCAATCTTTCAAATTTTCCTGTGCATTGCACAAGTCCCCGCTAGTATATACCAAAGTAGAACATGCCACGTCACATGACCTTTGTTTTCTCCCTTACCCTAACAAAAAACTCTCAACCCCGAACCCGATGGTAAATTAGTAAAATATCTGTAGATTATTATTGATTTTTAAAATATTTCTAACTTTTTCTCATATTCTTATAATCCTAGGATCTCATAATTTCATTTATAAAAGACCCACAAATTCCCATAATCCTACTTATAAAATATCCATAAATTAGATCTTTTTAGGTGGTTGCCTTAGGGTGGGGAAATTTAGGGATTCTCCATCCCTGACGGGGAATGGGTGCCTCGCCCTGAATCCACCCCTCCACTAGGATCAGGGCGGGAATGGAGTAGAGTGTCTTAACTTACGAGGGCAAAGGACGAGGGGTGTCCCATCCCATGCATCGCATGGACCCTCGCTAGTACAATGATTAGGAAATCCCACTCAATATGATCGTAGACCTTGCTGAAATCAACCTTCAACATGAAATACCCCACCTTCCCTTTTTGTTTCTTCATGGCATGGATGGTTTCCTCACAAATGATGGAGTTGTCTATGATTTGTCTTCTTGGAGTAAAGGCCCAAATGGGGAAATAAGTTGAGGTAGTAAGTGGCATAGCCTACGATCATCTAGGGTATTGACCTACATGGCCAGTTGTCCTTATCCAGTTGGCACACTTATCAGTTTCAAAATAAACGGTGGCACATCATCCACCTGGCAATGATGACCCTGGTTCTGTCTGCATGGGGAACTAGATGAGGATCTTCAATGCTGATAGAACGTGCCCCCAGAGATAATGGGTCGATAAGCCTAATCGCCCCCAGATATCTCGATTCTCGAACACCTCTCCTAGACCCAGAAGCCTATATAAAGGCACCTCCATGCCTTCACAAAGTATGCATAGTTACATGCAAATTATCTCTCTAATTCTCTCAATCTCTCTACTTTGTTACTCACCAACTCAATTGACTTAAGCATTGGAGTGTCCAGCTCATGCCCAAGCCCCCAAGTGCTCTAATCATGTTTTCACTTATTAAAGTTTGTGCAATCCAATGACCAAGTCAAACAAGTCAGCAGTTGAACCATCCTAGTTGGGCAATTTTTACCTAGTCAATAATTTTTTATCGAAGGGTGAGTTTCAATAGAGTCAAACTTGGAATCAAGTCTGGGTGCCATTTCAAATGGCTCAAATGATCGGGTCAACCGATCAACAATGGATTAAAAACACTGGTATTGGTTTGGGTCAATTTTCAATTTGGTCAGTCAATTCAAAAAAATTTAAATTTAAATTTAAAAAACTATAATAATATTATTAAAATAATAAATTTATAATTTATAATTTACAATATAAAATATTTTAGATTAAAAAATATGGAAATTTTCTCACCTTCCTACATTAAAAAGATTATATTTAAACTATAAAATATTAACATATTTCTATGATCATGTCAATTCAATTTTGGTCGATTTACAAATGGCCAAACAGAAACTTATCCAACCTAGTCACATAAGGAAATTGCCGAATAAAAGCCGAACTAAAATACGAGAAAGTAACCAATTCACATCAAGTTGATTGGTTTCATTAGTTTAATGAATAACCCTAACTAAAATTAATTATTATTATTTTTTGTATTACAAAAAAATATAAAATATAAATAATTATTAATTATTTAAAAAATTAAAATATAAATCAATTTTCGCTTTCCATGTATCGCACGGGTCCCACTAGTTCAAATCTAAATTAATAATAAAAATCAAACTCTCATCAAATTAGAGCCTATCAGATATATTATTGAATCCAATTGGATATGCCCCAATCTGAATTCAGTTCAATCCGTTTGCAGCCCCATTAATAGTAACTTCTAATATTGAAAATTCATGTTCATACATCAAAACCAAACTCGGTGCAAAATGCTTTTTGCGGTATTAACAAACGTAGCCATACAAATGGGAGGAGGTGGCATATGCTAGTCAGCACCTTTACCTAAATACAACACACTAAAACTTAAGGGGGCGTTTTTTTTTAGATTTAGAGAGGGTGGAAAGTTAGTCAATGAGATTTTGATTCCCATTGACCAAGAATCCCTTGTTCTTTTTTCAGCTTTATGTGAAGATCAGGGAAAGTTTATTTTCCTAAATATCACTTACCCAGAAAAGTGATACCCATCTCCTAGGTGGATAAATAACTTTTCACATAAGGAGAAATTTACCAACACTTGAATAGAACAAAAATATCCATTTTAATAATAGATTTCCATGATTAAAATGGTCATTGACTTACTTACCTAAGAAATAAAAAACATGGATAAATGCACTTATCTAAATAAATGTTTCTGTAGAAAAACTTACCCATGTAAATTTACCGAAAAGAGAACAAGGCCTAAAAGTAAAACCTTTAAAATTTTAAGCTTTGAATTTATTAAAAAATTAGGTCAATATCATAGATTAGGATCAGAGAACGGAAGAACAGAATAAAATCAGGCAAGCAGCAGCAAATAAATGGAGAGTGAGTATTTCTCCACTCCCCCTACAAGAACCCCTCGTCAAACCGGCCGCAGGAATGAGGAAACACCGACCAACAGCCAACCCGTACAGAATAAACCTGGCACCAGCGGCCAATGCTTAAAACCATCAATGCTCATTAGATTATACAACTGTAAAACCATCAATGTTCACTCCTATTATTGGAAATGTTATTTTATGGTCGATGCAACTGAAATTAAACTAATTTATTAATTAATAGAACAATAAATAATAAAAAAAACATAACCTGATGCAACGCCAATGCCACTCTTCCATAGATGCAAGAATTACAGAATTTCAGATATGTTCTCCGTTATTCCTTCGTTGGAAGTTTGGCAAACTTCAATTTCTCTACTTGTGGCAAGATAGAGAAATTAGATTATTTTCAACCAGACTTGAATGAGAAACGGGGAAAGAGAAGGGGGGGGGGGGGGGAGGGAGGGTGGGAGAGAGAGAGAGAGAGAGAGAGAGAGAGAGGACAAGAAAGCACAATCGCAGCCCTAACCAAACCACAACAATAGATCATCCAATAAAGGTGATAGATTCACAACTTTCACCAAAGCTCTTCAGGTTCATCTCTGCGGGGGCTCAACTGTTCGGACATTTGCACCTGTCATACTTTCAATACGATCTTTGGTAATCTCCACAAAATGACCAACCATTTCATGAAACTGCTTTAGCCCAGATAAGGGGAGGATGATGGAAGAGCGATCAGCCCCTGCCACCTGCAGTCATTATTTGAAAATATTTGAGTAAATTGATCAAAGAAACCCAATAGGGATAAATATATTGCATATCTCTTTTGTTTAATAAAATTTTAATTTACCTCTTCAAAAAAAAAAGAAAATATATTGCATATCCCCCCCCCCCCTACGCACCTCAGATATCCTCAAGAAGTGCCCCCTATTGTTGCTCCCAAGATCAAAGAAGAACCTCTTTTGGTCAGCTCTTATAACCTTGGAAACTCCCAAATTACCAATTTCATCCTGCGGAGCCAAATCAACCGTCCTTTCTACATTTAACTCTGATGCTGGCGCAGATTGACTACTATGGCCAGAAATGAAGCCAGCACCTACATCATCGGAGAGACCCACAAGGCGTTCTGAAGGTTCAGAATTTTGCTGTTACCAACATAAGAATGTGAAAACATGAGACTCGTCTAAAACAAGCAACAGAAAGCTCTGTAAAGATTAATGCAAAAACCATTGATATAGACCTGACTGGGTAAGAGAAAAAGCCTTGAAGCTTCATTGATCTCTGCTAAGATGTTCCTGAATGCAGCCCACCCTTCATCACGGGCACTTCCAGCAGGAACAATAATTGTGCTACGATTCCTGCTAACTGATGCTTCTGAAACCTGAGGAATTTAAAACACAAAGTTCACACATCTGGTGTATAGACGCACTTTTATTTTGGTATAGGTAAAAAGATTATGCACTTTACAAGATAATGATGCAAGGAAATTGATGATTAAGAAACACAAACAAGGCGGTGAAAGCACATGCAAGACAGATCACCAAAATATAAAATATGATATTTTAATGTGAACTATAACCCCTCGAAAAAAAAGAGCTTCTAGACCCCAAGGCAAACTGACTTTTTCCCAACAGAAAATTGACATAAGCCAATACATGGGGGCCCGTTAAAAAGGATGTCAATCCAATGACAAACTATTAGTGCCACAACACGGTATTCAGACAGTATAATCATGGGATTGACGCAATGCAAAAAACCAAGAAGTTGAATTAAAAGAACAAGCACACAACAAACATTTTTGTTGCTAATTTTTTTTCAGTCGTTGCTAAATTATTAGGCCCATGTCAGGCCAAAGTAGGAAATATTAATCAATCATGCCAACTCCTCAATGGAGGCTATTACCAAAAAACAAAAAGAAAAAATCAACGGAAGCACTCTCCCAAAGTAGAAGCAAATCCAACATGTATCTAAAGCCCACAAGCATAACAGCCACGAAGATTAAACTAGCTATTCTACTCTTCCTCAATTTAAAGCCACTCCTAAACTCTAACCAAACCAAACATAGTTACCAAATTCCCAAAAACATAAAAGCCAAAATCATAATAGAATCCTAGAGATCAAAGAAGGGAGCATGTACAAACCATTACGTATGTGGACATTTGGAAGGTTGCTGGGTAGTTATGTTTGGGCTGTGTAAAGCCAAAGACCCAATAGGCCATATCTTTAAATACGTCTCAGGCGATCATGGAATGTGTCAACATGCAGCTGGTTAAGAATCTGGATAGTTGGAGGGATGCCGTGAATAGAGAGATTTACTTTGTAATCAAGGAGATCAAGAAGCTGTGTTCTAATTTTAATATTAATTTTGTCTGGGTCAGTAGATCTAGGGACAGGTTGCACATGAAGTTGCAAGGAGAAGTTTAAATCAGTCATTTTTTGTAGCCAAGATTCCTCTGTGGCTTTCTAATGTGTTGAAGTCAGAAGAGAGGATTAGGGTGGAGTCTTGTGTTGTTGCTGAGTTTGTTCCTTTTTCCTTTAACAAATGATCATTTTAACCAAAAGAGAAGGGAAAAAAAAGATGACAAAGAAGAAGGAAACAGATAGCTCATTTATGGCCACTGCCAAATGCCCTATATAAGAATAGCTCATTTATGGCCTCTTCAAAGTGCCCTGTTCCCACACTATGCAACTTTTAGTTCCAAAATGCAGTCACAAAGAGAGTACCTGGAGGGTGACTCCAAGATGGAAGGGCTTAGTAAGGGCACTCATGGACATGCACATTGCGTAACAACCAAGATCCCAGCCTTAGTCATCGAAGGTGGCCCCAACACTGTAATCTTGTAAAGCCAGAGGGTGTGAAATATACCTTGGAGACTAGAGACAATACTAACAAAGCAATAGCCTCTGCTCCGTATCAATCATCAACAACAGAAGGCTTTAATACCCTTGTTTCCAAATAAATGTACTTTTGTGGGTGCCAGAGAGGGGATGTTTTACAAAATTTATGCATAACTTGAACAAAGCTGATGCACGATTTACAAGAGAAGATGCAGGTCACTAATTAGTATAAAATAAGTGAGTGAACCATAAAATTTCTTGACATGGTATCAGTAGTAATACTTGTGATACTAAGGACTCTAGACAATCACATGGCAATCGTGGCTGTTCAGTGTGGAAAGGAATTAGTGTCCTTTCTTTCATAAAAGTTATTAACTACAAAATTGATGACGGCACTACGGTCAGTTTTGGAGGGACCATGGTGTGAAAATCAACACTTGATGGATATTTTCTGGCTCTTTTTATTGTTGCTCACAAATGAGATGCAAAAGAGGCAGAGTATTTTGAATGCTACCAATTGGGTTTGATATGGAACCTATAATTAGAAGAAATCTAAATGATTGGGAGGTAGACTTAGTGTCCAAATTCTTAATATTACATAATCAGCAGCCAGATCCCCATTGAAAATGAGATTAGAAAATGTCTAATTGTCTATGGGGTTGTTCAGGAGTTTTCTCATCTGGCCCTTTTTTCTGCAAATTGAAAAATTAGTCAAGGAGAACTTTCAACTATACGGGTTCAGAAACCTGCGGCTTCAACAAAAGTGTTTTAATGGAATGGTTGGATAATATTAAGAAAAGCGCCTCATAGTGGACAATCTAAATAAAGGGATTGACAAGGACAAGACTGATTTTTCAAGGCACTAATTCAAATGCAATGGTGTTTCCTGGAGTCTACAGAGCAGGTATTTTTATTGCTGGAAATTACAGGGACTAAATTAAAGGGGCAGACTGCTGTGGTTCTCCTTAGCAACAATTCGGATGCTGTGGCAAGAAAGGAACTCTTATATTTTTGAGCAGAAGAGAAAAGCTGTTATGGACGCATTCCTCAGAAAGACGTACCATCGCCGCCGGCAGCAACAGGAACCTGACCCACCGCCAGATTAGATTAGATCATCTTGCTTGTTCTTATCTTATTCTATTGTTCTTATCTTATCTTGTTAGTAAGTTATCAGATTAGGATTAGTTTATCTTGGTATCAGATTAGGATTAGCTTATCTTATCCTTAGCAAGATAGAATTGGAAGTCTCCCTATTCAGCAAGGAGACTCCCTAAGATTAGGACTCTTGTAATCCCCTATTTAAGAAGACACCATTATTGAATGAGGATATCGAATATTCAGTCAAGAAAGAGAGTAAAGGAGAGTTGGGTGATCTCTTGAACAAATCACCATTAGGGCGCCTAGATAGGTTCATCAAGAGCAGGGAGGAACAAGGGAAAACAGAGGGTTTCCCCCGTGGACCGACCCGTGACGAGATCCTATTCGCGGGCCCATAACAAAAGCAGCAAAAGTAATCCATCAACAAAACAATAGGCATGCTTAGATACCGCATTGCAGTGGACCATCTTTTCAGGAATATCCCTCTTCCCAACCTTTTTATTTCAATTACCTTTATGGCACATAGTTTTTGGAGTTTATGATGCTGCATTTACAATCCTTGTGTACAGATTCTCATTGTGCACAAAGAGGAAAAATCTCTTGCTTCCACAATTCATTTGGAGTGACTTTTTTCCTTTTTATCATATCACTATGGAAAAGTAGGATGTTCTAATTTTATGTTTCAAGTGCTTAAAACCTGTAGTATGTGCTAAGAGGTATTTGAGATGTATCAGGAATTTGAAAGTCTGATTCCATCTGAGCAATATGCTTATATTCAGCCTATGCATATCTGCAAACAGTCTAGATCAATTGCATAAGCCTTAAAAGAACCATTTTGCATTTCTCCTACCTAGAACTATCGTGACTTAAAATCTTCCAAATAATTTTAAGAAAGTAACCACCTAATAACCAACTTAAGCACTAAAAATAAATAAATCATATGAAAATATCTTTTATCCTACTATTGATAATATATACATATATATATATATATATATATATATATATATTAATTATATTCTACTGTAAGGGGATGTTTGATAACAGCTGTGGTGGCTGAACTTGAAAGACTTCTTGCCTTGTCTTTTAGTGGGCAAAATAATGAAATAACAAAATGCTCCAGGGCATTATAATCAATCAAACTTCAGCTTCAGCCATTAAGGAGCACACAACCTCCTTAATAATTTTAAGGAAGTAACCACCTAATAATCACTGTTTCTTAGATCATTTCTCAAGCCTAGAAAATACTGATAATAGAAAAGTAAAGTAGACACCACATGTCCAGAGGAAGCCACCTAAAAAGAGAAGAATATATCTCTAGTTCTATTCATGCACTATACTCTGAAGAGAAGTAAATTGGCAGATTACCTTTTTTAGATTAGACAACATCTTGTGCTGGTGGATTAGGGGGTTGAAAGAAAAGGGTAAGTTGGTGTGGCAAAGCATCCCTTCTGAAATCTTCTGGTTAATTTGAAAAGATAGAAAGGCAATCCTGTTTCAGCATAGACAATCCTCTCAGGAATGTTGTTAAGGAAAGTTAAAGGAGCACAGCACCTAAATCTTGGCCATCTATCAGAAAAGAGTTCAGGGCAAGGATTAAATCAGTAAATCCCCTTCTATTTTTTTGCAAGCTTTAATTGGGTGACTGCAGTTTTAAATGATCATCGGGTAGGAGTTCTTAGCAACAAGCATGAATTTATCATAGCCGTTTGCTCCAGGCTACCAGACCATGGAAACTTTACAAGAGCTAAGTTACTTGTGGTGCTACTAGGGCTGTGGCTGGAAGCATCACTCAATAGAAGATTGATAGTGGAAAGTCATCCAAGAGTGGTGGTGAGCTGATTAAAGAAAAACAGTCAAGGATCATGGCATTATCATAACACCGTGATGGAGATAAGGACAATGGCAAGTGAAATAGAACTTAATTTCTTTTGGACTCATAGATCAGCAAACACTTTGGCAAATTCATTCTCTAAAGAAGGGGTAAATAGGGTGCCAGTTGCCACAGTAAGCATGGCAATGTTTGTAACATAAACAATTTTTTTCTTCTATCTAATAAAAGTTATCAGCTACCAATCAAAGGAAAATATTGTAAAAAAACATAAGAGAAGAGAGTTGCAAACAACCCTTTCTTACCCCGTGACCAATAATAATACAACAATAACATATAGAGATATAATCTGCTTATAACAAGCCATCTTGGAGGTGCAAAATAAAGGACCGCAATAGTTGAAAAGTAAAAAATCACAATTTTTCCATTCGTCTTTTTTGCCTATAGAACAATCTTTTAACATACATAGATGTGAAATTAAGCATTTCCCCATCTGAAGGCATGAGGCATAAACCAGAATGCAAGAGGCTTCAGCAGTTAAACCTCACAATAATGGATATTTAATTGATAAATAATTACAAAGTAAAATAAACGGCCCAAAAGAAGAAAATTGTGACAAATTAGAAAATTTATATTTGCAGTTTCCAATAATAAAACCATATAGTTAAATATAAAACTGAAATATCATTACGTGAAGTATCATCAACCATAACTATATAAATATCATCGGCCATCAGTAAACCACTTCCAAAGTTGCAAATCAGAATTTCAGAATTAACAGTATAGATAAATTGCAGCATATTAACATAAACAAGTATGTCATCTCATATGCATCAAGAACTTTTTTTAACTATTATCACTCCCTATAGATTAACATGATTGACTGTCACTAAACAAAAAAATAAATAAAATAAGACCAAAAACAGATGTTAGCCGTCATCATCTAAGCCTTGTCCCAACTATATGGGGTCAGCTATATGTAAATGAATTCTGTTTTGCCATTCCATTCTGTTTAGTGTCATATCCATCGTTAAATTATGGGTGCTTAAATCATTTATTATTACGGAAACAAGCAAAGGCCTAATCTGAAAGTACGAAATTAAATAATATCGTGCATTCCAGCTAAAATCATATGCATTAAATGAAATTTGACACTTCCCAACCATTGGCAGCATAAATTAATCAGGACCAACTAAAAGCTTTGTCTTTTATTCCGCAAAGGAATTTCAATTATAGTCATGCGCATCAAACCACACAGCTCATCATTCTTTTTTGGGCTTTCTTATAAGCCTGTGCATTACAATTATACGCCCTGGGAGTTGCAGACAAAGCTTTAGATCAAGTTTCAATAAAATGTGCAATTCCAAAATTAAGAGATTTCCAAGTATGTAAATTGACTGAATATACTTATTAGCCACCCAAGCTCCACAAACAATCTATTAGAAACTACTTAAAAGGTGGTGAAGACCTTCGTCTTGAGGTAAATCATATTCCATAAAGTAACAAGAAAAGCATATAATCAGTAGCAAAGGAAGTTTACCTTCAAAAAGCGACCCCTTTTATTCTCGCCAATGTCGAAGTAAAACACCTACAAGAACAACCAGCATCAAAATTCTATATCAACTTAAATGGTTGAAATAATAAGAAAAAAAAATCAAGAGGAGTACGCAAAACCAAACAGCCTGAAAAGAACATGCACCTTTGTGTCGAGCTGCAGTTCCTTGCTAAAAACGTCCTGTTCGTCAGAATTAACGTAGTAATTGAAGAGATCTAAGAACCAGGAAATGCCACTAACAGGAACGATTATCGTCGATCTCGTAGCCGAAGTCTTCTCGGAAATCTTCAAATAACGACCTCGAGGGTTCTCCTTCAGATCGAAGTAGAAGAGCTTGTGTTCCACCTGTAGCGTCTTGCACAGCAGTTCGACGTCGTTCCCGCCAGAAGCCCCCTCCATGGAAACTCCAAAGCCCAAAGTTCAAATCCTAATTTAGCAAAAATCTTAAAAATCCACAAAGAAAACTTGTAACAAAAAGAGACATGTAACAGTGAGAAGGTAGGAGAAGAAATTGGGTGGTGGAGAAGAGGGGGAGGATTTTGAGATCTACTACACCGGTCGTCTTTTTTTCTTCTGCTTCTGCAAATTAGGGTCAGGGTTAGGGTTTGGAGCCATGGCGTATGGGTTTGACTGAGTCGCATCGTCGCGCGCTTTTTAACGCCTTCGTCCCTAACAAATCGCGATTTTACGCTCCCCCTGTCCCCCATCCCCATAGCCATGGGTGCATTCATTCGTTCTTGTTACTTTGTTGTTTACTTCTTACTTGTTACTCACTTACTTGAGTTGTGACTTACCCCCCCTCTCTCTCTCTCTCCTACGTTCATCAGAACAAAATCCTCCCACCAGGGCTCCAGCAAGTCAGCAAGCGCCGTGCTAACATGCGCCTCTCCATACACAGTTCTGGGTCCTGGGTTTTTTCTGTACACGTGGAATATTCTTACCCAAGCTAACTCAACCTATTCGGAGGCTTTAGCATTAGCCACGTGTTAATCCATCACACGCCAGCTCCAATTTTTAGCCTTTTTCTGAGTTGAAATCAGCCCTCACAATATAGTTTCTCACAACGTCTTACAACACATTCTCACCGTATATTAGGAATATCTCCCGATAATAATACCAGATATAACGAGGCATCGAAGCATTATCGGGAGAGATGTTCCCAATACACTCCAGGAATGTGTTGTAGGACGTTCTGGAAAACTATCTTGTGGGGACTGATTTCAACTCCATTTTTCTATACGCTCTCTTTGTGACTGTGCCCCACATGCACATCTCAGCTCTCCCATACATATCACGGGAATATTTGGGTGGGAGCTGCTGTAGGGTGCATGTGGGGCGCCCTCTGTGGGAGTGGGGCACCAATCGGATCCTAAGAGTTGACATCTGTGCCTCACAGGACGTGCCCCACATGCATTCTCTGTTTATGTTAGAAATATTTCTCATATTTGTCATTAGAAGATGTTCTCAATACACAATTAGGATGTGCTGTGAGGCATTTTTAGACGTGATTTGTGGGATGCAGATGTAAATTCTCCCTCCAAGGCCCCCACCCTACCCCACCAGGATAGACGTTGTTTGTATGTTTGATTTTGGTGTTATTGGTGTTGATTCAAGCAAAGGTACTGGAAGAGAAGTTCGGATTTACTGCTCACAACATTTGCAATCGCATGTCTGGAACATCTTGATAGATATCCTCAATGTGTGATTGTGCTATGAAATTTATATGAAGCACATCCTGCGAGAAGCAATTGTTAATAAATAAAGGGTACAAGAGAATCAAGAATGGGCCAATGCCAAGTTTCCCAAGATGATGATGAAGATTAATACAGCCAAAACCAAAACCCTAGGGCTTTTTGGTCTATTACTATTACACCTCCCCTAAAAATTCAAATTTGAAAGCCAAGCTACCCCACAGGTCTAATTACAATTATATAAATATATCATCACATACCAACATTGAAAAAAAAATGATAAGAGGACCACCTGCTTTAAGGCTTGTTTGGTGTATGCTTCCATCTTAATCCAATCCAGCTCATGTCCTAACACTTTATATAATTTCAATTCTTTTCAGGCCCAATCTCCACTGGCAAGGACAATTTCTTAATGGCCACTAAGACTAGCTAAATTAAATGAGTTATTGTTTTGTCTTCTCGTGAATAAAATAATTGACAATATAGGGCCCTTTTGGCATAGTGGAGTTGAAGATTGAGCTAAGCTTGTTCAGCTGTTTTCAAGGACTTTGGATAAACCATTCAAAGATGAAATAATTAGCCCTTTAAATGACTGACAGCCGATTTAGACTTTTTTGGATCTTTCACCAAGCATTTTGCATTCAGAGAGTCTATCAAATGACTATGACTGTCAGCTGATTTAGGCTCTTCAAAATTTTAACCAAACATAACCTAAACTGTCTGTAAAGCCCTCCTTGGAAAGCCATAAGCCACTACTCTTCAGTCCTCCTGAATGAGGCAGATTATAATTGAGAGGGCTGAGCTGGATTTCAAGTAAATTGGTTTAGTAGCTTTGAAATACTTTGTGTTTGTATGGCATCGCTGTCGTTGTTCTAGAAAACGGTGATACATAAACGTTACATCAAAAAAAATAATGTTCTAGGAAATGTTTATTTGTTCGGAACCATTCTTTCATGAAAAAACGGTGCTTTAAACCATGCCTTGGAAATCGAGAAAGTGTGGTTTGGAGCATCGTCAAATTTAGCATTTTCTTGGATTGCAGCTCGTTGCTATCAACATGGACATGAGATGGTACTGACATGGCATCTAACATGGTCATTATTTGAATTGATATGGTGCATCGTAAAATGCTTATCCTCTACTTTTAACGAACCCTAATCTTCTTCAAACATTCCAAGTTCTTTTTTTTTTTTTGTGTGTGTATTCTAATTTTCGGTCACTAGAGATAATGTTTTGGTCAATTAGTGTGATATTTGCTCTTTCATCACTTGGAAAAACAGAACCGTATTTCCTTCACCATTGGATCCATTTGAAACTCTTATATGTTTTAGGATATATAAATTCATTATTTTTGTTGTTGAAATTGAATTACTTTGATTTCAGATTAACCCATTTTCTGAAACCATATAACATGAACAAGTCTAGACTTAATTAAGGTGTTGGGTAGCATTGGACGGTTGGACAAACCTTTGATCTTAGAAAGTTTTGTTTTAGTGGTTACAGATTCTATGATGGTGGAAGGTTAGGCATGAGGTAAAAAGTTAGACACGGCTATGGAAGACATGGTTTTGAAAACTGGACCGGATTATACTGCCAGACCATTTTACTGGGAAATAGTCATGGTTTCGGGTCTGATTTTGAACTTAGAAAACCATTTGACTGAATTTGGACAAGATGGATTTGACCCAAAAGCTAATGGTCAAAGCGATTACATTTTCAATGTGAATGTTCCTTTTTCTGGAATTTTCATTGGACATTTTCTACCATTTATCTAAGCAGCATATAGCCAGCATAAAGATGACATATATGTCCTTTACTCACTCCAAAAACTGACCACTTATAACAGTTAAGAAACTGTTCACTTATTTCAAAAACTGCTCATGAATTGTAAATAATTTCGTTTTAGAGATATTGTCATGCACATGTTTACTAGTATGTGTGTGTGTAAAATGATATCATGTGTTTTCTCTATTGCAACAATTTTTTTATTTATTAATTAAAAAATGAACAATTAGCAATTACATGAGGAGGGACACCTCTACAAAAACACACATGCAATGTTCCTAATCTTTCTGTGTGGGCCGTTTAATTCTTAGACAAAGCTTCTTCCTTGATTAGTTGCATAATAAAATTTTGGGAGATGCCTTTCCCTACTTTTTCTTTCAACCCAAACACAACCTTATTGACTGAACTTTGTTTTTTTTTTTTTGGTAAGATAAAATACAAAAGCCTCTCCTGAAGTTTTTGACAATCACAAAAATCTCCCCTATAGTTTCATTTTCATTTTAACAAATACCTCCCCTGAATTTTTGAAAAACTCGACAAAAACCTCCCTTCCGCCACTTTCTTAGATGGAAAATGGAAGACTGATGCATCATTTTTTTCAAATGCCCATTTTGCCCTTTTATAAATTATTTTACATACAAAATTACTAAAATATCTTGTTTTAACTTGACAAAAAACACCCTTTAACAACCATCTTCTAACATTTTTGTTGAGTTAAAATATGGTTATTTCAGTAATTTTGTATGTAAAATAATTTATAAAATGGTAGAATGGGTATTTAAAAATAAAAACTGATGCATCAATCTAATGTTTTCCATCTGGGAAGATGACTGAATGGAGGTTTTTATCAAGTTTCTCAAAAGTGTAGGGGAGGTATTTGTTAAAATGAAACTATAGGGGAGGTTATTATGATTGCCAAAAACTTCAGGAGAGGTTTTGCATTTTACCCTTTTTGGTAAAGTTTACTGATTGAACTTATTAATTCTATTTTGAATAAACTAAATTAGTTTCTGACCTAAATAAAATAAAGGGAAAATTTGGTTGATCAAGATTTAAACTAATTAATTGTATGGGAAAGGGAGAGGGGGAAATACAGAGAAGGACCATTTTTTAAATATTTGACAGTTTTGGTTCTCTCCGAAAGAGGAAAAGATGATTATTTTTTTTAGAAAAACAATCACATACACCTCGCGAATGTTTTAGGATAAAGACTCTTAACTCTTATTCGTAATTAAGCCAAGAGATGCTTTTTAACCTTTACTCAGCAAAGCAAGTGGACCAAGGCAGAGACATTATTTATGTAAGTATGCATATAAGAAGAAAAAGTATATGTTGCAATTATAAATAATCTTATCATTTAGATATTTTGAAACTTTAAATTAAGAGAGGTGATTTCAAGGATAAATAAATAAGACATGGTAAAAGCAGCTTTGGATCCATTTGGTTGTTGAGAAATGAATGAGAAAAAGGGAATATTCTTGTTTAATGCCATTTTTTTGTATTTGTTTTAATTTGTAGCACAGGAAGAGAGAGATTGTGATTCCAAATCCCAAAATGAGAGATGTGGTCTCTCACTAAAACACACAGTTTTAAAAAAATGACCCAGAAATAAAATCATTCTGGCTACCGGTTTCTGGGTTGATGGTTCAACCATCCGGTTCAAATGGAGGGTCCATTCTGACATAAAAATTAAAAGACCAAAAACCATTAAATGATTCGACAAGTTGATGGTTTGACCGCCCAGATCAATGACTAATTGACTGATTCAACGGTTTTTAGCCAGGAATCAAGTTTGGAGTAAAATGGAAACGGTTGCCTAAACGATTTCCGAGCCGAAGGTCCGACCATTCAAATCAATCGCGATTCAAAAGCCATGTTAAAACAAACCAGTATGAGAAAATCAAAATGGACTGTAAGAAGCTATTTCTTAGTTACATGCTTATGAGACAAGATTGCCTTGACTTCCTTTTCTTATTATTAAATGATTTGTCACTTTTCCATTCTTCTATCATGAGTACAAGTTCTGTTGGTTCGGTTATTTGTATAAAATGCAACATCCAGCAATTAGATGAATTTCCTATTTTTAGGCTATTTGGCTATAAATTCAACCTAAGAGTAGAGAAAGTGAAGCCAAAAAATCAAGTGGATACATGTCTGATTTAATACACCCTTTTCATTTTGTGCTCCTTTTGAACCCACCACCCCCCCCAAAAAAAAAAAAAAAAAAACCAACCGTTCTCCCAATTTAATATACCAAGTGCATATGAATGTCAT
Organism: Nelumbo lutea; assembly: GCF_056320005.1. Lineage (NCBI taxonomy): Eukaryota > Viridiplantae > Streptophyta > Magnoliopsida > Proteales > Nelumbonaceae > Nelumbo > Nelumbo lutea. Next base: position 114,345,686 of record NC_142685.1, on the reverse strand, counting down.
TTCCAGTGCATAACTCCAAAGCTCGAAACTGTTGCAGTGAAACTTCCATGAACATGTTGATCAAAGATATCGGTACATCACACAACAGGATAGCCTTCCCTTAAACCCCAACTCCCAAAACTTGTGAAGGCAGGATTTATCCCCGTCGACCGGTCTGTAGACTCTGCACATATGTAATTGTAAGGCTTACATCTGGACATCCATATTGCCAATATTAAGCAAATCGACCTTCCTAATTTCAGTGAGTCTTCACACAAGCTCCAGGGGAAATGGCTAATCTTGACTGTCCACCAGATATAGGACTCACTGGATTGACCGATGTTTAATCGCTGTTTCATATAGTAAAAGGTTTCCCAATAGGAAGCTTTATTATGTGAACCCATCCATATCTACCATGTGAGTCGAATAGAAATGGATGATTCCACCTATATCTGCTACGTGGGGAAATATTATATAGTTGATCCAGACCATCGACCTGATAGACAAGTCAGGAGGAGAGAAGCCATGTTTTCACTCTTGCAGGGCTAATTTTTAGCCATGTAATCCATCTAATATTTGATTTTGGCCTGGTGTTAGCCAATAGCCATCCAAAAATCCTTGTCCCAAATATATGTGGTCAGTGTTATTCAATGTCATATCCATTGTTAAATAAACAATTATGAACGCTTAAATCATTTTTACTACCTCAAACCCAGTCATTTTCTTATTTTGCACCTGGCCTTTCAGCCCCTTTTTAGTTTTTTATTGATATGACAAAACCATCTCAATCTGCTTTCTCTTATTTTATCACCCATTTGGCTACACTAAAGAGTAGGGACTTTGTTTCTGACTATCTTTTTCAGTTTTTTCCACCCATCCATAGCATATGCAATTCTACTACAACATTTATTGGGCATGTTTCTCAACTGTGCATTGCTCTGCTCCATACAGCATGCCTTGCAATGGAATTTGACCAATTTGACATCAAAATCAGAAAATGGTCTAATCAACAAAATCAGCAGCAACCGGGAACTGATGTTTCAATAAACCATGAGATCAAGAGTCATTAACAGGAAAACTGGAAAAGGTCTATTGGACGGGAAGAAACGCAGCGGTTGTTTGCACAAAGGAAAGACAGATCAAACATGAAATTACAATACCCGACTTCAAAGCATATGTCAGCAACATGCATCATAAAAAGTCCAGTTGAGGTGACTGAAGATGTGAAAAAATAATAACATGGTCAAACGGAAAACAAAGACTGAAGCAAGTATTAGGTACCAATAGATTTGATTTATTCTTGCAAATCCTACTCCAGCAAATATGGCATTCCTACTTACAAGGGTAGAGATTGAATGAAGAAATAAGAATTTCTATTTTAATGAAATCAAACCCCTCCTATTGGGATTCATGGTGGATTACCAAGTAAAAACATGAACAATCTCTGACACTGCCCATGTTAAATACAATAAACGCCATTTGCATTTTCACCTATGCTTGGGAAAAAGAGTCGGAAGCACAAGATAGTTATCTCTTAGACTGTGCATTAAGATTCCAGTGGAGCCTCAAACCTCGTGGGAGTGTCAATACCGGCCATACAGCAGAGTCCTGATATCAAGATAATAAGCAAAACGATCCCCTGAACACCATAGGCAATGTTGTTAAATTTTAAATATAATTGTGGAATGAGATGGCAAAACAGACACAGAAATTAAAATGAAATGGTACAAACACCAGCAGTACAGAAAAGAACCCCTACCCTGTATCCATTATCCAACTGTGGTTCGACTGGAAACACGGAACTAATTCAAGACTTACCAATACAAGCCCAGAAAAAAAAGTTCCTTAGGTCAAGAATCAGCCCAACTAGGTAAAATTAGTCATCAAATAAATGAATTTTTCCAGCAAGATCAAGGAGAAAAAAAAAATCCACTCATTGCATGACATGGCTCACTCAAATAGTTAATTTTTCAGGTTATGGATAACCTAAATGAATTTTTCCAGCACCATTTCCTGGAAGATCAAGGAGAGAGGAAAAATAAAAACTAATTGGACGACATGACTCACTCAAGTGGTTAATTTTTCAGGTTATGGATAACCCAATAGGTGGTTATCCCCTATTGGGTTATGGAACATCAAACAAATGATCTGATCATAGATCAGGAATACAAATGTCCCCACTTAGTTTGATTATCACACTGCCAAATGTATACACATGACAAATCAAATAGGTTCAGGTAAATAATTAAATCAGTTATGCAGTATGAAAGGATAGGGTCTCTGAGAATGACAAACCATAGATTTATCATACATTTAATAACCTCTCCATTTATCATTACAATAGAAATGTCCAACCAAAAAAAAATGCTCTACCTTTACTATCCATATGTAAGAAAGAGTGGGCAATGAGTAACTTACAACTAAAACACCTTCAATTAGTGATGATACAGTCTTGCAAACTCCATCACAAGCAGTCGAATTAGCTGAACCATTACCTACAGGACCTTCTGCAAGAAACCTTTCCAGTACCTTGTAAGAAGGATATCTAATTGACCTGTATGGATCTGAAGCATAAAGAACTGTATACATTGCCCCAGACTCCTCCACTGAACTAATAAGCTCAGAGAATATTTCACCTGCAAACAGATCACACCCCAGAATCAGTATTTCATGGTGGAATGCAAAGTAACCATGAAAGGTTTTTCTAGATTAGCTATCTTGTCAACCCCGTGTAGAGATTTTCAGAACATACCTTCTGAACGAATCTGATCAAGATTTTCTAAGGATCCATGACAAAACACAATCAAATCTGTCTGCTTCTTTGGTTTATTTTCCATTCTGGCAACTACATAATCCTGTTTTTCCAATTAACAAAAGAAAATTATAAAATATAAAAAATAGATCTTTACAACTAATATCTAACACCATTCTGAGTCATAAAACTTTGTTCAAGTTAAATTACATGGACTGAGGAGAGATCGGCAAGTTTCTTAAGATCGCCACCATCTACAGAACATGACTCCAGAAAAGCAATCTCACCGATACCTAGGTCATTCCCACAAGTTTCCATAAACCCTGAAATAAGAGATTTCTCCATCACTTCTTCCTCCTCTGATGCAGCAACATATGGAAATGCCATTGAAAAATTGGACCTTCTAAATGAGGCCTGCTTACAAGGCAATATAGAGTTTCGTTACAAGGCAAAGGACTCGAGCCTTCAATATTATGGCTGAGAAACAATTTGAAAAGCACTGAATGACTTAAACATCAAAATTACCTTGAGCAGGTCTAAAAGAGCTGGATCTGCATTTTTGTTTCTAGAAATATCTGAAGATTGTAACTGTGGGTATAGAAAGTAAATAATATTAGTAGCCTGAAGCATAATGTATATGATAAGGTTCTGATTATACAGCTTGCTCATTCTAGTCAGCAAACTAGCAAAATTGCTGAACATGAGTCTACTCCCTTGTGTCAGAAATGGATATGGGTTCAGAATAAGCTCATTTCGGTTAAGGTATTATTAAGAGGTAGCAAATGCATGCAATTTAATAGACAATATCTAAAGTACAACACGTAAGATCATGCAATTGAACATAAATTAATAGATATTATGCAAGAGGCCCTGTTTAGAACTAGGTGGCCACTAAAAAGGTTCTCCAGTTTCTGTTTAGATCATTTTTTTTTTATGAATCTGTTTAGATCTTTTATTTATTTAGTTATTCTCTTTAAGGCTGCATTTTCTTAGTCAGGAAATGAGGCAGAAACCCTTTTCTGGAGAGAGAGAGAGAGAGAGAGAGAGAGAGAGATTTCTGGTGTTTTTAACAGTAAAATCAGTGACTTGTATTAATGCTTGAGGAGAAAAGCATAACGAATTTTCAGATTTTTTTCATGGTAATGCAGAAAGTGCCAGTGGTATGATATAGTATGGGTAACAGTTTAGTAGAAGAAATGTGATAATTCAGAGAGCTTCTTACCTCTTTACCAATAAAAACAAGTGCAATATCAACAGGTTGCTTACGGTTCTCCCTCGGGCACTAAATGTTAGCAGTACAATGAAGTAAGCATTTCAATTTCTACTTTTGTATTCAAGAAAAATCTGAGAGAAGAACAAGCTGTGGAGCACGTGAATTTTAAAAATTTGAATTGAAAAATATTAAAAAATACCAGCAAGTTTGACCAGCCGCCTTCAGACAGAACAGATTTGGCTAAATCCTTTGGATATATGGTGCGATAGTCAACAGCTTCCTTAATCCCATTGTCCGATCTGTGGCCACTCATGTTTAAGTTATTTAGAGATACTGACTCGTAGTTCTCGGCATTTTGTCAATAACAAACAACAGAAAGTAATAAATATACATATGTGCATCTTAGTTAGGGGTGCAACTTGGGTGGGTTCAGGTTGGTTTTTTCTCAAAATTTGAATGGGCCCAGACCAAAGCCCAAGCCCAAATTAGTGTAAAATATCAACTCAGGCCAACCCAAGTTGTACCCCTAATCTTAGTTGAGGGTTCTAAAAGAGAAACAGGGCACGCTAGAAAAAGTATGTAGATCAAAGTAGTGACACAAACTAATAAATGTTACGGGTATTAAAGAACTTATAAATAAACCAAAAATAATAGTGTTCCACCATGCACTTGTTTGTGAACTTCCTTCTTTACAAAAATGTAAAAAGTTAGTAAAGAAGCCTGGGCACAGAACCACTTGATAAAGTTATTATCAGAAAATTGATTCTGATCGATTGGAATTTCTGAGTAAAAGGTAAATGTTACTGCAGTCAAGGGGGGACTCTCGGTGCTAAATAACTCTTACGTTTGTTTACTTATTTTTCTTTTTCCTTTTTTTTTTGTGTATGTGTGCATGTGTTGGGGGGGGGGGGGGGGGGTAAAGTCATGCCATATCAACAGCATGAAAAGGATAAGAAACCTATGTATCACCTATCCAACAGAAAAAAGAAAAGATACAAGTACAGACAACCATGGCTAAAGACAAAGAATTTCAATGCACCATAAAGAATTGAATATAACATTTATCTATCTCATGGTCTGGAAGACAGGAAATTGATACCCCTAAGCTTCAACAATTTTCCACATGGTTGCTCTTCCCACTATAGATACAACAATTACCTTCTTTCAAATATTCCAACACAATGCAAATAGTAAAATATTCAATGAAATATGAATCTCGATGTGGCTGAAAGAACTTAAGGGTCTGACAGGCTACAACTGGTTACCCAGCAACTCACTCCTGAACAGATTCTCCTCCCGTAATCCTTGAAAAGGAATTACCACCTTCTCTTTTTTCTCTCCTCTTTTGAGATCTTGTGTTGGGATGATAATCTCATCAAGTTCTGGAATCTGGACTGATACTTGCTGCAGTCATCACCCTTTATGTCTCACCTACTCCAGATTGTTCCAGCTAGTTTTGATTAAGGATCTTCCAGTCTCTTCTGTCCTGTCTAGAGAGGACCTTTTGACTTTTCCTTTAATCTCCACTTCAAGAGAGCTCTTATTCTGAATCCCTTGAGATGTCCTCTCTTGCTACCCCTCAATGAAGTCTCCCATACAGGCGATACCGCAACATCATTTAAAAGAAAGGATCTGGCCAGCTTTATGTGTCTCCTCTAATTTGCACCATGTGCATGAAAGATGGTGATTCCATTGGTCACCTCCTTATCAACTACATGGTTGTTAGATCCTTGTGGCAATTCTTCCTAGACATGTTTCATGGTGATATCTTCCATTGGGCTCCTCCCAACTCTGTTTCTGATTTTCTCCTCCAATGGCCTTCTTGCAAGCTTGGTCCTAGGGGAAAAATCTTTTGGAAGGCTATCATCTCCCATGTTGTCATGTGGCGCAGTTGGGAGGAGCATAAATAGAAGAACTATTGAGAACAAGTCTTCTCCTTGGACATCCTTAAAGACAGAATTTTGCACCAGATATTCTCCTGGATGCTTTCTTACAAGCAGTTCAAAGGGGCAACCATGATGATCTTGATAGGAATTTTGGTCGCTTTCTTGAACTCATATGTTCAGGACCTACATTAGTGCCGTCCACTCAGTAGAGGAGCAGCTGTTATTGGTGACCTTATTCTCAATGCGGCTGGTAGTATGGTTTGGGCTTACAGTAGGCCTCTTGGTATAACAGATGCTTCTGAGGCCGAAGTTAGAGCTCTGCTGATTGGTTTGAGGGCTGCTAAGTCCTTATTGGATACTCTTGCTGTGGAAGGCAATTTTAGGAATGCTAATGGTTGGGGCAGCTTGGACCTCCAGCGTGGAACCTGGCCCTTGGATATTGGCTCACCTTATTTATAAGATTTGTGACACTTCAGCTTCTTTGAACTGCTCTTTTAGATGGATTCCAAGGGTTTTGAATTTGATGGAAGATGCCTAAGCTAAACCAGAAGTGGATAGGAATTTTTTTGTATAGTGCTGATTCATTACCTATGTAAATCAGTTTGTCATAGAACTGAATTCCAATGAGTGCATGCCTTTTCCCTACCCCAAACGATACAAAAACAGCCTGCTAACATATGAAAAAATAGAGATTATCTAGACCTGGCAATTGGGTTGGGTGGGTCGGGTTCGGGTTTGGTCAAGGTACTTTGGGTTGATTTCGTGTTGGATTGTCAAATGCTAGACCCTAACCCTAAATGTTCAGGTTAGGGTTGACCCATGGGTTAATTCGGGTCATCCCAAAAATAATTGAAATTTAAAAAAAAGTTACATGAAAAATGTCAAAATTAAAAGAATTAACCTTAAAATTCCAAATATAAAATAAAAAGCTTGAACATTTAACAATTTAAAGAGTAAACAATAAAAAGTAAAGACTAAATAGAAAAAATTAAAGAATGGAAACTTCTAACAATGCATAAATAATCCCAATTAGACTTGACAATCGGGTCAGCGGGTTAACCCATGACCCAACCCAACCCCTTTTTTGTGGTCAGGTCGGGTCATTTTTCACATTCGGGTAGCTAGACACGAGTCCCTAACCCTGTTTTTTCGGGTTGGGTCAGGTCGGGTTCGCGGGTTGGGTCAACTTTTTGCCAGGTCTGAGATTATCTCTAAGGTCTACTATTTTACTATGACAATCAAGAATTGCCAAGATAGCCCAATATATGTTGTGATGTATTGACATGGTCATAATACTTTCTTGTGACTCTCCAAGCTATCAATCAAAAGAAAAACCAAATCACCTACTGAGTGCATGCTTGGGTAATTTGATTTTGAAGAGCTTACTTGGACGCAACACCTTCTTGTGACCCTCCAATAAGTCACAAGCATGCTAATAATCAAAATTAAAACAAGATCATCTTGTTATGGCTGGGTGATTTGGATTCAATTAATTAACATGGTCACAAAACATTGTGATCTTTGAATAAAACACAAACATTCCATAAGTCAAATGAAATACCAAAACACCCAATGAGTGCATGCCTATTGTTGCTACCTCAAGTGATGCATGAACTAACTGTTATCATACGAAAAAATGAGACTAGTTCTAGGGTTCACTACCTTATTAGGAATATCAAGAAATACAAAGGTAGCCTAATATGTGGAGCAATGAGTTTACATAATCATCACACTTTCTTATGGCCATTGAGAAAAACGTGGGCATGCTATAACTCAAAGGATAAACTAAACCACCCAATGAATGCAATCCTAAATTATTTTGCTTTGATGAGTTCATATAATCACAACAATTTCTTCCAACTGTCCAATAAATTACAGACATACTGCTATCAATCAAATGAAAAATCAAATAACCCAATGAAGGCATATTTGCTATGGTTACGCAAAATGACACAAGAACAACCCATTGTCATATGAAGAAAATAGAGATTACCTCAATAATATACTACTTAACAATGACCAATCAGGTATTACCAAGATATCTTAACATGTAGAATGATGATTTCACATCGTCACAACACTCCCTTGTGACTCAATAATCAAACACAATTATGCTCAAATGAAAAACCAAACCTCTCATTGAGAACATGTTTGTCTTTGTGACCCCAGATGATACAAGAAAAATCTGATATCATATGAAAGAAGAGACTACATCTAGTCATTGTTGTTAAGGCAATGCTTAGGCGATAAGGTGCTCATGGAAGGTATCCTCGCTTAATTGCTAAGGTATTTCTAAAGGGTTCTCTTGAATACTTTTATATTCTTAACTTTTTTGAGATTATAATATTAAAACAAACATTACTAAAATAAATTGTTCAGTTCGACTCATACTAAAATTGCAAACAACCCTAAAGGGTTCTCTTTGATTTCTTTTAAGAAAATGCCAAATCTCCAAAGACCTTTCTGAGAGCTTAATAGTCTGTAGATAGTCTTGCTAAAGCTTTTGTACATCCTATTGTTGTTAGCCCAAATGAGCGGGCCACCTACACTGTAGCAGGTTATCCCATGCCAGCACGCAGGCCTGGGTGGGCTATACCTACCTGCCCCGAAACCCCTTGAAAGGGAAGCTGGACCGGGTTGGGCCAAGCTGTGGGCGGCACGATTTTTTTTAGAAAATTTGAAAAAAAAATAAGCTAAAATTAATTAACAAGATAAAATAAATATTTTCTTCTTTATTTATCTTCAAAAATAAATAAATTAACAAGACAAACAAGAAATTGGAAAACAAAATCTTAAAATTTTATTCCATGTGAATTTTGATGTATGCAATTGTTTATATATGAAATAATAAAATAAAATTGAAAAAATACAATAAAATAGGAATAAAACAGTATAATAAAATTGAAAATAAATATTTATATACATATATGTATATATTATTATACACAATTATTATATATATGTATAAATACATATTATTAAATATATAAATCAAGGTTCAAAGTATCGACACGTATCGCCCGATACGTATCGTATCGGGAGTACCCCAAATATGCCCCTACAAAGGGTGTATCGAGGTTTTGATCGGTTCAGAGGGTGGAAGAACCTTAAACTGCCCCCCTGAACCAATTTTGAAAAACAAAATAAAAAAAAGTAAAAAAAGGACCGATATTGCCCAATGCGCCCCTACCAGTGTATCGATATTTAGAACCTTGATATAAATAATATATTAATATATGTGGGTTGTGGAAGGCTAGCACACGGGTCGTGCTCAGTGTTTTAAAAGCGCAAGGTGCAAGGGCCATTTTGCGCCTAAGGTGCAAGGTGAGGCACACGCCTTTTTGAGGCAAGGTGCACAATTTAAAAAAAAAAGCTAAAAATTCGAAAAGAATTGCAAAAAAAATCGAAAAATTATAAAACATAATATTAATAAAAATATAAACTTAAGTTTTAAAATAAATGTTTAAAAAAACCTATTATCTAAAATTAAAATACATAAATATAATATGTAAAGCATATTCAAATGAGAATTCAAAAATGAAATCAAACATATAAAACATTTTCAAGCATATAAAACCCGCAATCTCTTTTTTTTCTCAATTGCATCAAGTAGCTAATGTGACATATTACCTTCCTAATTCTACGAGCCGCCTTTGTGCCATGCCCCTCGAGGCAAGCCCAAACAAGTCCATGTTTGGGTCTTAACTTGTTATTTTCACACAAAAAATATTAATTTTATAGTTTAATTGCTTTAAGAAGATATTTTATTAGGATGAATGAATGGACAACATTACCAAATAGGGGATTCTTGAATGGGTTGCGCCTAGGACCTGGGCGAGGCACCTACCCTAAAATGTGCCTCGCCTATGAGCCTAGGCGCGCCTTGTAAATCACTGATCGTGTTGTGCTTGGGTTGTGGGTCGTGCTGGCACAACCCACTTTTTCGTGTCATGTCGGCTTGCAGGCCTCAAAACCCAAGCCCAACACGGCACTAGGGTTTGGACTAAGCCTGGCATGGCCCACTTTCTACAATGACCAAATCGGGCTTGGCACGACCCAAGTCATGCTAGGTTGTGCTGCCCACTTTACAACACTATTAACAGCCCACTAATGCATGAAAAAATAGTGATTGCCTCTAGGGTCTACTACCTTACTATGACAATTTAAAAATACCAAGGTAGCCCAACATGTTGAACAATGAGTTCACACGACTACAACACTGTCATGTGACCCCCCCCCCCCAATGAAGCACAAGCATGCTATCAATCAAATGAAAAACCAAATCACTAAATGAGCCCATGCCTAGGTGATTTGGTTTCAATGAATTCACATGTTTTCAAATTAAAAATCAAACCACCCAATGAGTACATGCCTTTTTTCTACCACAAATGATACAAAAATAACCTACTAAGATATGAAAAGATAGGGATTACCTCTATTGTCTACTACCTCACTATGACAATCAAGAAATGCCAAGGTAGACTAACATGTGTTGTGATGTGTTCACATGGTCACAATACTTTCTTGCGGCCTTATAATAAAACACCAGCATGCTATAAATCAAAAGAAAAACCAAATCACCTAATGAGTGCATGCTTGGGTGATTTGATTTTGATGAATTCACATAGTTACACACTTTCTTATGACCCTCTAATAAAACATAGACATTCTATCAATCAAATGAAATGCAAAATTACTCCATGAGTGCATGCTTTTTGTTGCTAGCCCAAGTGATACATGAACTACCCACTATCATATGATAAAATGGAGACTACCTCTAGGAATATCAAGAAACACAAACATAGTCCAACATGTGGAGAGATGAGTTCACATAATCATAACGCTTTCTTGTGGCCTCTAAAAAATCCCAAGCATGCTATAAGCCAAAGGATAAACCAAATCACCTAATGAGTGAATGCTTGGGTGATTTGGTTTTCATAAGTTCACATAGTCACAACAATTTCTTGCAACCATCCAATAAAAAACAAGCATGCTGCTATCATGGTTCAAAGTATCGATACGATACGTCCTGTATTGGGCGTACCATATCATATCTTTTACAAACGATACGGTTCAAAATGCCTTTTAATAATAAAAAACAACCTATAATCTTTCCAAAAAACCAAAGTTTGAAAAAAAAAAAAGTGTTTTGGCTGTTTTTATGTATTGATATGATACGGCCAAAACTCGTATTGTATCGATACTTCGAACCTTGGCTGCTATCAATCAAATGAAAAACCAAATAACCCAACGAGGGCATGTCTGCTATTACTACACGAAATGATACAAGAACAACCCACTATCATATAAAATAGAGATTACCTTTATGATATAGTACCTAACTATGACAATCAGGTAATACCACGGTAGCTTAACATGTAGAATGATGCCTATGTAATAAGGTGCTCATGGAGAGTTGCCTCACTTAATTGCCAAGACATTTTTTACACAGTGCTGTTGGATAGTTTTATAGTCTTAACTTTTTGAGAATATAATAATAAAGCAGACATTATTAAACAAAATTATTCCATTTGAGTTAAAAATACTAGTTTCTTTTGTATTGTCTTTCTTATTTGTTAGGGTTCAATCAAGATGTATACTGTCTTGAACCCTCCAAATTTGATTGTTAGGGTTCAATCAAGATGTTTCTTTGTACTAGTAAGCATGAAGGAACTCAAAATTTTGTCCAATCATCACATATTGATTTCCTTCTTCTTCTTTCACCCTTTCTTTACTTTCCATCTTTTCCTAGGACAAAAATAGAGGCTTAGCCCCCCTATTTTCTGAAAATTCTTTTCTTTCTTCCATTTTTTCATGATTATGTTTATTTTCTATGTTAAAGGTTTATGCATTTTTTTATGAAGATTATAGACAATTAATAGTGAAAGATAGTTGCCGCTTTCCACTGAACCTAGAGAATTACCATTAGGATTCATGGTTTCTATCCAAAAAGATCCCATAACCTAGGCAACACCTAGGTGCCTGCCTAGGCAACAAGGTGTCCCCCTATCGCCTAGACTCGCCTCAGTGCATTGAAAGCCATGTCCAAGCATTCAAAGGTGGAGCCTAAATGCTTCCACTCCACAACAAGTATTAATGGTTCACAAAACCATCCTTAAGAGTCAGCCTAAACATATAAGAAATTAAAGATCCACAACATAACAATCAGCTTAGCACAATCCCCACCATAAACAAAAACCCCGAACAAATATATGCAAGTAAACCTTGCATGAAGAGGAACCAGAATTATCACAATAGGCATGCTAAAGCACTAAGCCAATAGGATAACCACTCGATAAAGCATGGCTACCAGTCCCCAAGAGTGGAATTCTTATGGCCAGATCCACCATAGCATCCAAGGCAGAAGTTATGTTCATTATCAGTGACCAGGAATTCACACGGTAAAGAACATAGATCCCTAATCACTCAAGTGAACAGATGTATCGAAGAAGTCATACTCATAGGTTTGGGGAAACCAGAGAAATGCAGGATAAGTGGACAGCGAAGTTGAACCAAATACATCCTGAGCCCCAAGAAGCAAAACCACCAGTAAAGCTTCTACAACTGCCTTCATCTTCTCCTGAACAGCGTTCAATCAAGTAAAAGACCAATGTCAAGGATAAACCCATAAGATTCAATTCCAATTCAAAAAAGGAAAGTTAAACCTTGAAAAAAGAAATGGACCCAAAGAAATTTATGGAACATTGTCGTGAGGGAAAAGAAGGGGAAAGAAAACTAAAATCCGATCCCAACGATCGAATTCCAGAAATCCATACAGAAATCACACTCGGTACAACTAGTTAGACAGACATACATAGCAATTAAATCATCGGAATTCCAATTTAACTTTTAGTACAGATGATCAAAGTCGAGTACGCAGAAAATCTGAACCTAGAACTTAAATGTAGAGGGCGAAAAAACAACGCACCGGGAAGGGGGGAAACAAATTTTCAATTGAATTATCAATAAAAAATAATTATCTGTTAATAAGCAACTACATGAACTTCTGTAGAGAAATGAAATGACAGATTGAAAGATCTGTTACAGAACGGGAATGAAAAGCAGAATAATGAAATTCTCTAGGATTACCTTAAGAAGAGCAGAAGTTTATAAGTTAGGGTTTCGGAGGCAGAGAAGATAACAAGGGATCGAGATGTTTAAACTGGAATTCGGTCCCTTCAGAGCGATCGAAGCACGGACATGAACACCCACCAGTACTTTCGTTCGTTCTTCGGTTCTTGTCGTTGAGGAAATGAGGCGGAATACGGTAGTGCAACCATGAAGACATGCTTGGGCTCGATTCTGAAATATTTCCTTGCAAACAGAGGCATTTTCGTCATCTTACAACGAATAAGTGTTCGTCTGGGAGGTGTTCAATCTCCTGCCAACATGAACCATACCCACCCTGCCCACACATTATTACAGCGACACATTGAGAACATCTCACGTAATTATATGTTGCCATTCATGGGAGATGATCACAATGCACAGGCAGGCACACAGATACGTTGTCCTGCGGGAGATCTGAGTTCGCATCACCGCCCCACTGCGCTTCGCTCCACACAAACGCCCCACACGACGTGCGACAGACATCTGTCCAGTCGCACGCGGTGGGGCGTTCCCGCGTGCGACGCTAACGTGACGGACGTTAGCCCCGCCTGTTAGCCCCAAAACCAACTCAAAAGTTCTGCAACGCGCCCCCTGAAGCTCCTTTCCCATATTCGCGCCCCTCCTGAAGCTCAAATCGGAGGAGAAGCTTTGACCCCCGTTCTCTGCCCGAGCTCGGATCTCCGCTCCCATCTTCGGCACCGGCGAACGCTCCGGTCACCAGTTAAGCTCTAACCCTTATTTTTTGTCTGGGGCTTTGATTTTTTTTCATTAAATCCTCTTTGATGTTTTATTTTTCTTTGACTTTTTTTACCCTCTTCCACCTCCTTCTCCGGCACCGGCGATCACTCCATCCACCGTCACCAGGTGTTGGAGTGTTTTTCGTTTCAAGAAACCAATGCTCTATGAAGAAAAAACTACGGAGTGATGCCTTAGGCTAGCATGTTAAGTAGTTTATCAGTCAGGTTAATCATTTTTTCAGAATTGGGTTCATGTTCAGACTTGGGTTCACACTTGGGTTCATGTTCAGACAGTGAGTGTAGGGTATTTTTAATCCATTAATCATTCTTTATGCTCAGATGATGGAAAAACAGATGTTCAATCTATACTGATTTATATTTGCAAATAATGTATAACAGAAAAGAAAAACCTTAGTTCAGGACATGTGGTTGAAAGGATAATAACCTTAGTTCTTGCTCATGATGACTTTGCAACTTGATGGTGCCCCTGACTTTGTGTGTTCTTAAATTTATGGTGTTTGTAGGTTCATTTTCTAGACAACTCCTTCTGTTAAGGGACCCTCCTGATTGACCATGTTTTACTTCCCCGAAATATGTGAGCCATACATTTTAGCTGGGTGTATTAGATATTCTCAAAGTTTGAATTTATAATTTAAATGAATGTCACGAGAAAGGGCTTATTCAGGACATGTGGCAGGTGTCCTTATGGTTAAAAGAATGTCACACTTAGAACTGCATTCAACTTTTTTATTATGCAATGGCTATTAAAAACTCACTTAGAAAGTTGTTTGGTTTACAGGTATTAGCTATGGTTATGAACTCCATCCAGCTTAGGAAAAAACGACAGAAGGAGAAAGAGAAAATAGTGCAGTGATTGGCTATGGCTACACAAAGCTGAATTTTCAAACTTTACTATTAATTCGTATGCTTTGGTACAGATACAGAAAGCTGAACTTTCAAACTTCATTATTAATTTGTATGCTTTGGTACAGATACAGAAAGCTGAATTTTCAAACACTTTATTATTAATTTGTATGATTTGGTACAAATGTTGTTTGGCTATGGCTATGAACTCTCTCTCTCTCTCTCTCTCTCTCTCTTTCCTCTTTAGCTATAGTCCAACTAACTAGCCTAAAGCAGGGCATTACAACTATCTTCCTGTCTTAGTTAAACAGAGGCTGGTCCCCTGAAGAAGGATCAATAATAGCTAGTCTTTGATGAGCCAAAAAGTGGTCTCCATGCTGGTACAGCCCACTACAATCAGGCACCCGATGCTTCAATCTGCAATATCAACACTTCTTATTAATGTTCCATCTACATGATAATACGACTGTTTTGAAGTAGTTTAAAGAATCCAACAGAACTACGATTACTGTCACATAGCAAGCAGAATCCTCAATCTTAATCTAATACATGGTAACGGTAGTTTCACATGGATTGGAGACCCAGATCAAATCATGGGTTTCATAAGATCTAAAGTGACATGATGGTGATTAAACAAAAAACCATATTAATCTAAACCCATGTCAGAATCTTTTTCTTCTTCTTCCTTCTGAGAAATCTGACTCTGCTTCTTGATAGAGCAAGTATACGTATATGCTGACAGATATATTGAACCTTCTCTTCATGGTGTTCATTCAATAAGGTATCATCAATCTCAGCATCGCACGACTATTTTGCAGATTAAAATAACATATTACGAAGCTTTATAAACTATTGTTTGAAAAAATGCAACTAGAGAGAGAGAGAGAGAGATTCTTGTTTATTTGTTGCAGAAGTTCAGAATATCATGAATAAAAAAACTGGTATTTGTTACTTATATCATACTTTCTTCTTATATGAAATATTCTTGGAGAAGTATTTCTCCCATTGGCGTTTTCATTACTTGGTTCTCTGATCTGCTTTTGGTTGCCAAGAAAATGAGAAATCTTCTTTTCGGATAGCATGCGGTCAGTTTTGTTTCCTATCACTCTCCATTGTTTTCGGTCTGTCTTCTCTACCTTAATGAAGAGAGAAAAATAGAGGTCAAAGAGGAAATCTATTTACCTGTTTCGACTTGATTGTCTTTTCTCTTATAGTTTCCAAAGTTGTGTGCGCACAAAGACACAGTAAAGACATGCAGGGGCATCACTCCTTTGTTTTTTCTTCATAGAACATTGGTTTCTTGAAATGAAAAACAACACCTGGTGACGGTGGCAGGAGAAGAGGGTAAAAAAAGTCGAAGAAAAACAAAACATCAAAGAGGGTTTAATGAAAAAAATCAAAGCCCCAGGGGGCGCGAATGTGGGAGAAGAGCTTCAGGGGGCGCGCTCCAGCACTTTTGAATTGGTTTTGGGACAAAGTCCGTCACGTTAGCGTCACATGCGGGAATGCCCCACCGCGTGCGACTGGACAGGTGTCAGTCACACGTCGTGTGAGGCGTTTGCGGGGCGAAGCACGGTGGGACGGTGATGCGAACTCGGGAGATCTGTATTATGCCAGGTGAATTCAAATCAGCCCCCGATAAATCAGCCTTCCACAGCATCCCACAGCACATCCCGTCGTGAATTGAAAACATCTCCCGATGATGCCTGTGGGAAGTTATCTTGTGGGGGGTCATTTCAACTCATGCCAGGTGGGATCTAGAAAGGTTAAAAATAAATAAAGAAAGAAATAAAATCCAATTTATTGGTATGGTTTATAGGGGTGGGTTGATCATGGCCCGTGCGACTTATGATAAGCATTGTAGTTTGGGCATGGACAGGGCGCCGGGTTTCAGGCGTGAAACGTAAGCCCTGTGGGTCATGCCTAATTCAGGCCTTAATATCTTATCATCTGTGTATAAAATATTAAATATATAATATTTTATGTTATATATATATACTAATGGGCCCGTGCATCATATGGACTTTATTAAGCGAAAACTAAATAATACAAATACATAAGAGTATACAATTGTTTTATATTTTAATTTTTAAATAATTAATAATTATTTATATATTATAATACTTTTAGTTTTTTTTTTGCAATACAAAAAAATAACAATAATTAATTTTAGCTATGATGGTTCATTAAACTGATGAAATAGATGAAACCAAACAACTTTATCTTACTTCACTTGAATTAGGTCAATTTTTACTAATGGTCAGTCGGTTTTGGGTAGATTTGTACATGGGTAGGAGTGAGATGGGCTTTTCCTCTTTATTAATAGAAAATGACAAGCCTGAGCCCAAGTCTGGCTCGACTATCAAGCCTAGATCTTGAGCCCAAGCCCGAAGCCCAATCTAGACAAATATTTTATGTTATATTAACAATATATTACATATTTTATAATATTCTATCTATATATTATAATATTTAATACCATTTTCACTACTCATTTTATATTTTTTGTGTATTATTAATGTATATTATATTTTTACTAAATATAATATTAGTAGGTTGGGCTTGCAATGCGCTTATTTGGGAAAGCTCGAGCCTGACCCAAAAAATAGTCGAGCTCGATTTTAAAAGCCTGTGGGCTTAAAACGTTGTCCAAGGCTCCAAGCCCGATTTTGAATGGGTCAAGCTAGGCCAACCTATTGGATTACCTAGTCAAGCCCCCAATCCAACCAAGTTGGTTTAGTTCACCAAACAACTTTCAACCAAATTGAAATGACCCATGAACACTCCTGATTTTATCTAAATTAATAGTTTAGTCTCTAATAAATATAAATAGTTTAATCTCCAATAACTATCGATAATTTATAGCGAAAATACACAATTATTGAAAATAAATTTATAATGAAAATACAACAAATAACAAATAAATATACAATTAATACAATAATTATGAAAATACTATAAATATATCAAATTAGTCAATAAATAGTGTAATATCCAATAATAGTTTACAAATATTAATCAATAAATTATAACAAAAATGCAATAAATCCAATAAGTACACAAAATAAAATCTAAAAGTTAAATATTAATATTTTAATCTCCAATAATTATTGAAAATTTTGTTAAATAACAAAACAAAAATAATTTATACATAATTATTAAAAGATATTGTACTGAATATTAATTTTAGTATATACAAATATATAATAAATATTTTAAAATTATTAATAATAATTTGTTTTTAAACTTATTACATAATTTACTTATTTAACATACTTTTTAATAAATATTCAAAACATGATTTAGTTATTAAATTTTTTATATTTAGCATGTTTAAAAATAGTTATTTGCAATATTGTTTAGTTATTCAAATAATGCCATTATTTATATTTTTAAAATATTAATTATTTATTGAATTTAATAATTTGTAAAATTATAATTTATACTATTATTATATAATTTTGTTATATTATTAATCCAAATATTATGAAATCTATTATAATTACTTTTCTACTTGTTAGAAATTTTTTAAATTTGATACATAATTTTGTTATTTTTACTATTTAAAATTCAGTTATGTTAAGTATTTCGTTATTTAAAATATTTAGTTATTTAACTATTTAAATAATATAAAAAATTTAGTTTTAATTTTTTATTATGTGAATAACATTTAAATAATTTTGTTATTTAAACTTTTGAACTATTATTTAGTTATTAATTGAATAATCCATAAAAAGGGGTAAGGGAGAAAGGAAAGAGAGAGAGAGAGAGAGAGAGAAAGAGAGAGAGAGAGAGAAAGAGAGAGAGAGAGAGAGAGAGAGAGAGAGAGATCTAGAAAGGGGTAAGGGAGAAAGGAAAGAGAGAGAGAGAGAGGGAGAGAGATCTAGAAAGGGGTAAGGGAGAAAGGAAAGAGGTTTAAGGAGAGAAGAGAGAAGGGGGAATGGGAGAAGGAGAGGACTCTGACGTGGGACCTAATCGCTTTATAATATAGTATAGATATATAAAATTTATTTTATAAAGGAGTTTGGAATCAGTCCTCACAGAATTCGCATCCATGTCCCACAGAGAGCCCCACATCACATCCCAATTGTGCATTGGGAACATCTTCCAATGACAAGTATGGGAGGTGTTCTTAATGCACGCTAAAATGTGCATGTGGGGCACCGATGTGAATTCATTCTCACACCACCCTCACAACTTTTTACATCTATGCATTGGGAACATCTCCATAGTTGTATGCTTATTTTTCATGGGGAGATATTTCTGATGCATGTCTATAAGGGATTGTGCAAACGGTGTGAACACAGTCTTATAAACACCGAACTTGATTTCTGTTGAAAGTCCAGAATACCAAATTACATGTTTAGCAGTGCTTTCACGGAGTAGCTTTTGGTTTTGAAAAGTAGCCCAGCCAAACAACTTATAAGCAATATTTTGGTGAAAATCCAAAAAAAAGGTCCAATTTGCTATCCTAAATGGATCCTATATTCAAGTAGTAAGCAACTCAACAAAAGCTTAACCTATTAAATTAAATGCCATTTGGGAGGTCATCTGAAATTTCAGAATTACACTTGTGAAAGTCACAAAATTCACTTTGCAATAAAGTAGTTCAACCAACACAGAAGCCCTCGCAAACGGGCTCTAAAAAAGAAGAAACAAAAGCTTAAAAGGCCCTCCCAAATGGGCCTCAAGAACAAGGGAAATTTTATTTTGTAGCTTTGTTTTCTCCATCATGCATATAGTTTCACTTTTCAAGCAATTCAATAACTATTTAAATGGGAATGAAGCCGTTGAATGAAAAATGATTGAAATATTACAAATTTAAAATAGCTTAACATGTGCCTAGAATCGGTGTAAAACGTCATTTGTGTAAAAGTATAATGTTTTACACTGAACCATAAGGAAGTGACAATTGCACTTTGAAAAGAGTGATGTGAAAAGTGTAACATTTTAGATCGTTTTTATGGATGTAGTATTTACATCGATTCATGACGTAAAACTTCATTCCATCCAAACATTGATAAATCAAAATCGAAGTATAGTTTTACATTGATTTCTATTTACACTTCATCCAAATGCCGATCAAACTGAACCGGTGTAAATTTTTACATTGTTCTTGATTTACACTGATTCCAAGTGCAACCTTAAGAACCTCTGTGTGCGGAAATTCTCTCTTGCACCTTTATGACCTCTATGTGCTAGGTTCCCTCTTGTGTCTTCAACTACGGGCCTCTCTCTCATATATATATATTTTTTGTGTTTCTGGGTACAAGCATCTGCAAGAGAGGTTTTTGAGACAACTAAAGCAGTAAATGATTCTATTAGATTTGATGCTACCATTTCTCTAGGTCTCTTCTTCAACGTTATAACTTCTCTTGGGATTGTTATGGTTTAGAATTGTGGGGCAAACGATATGTTTCCTTTCTCAATGGGGTTGATGTGGATTTCTTCTTGGTTTGTATCATCTCTCTTAACAATGATCTGGGTTCTTGTGGCCTATCGATGGATTTCTATGTTGTTTGTTCTATTTTCCATGGAAGCAATTATGATGTCAGGTGATAACAGATGTTGTTTGTCTTAAAGTTGCGACCCTAGGTAATTCCAGCAGCATTTTCATCGACAAACTTAATTCAATGGCTCAATCCGGCAGTCTCTTTCTCTTTGCAGTTCCAGTTTTGATAACAATAACTAACATCAAGCTTTTGGGCATAATTTCCACTCCCTTCTTTAAAGTTGTTGACTTTATCACATTCTATTTGTCGGTGCATGTTATCATGGGTTGTTGAATCCTAATTTTTTGGAAAATTGATTGAGAGGACATTTTTAAGTTGTTACAGATGGACTGGATTAGTGACGCAGTTTCCTTCGATTTTAGGAGTTTTTTTTTTGAACGTGCTTTGAGGGGAAGGTCTTTGGGCTTCTTTTTCTTGTACTGCCTTAAATTAGTGTTAACTATTGTCATTTTATAATCTTTAATCCCACCTTTTGAAGGATGATAGTTGAGTTCTTCATTGTGTTGGTGAGGGAGTCGAGATTATTGAAATGGTCTCTATTGGAGGTTAATGGCCCTCATTTTCACAAGTTGCAACTATTGTGTGGTTCGCAAAGGTTTCTTGAGTTGTTTACTCCCGATGATGCTCATGGTCATCTTCTCTATTGGACACAACAGAGGCAAACGACGATTTTCCTCTATTGATCAGATCTCTCTCTCTCTCTCTCTCTCTCTCTCTCTCTCTCTCTCTCTCTCTCTCGATATTGATCTTCTCCCTTCTTCTCCTTTCCTGTTGTTGGGTTGTTGTTTGCGTCTTCTTCCACAAGAACAGGATAATTGTTGTCCACAAGAACAGGGCAGTTGCAGCAGCAACTCTCCCCCTCTTTTTCATCAACTCCAGTGCACACCCAATGTTTTTCTTTGGTGGAAATTGAATCCACAAGCTCTCCTTCTGCAAACCCTCTTGCATATAACCCCGATTACCACTTCCATTTAAGAACATGATCAGAGACTGAAGCTTGTCTGAAATCTCCCACCTCTGTTCATTGACCTTTTTCAAGTTGAAACATCCAAGAAAACTCCTTCACTATTCCCTCTATGGTTAATTAATTATTACATATCATGCTTTGATGGTTTGGAATCCAGGGAAGAAAGAGAGTCGACTGAACTGGTTCGACTCCTATGAGTTCTCAATATCAACCTAATCAGACAATAGCTTTCTCCCACTTTCCTTAATGATGCATAAAGTTAATGTGCTATCCTTCCTTTCTATTTTGAAATCGATTTTCTCCTCTGATAATTACTCTCGACAGTGTCTACAGGTAGAAGATGAATAGTGTCAATAGAGATATTGAATGGAGGGAGACAATGAATAGTAGCGTTCGAAGGAGGTGAAGTTAAAAAAGGACAATTTGGTCCAAAAAAGTTTTTTTTTTGTCTTGTTCACTGTTTTACAATTTTGTTGGAAACATATCTGATTTTGCCAGTTCATCACACTTTATTAATTTTTTTAAAAGATCTTTTGGAAAATAAGCCCAAAATAAGTGCTTATTTTTTAAGCCCAAATTTCTAGCTTTTTTAAGTGCTCATATAATAATCACTTATTCAATTTTTTTTCTCCTAGAATTGTTCCTTGTAAATTTTAAAATACTAATGATGCTGTTTAGCAAAAGCAATTTTACAAAGACACTTTTATAAAAGTAATTTTATGAAAAGTACGAAAGTACTTTTATAAAAGTAATTTTATGAAAAGTACGAAAGTACTTTTATAAAAGTACTTTTACAAAAGTACTTACTTTATGAAAATATTTTTTCGAAAGCACATTTACAAAAGTACTTTTATGGAAGCACTTTACGAAAGTACTATAAGAGCACTTTTACAAAAGTACTTTTATAAAAGCACTTTTATGTACTTTTAAAAAAATAATTTATGAAAACACTTTTATAAAAGTACTTTTACGGAAGTACTTTTATAAAAAAATATTTTTATGAAAGTACTTTCATGAAAGCACTTCCATACAAGTACTTTTACAAAAACACTTCTATCAAAGTATTTTTATTCATTCACTTTAGATTGGATACTCTGAAATTAAAAAAAAAAAATGAGAGACAAAAAGAGTAACAATTGCTTACTTTAAGTGCTTATTGAAAAAAAAAAAAACCTACTAAATGACAAATATGAAATAAGTTATTTTTTAAAATAAGCACTTAAAAAACTGTGTGCCAAATGCAAATAACTGAATAAGTACTTATTCAAATAAGCACTTGTTTTTAAGCACTTATTCAAACATGGCCTAAGATTTTTTTGGATGAATTGAAAAATACTTGTATAATGAAAAAAATCTTTCCATGCTCCCTTGTTAAAGATGATAACACGAGAAAATTGATGAACCTTGCCATTGACCAAACCCAAGCCCCTCATCGCTCACCTGTAAACAAATGGCATAAAAGTAAAAAAATCACCTCGAATGTCTATTTTTCTTCACCATTTAACTAGGTTTCAAATTATTGAAATGCAGAATAACATATATTTTAATTTTAAACCCTTTCAATTATGCTTTCTAATCTTATTTAAGAAATTAACAAAGGTCACCTCCCAAGTGTTGTAGAGGGGCACTAGGAAGATTCAATGGAACTTTCATACAATGCGATTGTCTCCCTCTTTCAATGCAAACACGAAGTATCAACTATAGTAGCCAGAGTTTTTTTCGGTGAAAATTAACTAGAGTTCAGGTTAAGCATATCGGAGAGTGGGAGAGTGAGCTCCATATGAAACCGTCAACGATGGTTTGCTCACCCAAAATAAAACACCCTAAAAATTTGAAATATGACCACCGAAAATTTCATCAACATGACTGGTATTGGTTAAGAAAATATTGAAACAATATAATTTTCAAGTTCATACTATTGGATATAACTAAAACAAACAAAAGGAAAATGTCCAAGACCAAATGACGTTTGATGTTCACCGCTTCCCTCCACCACCACCAATCTTTGGGCCTTTGGAGGCCTTCGGCAAACTTCCCTTGGTCTGGGCCTTCTGAGTCTTGGCCATCACCTCGGCCTTCTTAGCCTTCTTTTCATCCATTGTCTTCTTTATCCGCTCTTTGATCTCCCTGTATAGACAAAAGAAAC
Organism: Nelumbo lutea; assembly: GCF_056320005.1. Taxonomy (NCBI): domain Eukaryota; kingdom Viridiplantae; phylum Streptophyta; class Magnoliopsida; order Proteales; family Nelumbonaceae; genus Nelumbo; species Nelumbo lutea. The sequence goes on along the minus strand of NC_142685.1, from coordinate 114,322,519 downwards.
CAACCAATCAGGATCCAACATCCATTAAGTTCACCTAAGATTTGTAATATTACATAAAACCATGTTATTTAAAAACCAAATAGTCTATTATAGATGGTAACAATAAGAGAGTTTTTCTTCTTTTTTGGATCGGTTTTGCTTGGAGTATAAAAAATGGCATTAAGAAAATCTTAGCATTTGTGTTTGTTTATGCTCACACATGCCAAAAAACCATGTAATGGCTGAGGTCTAGCATTTCAAGGGGGGATTGTAAAAACATCAAATCAGCATTTCTACGATCAGGGGGAATTGCTATAATGCCCCCAATGATGCGGTGACGATGGATGGTGAAAAAGCAGGCAACTTATCTCAGTTGTCCTATTTTGATAATCCATTGCAATAAACTTTCAAATAACAACTATAAAAACCATAAAGGCCTAGTCAGTACATATCTCTACCAAAAATGTTTAAAATGGGGAGGACATTACATTATTGTTGATCATGTTAAAAAGTCATGGGAGAAAAAACACCATAATGACAAACACTAAACAGATAAAGGGGATTTTACTAATGAAAGAACTAATTTCAAACAAAAGAGGGTTATCCCAGAGCCCACCCATCAAACAGGTGCAAGGATCTCACTATCAGTGCTACTAAGTTTATAAATGATGGCTAGCAGTCCTGTTTTCTCAAGTCAAATACTGGGTGTGGCAATGAGTTCATACCGTAGAGCTGCTTCCCTAGTAACATCACGAACCTCAACCTTCTATGTTCTTCTTTTCTGGATAACTTCTAACGTGTCATCAATAATTGACCTGGAATACGGTTTCTTCATAGCCCGACACCTCTTCCTAACAGTTTCAACATGAATATCCTGAGGTTTTGTGAAAATAGACCAAATAGAAAAATAAAGTCATACCATAACTGTAGATAATTATAATGTAATTGAGACATTAACAACAAGGAAAATTGGACAAAAAAAAAAACATAGACATAAATAAAGCTTATCATTGAAATATGATTTGGATAAAATAAATAACCCATAAATTGCCAACATATCTCATGGAATGTAAGAATATGAAGATTAGTCTCTTTCTATGAATGTTCAAACATGTACAATGTGAGTATACATGTTCTTTTTAACTTTTATTCATAGGATGCCTATTGGCATTAAATACTTGTGTTGAATTAGAGCACAATTACCTTCATCAGTGTACGACAATAGGTCAAATATTGTAAGGGATAAGACGAATAGGCACAGCCATAAATGGAACAATCATCTTTTTATGTGCCTCTAATCCAGACATGACAACTAACCATCTACCTAGTGAACCAAAATCCAAACCTCAAAAAATGGATTTTCCTTATTCACACCCCAACCCTCTAACACAAAAGGTAATATAGTACACCTCTATATTTGAAAAAGGCCGTAAATTTTAATAGTCATAGATGAAAGACACTAAGGGAAAGAAGAAGCATGTGCTTGTAAATCAAATGTCCCAGTCGGCCAGTTGCACGATGCTTTAAATTCAGACCATAACAGGCAGCTTGGACCAGTTGACTAGGGATCCAAAGACCAAGCCCTTAAAATAGACTCTTTTGATCCCAATCTTTATGTCCATAAGAAGATTGCAATTGGCACTTGACAGGCAGCCATTGTAGCAACAGTAAGGCTGCAAAGTTGACATGTAAGAAAAATAAAAAAATAAAAACTAAAAGAGTTTATACCTTTATGTGTTGCTTCCTGTACATGGCCGCCCAAGTAAGTTCAGACGGCTTCAATCTGTTGTGGAAGTATCGCTTGCATTTTGAGTTGGCAAAAAGGAATACCTATGATAACCAAGATATTCAATATCAAATGCATGAAATCAATATTGTATTTGGACATTCAAAATAAATATTTACCTAGGAGTCAGATCGCACAAATCTGATACCCTTTCCTGGATATATCTTAGCACCACTGAAACAACAAAGTTGTCCCGAAACCCACATAAACACACTACATGAAGCATTTTACATACTCATATGCTTAATAAAGGACACTATAAAGCTCATGACCTTAATTGGATGTGTAAAAAAATAGCCTTTTTGCACCATATAACATTACAAATTTAAATTGGAATCATTTTACATTCGCAAATTTAACTCCACTTCAGAGATCTATATCATAACAACTGTTGTCATGCTATGTTCTTTCACCACAAATTAGACTGGTAAACTGGTACAGAATATTTTTATTGGAATCTTCATTTTGGGGAGGGGACTAGCATGTTTACATGTATAATGAACTAATGAAGTTATGAGAATGATGCTTATATAAGAGAAGAATTACATAATTGAGGATCATGGCTAACTTGCTGTTCTATTAAGTCATGACAACTTCAACCTGAAATGTGATAAAAGAGTAAACAAGTAAATAAATGCAAACTATAAGGAAACTTTTATATCACCATTGACAACACACAAAAGTTATAGAAGTCGTGTTCATATGATAAATCAATTCAATACTCACATCAAGTAATATGGAGGCATTACATGCAACAAAAATAGTGATGGTCTTAGCTATAAAACGCATCCCCACATTTACTATTTGCACATTGAGATTAGGCAACCAGTAACCAACAACATAGGAGCCTCAATACTTGTGCGATTTAACAACCCATTGACAAATGATAAATCAATTCAATGCTCACAACAAGTAATGTGGAGGCATCATAAGCAGCAAAAACAATGTTGGTCTTAGCTGCAAAGCGTATCCCCACATTTACTGTGTGTACATTGAGATGAGGTAAGCAGTAAACGAAAACACAGGAGCCTCAATACTAGTGCAATTTAATAACCCATTGACATAATACAACACAAAGGCAATGTGGCAGACAAAGCATGTAAATAGTAGGTCTGTCCTGATATTCCCTTTTTTCTACATTTTTCCTTCATGATTGTTGGGGAACTTCAGCTGGAACACAATTATTCCTACCAAAGCATTATCAACTCGCCCATATGCTATCACCTAAACCCAAAGGAACCAATCCACGAGGAGAGGGGATATTTCTTGAAATAGATTGGGAAATAATGCTAAAAAAGTGCTAATGTTTTGAAAAAAAATAAGGAGAGAAAAGAGCCTTCTACAAGCATTAAGGCATTTTCTATAAGATCCAACCAAAGAAAAACTAAAACACGCATTAATACACCTCACTCCAAATATCTCATGACCCCTTGGGAAATACTTGAAACCGTAACTCAATCTCATACAACTTCGACAAAAAAATAACTTTAAAATGCATCCCATTGATTGGAATCAGTCCAAGAGCATAAAATCATCAAAGTTTAGAGAATTTAAAAATATTAACATTGCGTAATCTCAGACTACACACTCCAAATATCTACATAGTTCTGCGAGAGTTAGATTTCTAACTTCAAAACTCGTAAATACGCATTTTATTACAACTAATAGGATCCAAAAATGAAGAAACACGTTAACGTTCTAGATAAGAGTCAAACAGATCCATGTGAAACTAACAAAAAATGCAGATTTAGAAAGAATGTGATTCAAGGATACAGAGAAAACTAGGTAGAAGAACAAATATAAATAAAAAACGAGAAAAAAAAGTAATTTAAATCAGAGAAAAACCAAACTGAATGAGCTTGAGAGATGAGGAAAAGTAGTAGGAAGAACCGAAGAAGGCTTACTTCTTGTATTCTTGGAGCCGGATAAACCCTAGCTACAGGGAAGTTGCCGCTACGTTGGTCAAGTTGTATAAATATATTAGATAGAGGCAACCTTTTCTTGCTAGGGTTCTTTCTTTTTGGGAAGGTCGGGGTTGGGACGGGTGAGAGGGAGACCGGATCTGCTCCTCACACCAGGCGCCTCACATGCACATCATATCATGCATTGGGAACATCTTCCGTGAATAAGCACGGGAGATGCTCCCAATGTACGGCGGATGTACTTGTGAGGCGCCCATTTGTGAGGAGCAGATCCCGTCACGAGTGAGAGAAGCGTCATATGGAGGAGCTCTAATGACTCACATATTAGCAGTTAGCACCATTGCTAAAGCCACTAGCTCTGTCTGGACTAGCAAATGGGCTTTGAGCTAGGCTCGGTAAATAGGGTTTGAGAATTTGAGTCTTGAGACTAATATACTGAGCGGATGATCATGGGCCGAACTGGGTCGGGAATACCTTTGACTAGGCTGGACTCGGAATGATCACTCCATACTCCGTCGTAGGCATGATTGTCTTTGGGCAATGGGTACAATAAAATCTTTTGGATTTATCTGGTTCTGAGGACACGTTTGTTTTTCGATAAATGGGGGCTTGTGACTCTAGATCTCCTGCCCACGTCTACCCACAACATACTACCTACATAAATTGGGAGCATCTCTCCCTGTTTGTGTGGGCAAGAGATCCGCCATGTAAGTTGGTGGATCCCACAAAAATAAAAGAAACTGCAATCGTATTAGCAGGTTCCACAAAAAATGATATTCGAGCAACTCATTTGCTAAGTAATGCACTCTTGAGATTTGGGTAAATTACTTTTTCGTCCATGTGGAAATTTGTTAATATATGTTGGGACAATATTGTTCTTTCAAATAAGAAATTTGTATAGATAAAACAATCATTGTGTAATTTTACCTGATAAATAAAAGAACATTGGTAAGTGCACTTATCTGGGCAATTGCCCAAATAAAGGCATTTATGCTGATTAATGACTTGTTTTTTAATATAAGAGGCCTAAGAGGATGAGAGGATGTCATCCCTTTGGACACTCCTTTCAAGCTCCAAATTAATTTTGAATGTACTATATCCCATATTATTTTGGGAAGGAACAATGAAGGATTTGGTATGAATGAATCTTATCAATTTACCACACTATATTGGTAGTTGAAGGTTGGAAAATGATAGAGTTTGCAAGTGTTAAGTTCAACCAAATGGGCCTATACTTATTTGTGTGTTTTTATCTCTTAAAATTTTTATTATCATTTAATTATGATATCAAATGGGGTGACACATTTGGCCCAATAGGTTGAATCATTGATTCACCACTAAACATGAAAACAATTCCATTTTTAAGTTAATTTTAAATCTGTATTTTATTTATGTTGTCAATAAAAATCAATTTTCTGTCATATTTATTTTTCTTTTTTATGGTTAATTAATATATGATTCTATGAAAGAATGATAATTAACACCCTAAATATAAGACTTAATAAGAGTGAATGGAATGAGGAGAAATGTAGTAACTCAAATTACATTTTGTCCCCTCACAATTTGAAGGGGACCAAATTTAAAATAGGGGTATTCTAGTAAAAAATATGATTTAATGAATGTTAATGAGAATTAATATCTTACACGTAAGTGTTAATGAGAAAGATTTTAAGGAGGAGAAAAGTGGTTATTCAAATTTCATTGTATCCTTATAATTAGAGAGTGACCAAATTAAAGAATTAGAGTATTTTAGTCAAACAATAGTTAATGAAGTGGCACGTGTATGTGACTTTTACAATGATGAGTATTATAGCCTTAATCATCTCAATTAAACTTTCCTTATTAATATACAAATTTACCCCTAAGAGGCATTAAGATGAAGGGGCAAATCTTGTCTAATAAAAATTCCAGAAAAGTAGACCCCATTCACACTTTAATAACTAGTATAGATATAGATATTAATAGGGATTTGGTATTAGCTAGAGAGCCTTCCATATACTTCTCACAAGAACTCTACCCATGTCTAATCATCTACCCACATAACATTGCAAAAACACATGAAGAACATCTCATCCTCTTACATAGTATTATGGATGGGGAGATGTTCCCAATGCACGGAGGTAGTGTGTTATGGTAGATGTGGATAGAGTCCTTGTGGGCAAGAGATCGAGAGTCTTAGTTGCATTCATGATTGTTAGGAATTAACACTAGATCTCTAAGTGCATGATGCAATTTCATTGACCATGTTGTCAATGACCCATCAATTTAGAGGGTGAATTGGAGCACACTCATGTATAACTTCAAGCTCTTCACAATATGACCAATGGAAATAGACCTCATTTGCACCTATGGGTGCTCATGGTTCGATTAATTTAACCATGGGCCTATTTTTGAAACCGAACTGGTATACTAATTTCTGGAAAATCGGTAACCAAAACTGAACCAAAGCCAATTGATTAATCGGTTGACCAGTTCAATTAACTGTCATTTTGGTTCATCGTTTTTTTTTTGTTTTTTATATTTACAATATATTATAAAAAATATATAAATATGTAATAAAAGGATAACTATTTATAATATTATATTTTGAATAATAAATAATATATTATATGTATTTATATATGATGCATATTTATTAATTTATAATATATTAAAATTATAATATATAATATGATATACATAAAATATATAGAAATATATGTATACCAGCTGGATTTCTTAAAAATACTGAATCGAACCAGATTTTCAATTCAGTTTTGATAAGTTTTTCAGTTTTTCTTGCTCACCCCTACTTGCACATTGTTATGCCCATCACCCTTGAATCCCTTGTAATTTATAATGAGTTAGACTATTATGTTAGAAAGGAGTTCAAATCAGCCCCCATGAGATTGCCCCCCACAATGTCCCACAACACATCTCCGGATGATGACACCATCATTTATGGGATTATCATCGGGAGATGTTCCCAATACACAACGAAGATATGCTGTGGGATGTTGTGGGAGGCAATCTTGTGGGGGGCTGATTTGGTCTCGTTAGAAAGACATAACACAAAAACTTATAAACAATAAACCAACCAATATCATAAAAGTGATAACCATCAAAATTCACGAGGGGATTTGATTGGTCAGATCCCTTTTGACATCATAGTTTTTTCCATCTATGTTACAAATAATATCACAGACCAAAAGGGCATTTGAGAAGGTTTTTACTTTTTTAATTGGTTGATAAAATAAAACCGGCATGATATAGGTGATAGTCTAAGGTTATGATTGGTTTGAAGGGAAAAAGTAAGGAAGTTTATACATGTTTTGTAAAGAACCTTCCCTACTTTTCCTTCAAACCAAACACATCCTCATGATAATCAATCAATCGGTTTCATAAAAGTCACAGCCAATAACTTGCTATTCATCAAAATTCAACACGAGGGTATCATTGGTCAATATTCTTCTAGTATTATATCATTCCCACATGATGTAAGAAGTTGCTAAAACTTTTTTTATTGTCTTTGATAGGATTTGATGGATTATGAAACTTTGCATAAACTCATCATTACAATATTTTATGATTCAGTAATGATATGATAGCATAAGAACTTTGACCAATTATAAGCCATTGAGTGCTAATTGATTTGTTATTGGTTTTTTAGGCATATATCATATGGATTAGGCACTTATGATGAATGACGACAATGCTATCATCAAGTGGTTTAATGTATAATATCAATGTTATTAAAATTGGATGAGAAAAACTAGAATCGGTTAGGTGATTGGTTCTGTTTCAGCTCAGAACAACTTTTTAGACTCAGTTTGGAAGGAGTATAAATACAAATATATACAATACAAAATAATACAAAATACATAGTTTTACACTCTACATATTTGCATTTGTATTCCTTTCAAACTGAGCTTTAGTAAAAAACCATTGATTTAATCAGCGAATCATTGATTTGGATAGTCAAACCGTTAACCTAAATAATGGATTTTGGCCATTTTTTACTTGTTTTTATTTTTTGTCAAATAGACCATCCATTTAGTTCGAATGATCAAACCGTTTGACCCAAGAACCAGACCCTAAATTTTAAAAACCTTGATATTATCATTCTATACGTGATGACAATAAGGGTTTCACCATAGGAAGTAGGAACCAATATATTTTCATGCGTCTATCATCAACTTTTCTCACAATTGCTATTAGTTTTAGAAGCTAAAAGGGTCACATCCGCTGTTGGGGCCATCAAATACGTAAAAGTGTATTTTTTAAGTGTATGATGTGCACATCATATAGTTGAAAGCATCGGGTCAATGACTTAACCATGCAACATCCTAGTCTTAGATGGGATGGGATATCCATTTGCTAGTAGCATGTCTCAATCACACTAAGATGGAATCATAATTATTTATTCTTGATATCTGTTTGGTTTAATTGGGATATCCATTTGCTAGAAGCCAAATCAAAATGAGCTGAATTTTTCATTTTTGCTCCCGTTCAAGGTTCAAAATATTGATATAGGGTGATACGTCGGTAGAATGTATCAACACTATTTTGAAGTGTTTTTTTTTTTCCAAAACTAGTTCAGAGGGGCCGATCTACTCTCAGAACCACTTTATCAACCCGAAACACCCCCTGTAGGGGTGTATCGGAAAGGCTCTGATACGATACATATCGGTTGATACGTGACGGAATTTTGAACCTTATTCCCATTAGAAAAAGAAGAGGAGGAGGAGGAAAAGAAAGAAAGCAGGAGAGAGGAGGAATATAGAGAGAATTAAGAGAGGGTGTAAGAAAAAAATAATAGGGGGAAAAAGAAGATGAAGAAAATAATAAAGAAGATAAAGAATGGAAAGAACGCCTAAGAAAATTTGGATGGAGGAAGGGCCATTGACAGTGGTCTAAGATAAATTAATGAAATCTAACAGAAAATAATTAGATATTAATAGACATTAACATAATCTAAGAGAAAGCAATAGATTAATATAATATTTTTATTAGTTAATAGAATTTAAGAGACATTAATAGAACGTTTTTGTTAATTATCATAAATTAACAGAAATATATTAATTATTAAATTTTAAAAGAAATCAATAAAAAACAAAAAATGACATAATTTAACAAATTATTACATCTCATTATTTATTTCAAAAATTATTGAAATTTAATTTTTGTTGCTTTTCATGCATGCATGGGCCTCACTAGTATAAACTTAAATTTTATATCGTCTATTAATAAAGTTGATTTGAACGTTGCAATTTTACTAATTTTAACGAGGTCAAGATTATTAGGAGTTTCCAAAAGAAAGATTCGTACAAATAATTTTTAATTTATTTTGTCTATGAAATACAATATCAGAGTAATATCTAGTTCGTTTTATTAATATAATATTTCGATCATTTTTACTTAATTTTATACTTCGTTTGATCTATTTGCCTCTCTCACACAAGTAGGGCTGTAAATGGACTCCAAACCTAATTATATTCGATTTTGATGTTAGAACTTGATTAAAACTCGAGTCAAATAAAAAATATTATTTTATATATATATATAATTATTATGTATAATAATATAAAATTTATAATTAATACTTTTAATATGTTGTATTTATATTATATATATGTATATAAGTTAAAATAGTTAATTGCTTTTATTTTTAATCATTTTATACAAAATAAAATGGTGGTGCATTAAATCCAAATCCGACGTGATAATCGAATGTGAATGCAACTAAGTCCGACCCGAACCCGATCTATTTACAGCCATCGCTCATCACTCATCAGCCATACTCTGTCACGAGCACAAGTGCACAACCCAAACCGTTCACGTGTCTCATAGAAACAAGTGAAGGAATTGGTCCGGGAAGTGGGACATACCGAAAGCAGCACTACAACAACAACTAGAGAAATAAAAGGAAGAGAGAAACAGCGAGAGGGTCGACACGCTCTCCTTTTCGGTGCGTCTTTTTCTGAGACTGGGAGCCTTTGCCTTTGTCCTTGTCTATCTCTTTCTCTCTCCTTTCCGATTCTCTCAGGCTCAGTTTCCGACACACTATAAAACTTCGGACGACCACTTCACAAGTATCTGATCCACGTTTTTTTAATATTTTTTTCTCCGCTAAAACCCTAGAAATTGGTCGTGGTTTGAAGGTAAGTTCCATACTTTCTACTGTCATTCCTTTGATTTTTCATCAATTTTTTGCTTATATTTTTCTTCTTGTTGTTTCTTATTTATTTTTTTGGACTTATCCTTCGTATGAGTTTTTTTTTTTTTTTTTTTTTTTTGTAATTGTTTAGCATCAGTTCGTTTTACGATTTTTAGTTGATAGAATCATAGAACCTTCTCAATTTGATGCTTTAGACCATTTCCATTCTCGTAGATTTACACTTCGCTGTGCATCGTCTTGTTCTTACATGTTTAATGGAAATTATTTATATATGGATTTTTTTCCAGTTATGCTAATTCTGTTAAGTGGTTTTCCGTTTTTCGTGCTTTATCACTTCTCTGATAACCTTTGTTCTTTTTCACTGAAATTAATGATCAATTGATTACTCATACGTGTATTGGTCTGTCAAAAATTTTGCCGTTATAGAAGCTGATAGAGAGAGGAGCTCCATTAAATGAAAAATGATGTTACTTTCTAATCATAAAGTCTTTTCCTAATAGCTGGGGGGTTGAAGGGTTAGGTCCGTTTAGGGTGACGATTGGATGGAATTGCTCAGGGATTTCTGAGCTTTTGATGTTTGTTTAGGAAATTTGGTGACCAATACCAACCTTTCGTGCTTTATTATGATAAGATGCTGACTTAGTTCTTAATTGTGCACATCTATATGCATCTTTGTGTGTGCAACTAGGAAATTGTATCAAGAGAAGGAAGGTATGAAAGAACTCAACACCCACTATACGAAAAGCCCTATCACAGAATCTTTTATGTGCTTGATCCTAATCGAGCATTGGTGTTATAAGATAAATGGGTGGTTGGTCACTAAATACAACCTCCTGGTCTCCGTAATCTTGGTAAGGAGTCATGTCTGATATCAAGTGGCAGGATTCATTTTAAAGCCCATATCCATGCAGTTATATTTGGCGTTTGGAAGAAAGGAATTGACAGAGTTTATCATTTCTTAGCTTTTTGGGTTTAGTGGACCTATAGGATACTGATACTCCAACGAGGCTGAAGTTCTTACTAACTAATTGCCGTACTGGTTCTAGAATTGCCGGACACCAGTGCATCACCTTATTGATCATTTAGAAAGACTCAGATAAATTGATCTGCTAGAGTCGAAGTGTGGGGAGTGGCTCATGGGACTGCTGGCTTACTGCTCTAATAAGGTTAGTAAGTCATATCAAATATCCTAACTCGGATAATATGTATTCTGCAGGACTTGAACCTTAAGGTGTTTTGATGCTTTCTATGTTCTCATCATTAAAGCACCTTGATGGGAATTCACATCCTAAAGGAGGAGATACACACTATGCAGTATGATGAGTGTTCAGAGATATAGAGTTAAGGACTGGACCATTAAGTACCTTTGTTTGGGGAAACTTGAGAAACAGTAACTTCTGGGATCTGGTCATTGAAGAGAAATTATATCTTGAGGCCTGAGACAGAAGCAGTGTAAATAATATTTGCAACATGGGAGATAAATTATATTTCAAAATGCCAACTCAGTGGATTTCATTGTGTATGGATGAACTCAATAGTTTCAAACGTGGTGCAGCCTAGAGGCAGGGCTTGCTGAAACTAAATGGAAATGCAGAAATGAAACAAAGAACTTAGAGAACACCTATTGTTTAGAGTTACTGTTCACAACACCATAATGTAGAGGATAAAAGTATAGAAAATGATTGAAAATACAACAAGTCTGAACTTACAATCTTAAATAGTAATTTCATTACCACTAAAACAACTTTCCTATTTTAATTAGCAAGTAGCCTAAATCATTCTAGCCTTTCTAGTTGGCACTGATGGCACATGAAAGGGAATTAGTCATAAGATATCATAAAAATCTAAATTCTAAAATAGATATTGCATCCTAACAACTACCTAGAATTATTTGTAGTATCTCATGAGTCTCACCAATTACATGGTAAATCCCACTAGATATACTCTTTTATTCTCAATACCTCGTAAATTGCTACTAATAAGGAAATAAATCTCTTATAGATTTAAGATCCTTCCTTTAGTGGTCCCTGATACAAGTATGAATGATCTAATGGCAGGGAATAACTTGATTGATTAGATTGATCCCTGTTATTTACACCATCCCTATGGTATCACTTAATGAGGTGGTTGATAAACATGAGTTGGTGTAGTGAAATCAGCTCTTTTGCCCATGACATGTGTCATTTCTTTGAAACAAGTCCAACTTTTCTCTTTTTCTTTTTCTTTTTTTTTTGAAAAGTTAATGTAATATATTGAATTGATCAAAACAAACCAAGGTATATTGTCAGCACAGTAACCCCTGTACATTGAGATTCTGTAGTAACCCAATTACAATAAAACCAAATAGCAAAAAAATTTACAGATTCCTGACAAAAAGATGATCCTGATCAAAAAAAGAATGTCTCATTTTTTTTTTTTGATTGGGAGCAGTAACTTCATTACTACAAATTTACGTCTGATTTTGAACAGAGAGTGATTTGCTAACCACAAAACAACATGCCCAAAGCTTTTTTGAAAACCTCCTCATTTGAAGTCTTCCTCTCCTTGAAGATTTTATTATTTCTTTCACACTACACTGCCCAAAAAACTGTTGTAGGATTGATGCTCCAGTCTACTCTGCCAACCTTACTTAACCTCCTTAACCACCAAGCACTTATGAGTCCCTTCTTGTCGGCTGGAAAACACAACTTAACCCTGAAAATGTCCAACATTCTTCCTCAAATCCAATACACAAACTCACAATGTACCAGAACATGGTCCATGGTTTCCACAAAATCACAAAACAAGTGCAACTTCTTAATTCATAACTCTAGGCCTATAGTATGTCAAGGCCTTCTAAAGGATAGTTGATAGCTTTTTCTCTTAATTATTTACTTTTACTTTACAAGGTCTTTGTAATTTTAGCTTTTACTGCACTTACAAAGCTTAGTAAGGAGGAAGGTAGATGAATATCCAGGAATGGCATTTATCAAACTGCCACATTAATTTTTTTTTTTCAAGTAATCTTTTGTTTTTGGCATTAAGTTTTGTTGGTGGAAAGAAAACTCATGAATGGAATCCATAGAACTGCCACGTTATCTTTTAATTGATATCTTTATTTTTTACATTTTATTGTTTACCCTACTTACATTAGCTGCTCACTCACTTTGTTAGTTGAAATACTTGTACAGAATAAATGGTGTATTAAGTTGACATAGAGAAGAGTAGCTGTTCAGGAAGTCACAAGTTGGAGATTGTATTTTATAAATGGAAAGTTCAACTATTAAGCTATAGTCAAATCCTTGCTTGTGTATCTTGGCGAAGAAAATATTCATGTATAGTTCTCCTTTAGAGATGGGAAACTTATAACCTTTTATCTTCCAATCAGTCTGCATCATTCTTTTTGGGCTTTGTTCTGGGGAGCTGAGATTGCAATTCTTGTGTTAGACCTCCATAATCTTCCATTCAAAATCTCCTCTTGATTCCTGACATCCATGCCCTTCTGCTTTGCACGCGGGCATATGCTTTTGAGCCATCACTTGGACAACAGTTCATCTTAACTGCTGTTACCAAAAAAATAGCTAAGACGGGTGCACTTTGTTGTGTGGCCGCTGGGCCACATGGAGCAAATTCAAATACAGGAAGAAGAGACTGCTCCATGGATCTTGGTGAACCTCGTTGGCGGACAAACTCAAGCTTCTCTCCTCCTCCATCAAGGAGATGGGATTGTAGATTCCAGTCAGATGGTTTATCTCACGGAGCCCTACTATGTGGTTCTTCATTATCCTCAAATGGTAAAGGAAGCAGAGGCAGGGTGAGGAGTGACCAGTGCACCCGTCATCACCAGTCTGTCTCTGATGGGGTATTTTCTTATTTTGGAAGCCCTGACAATTTCCAGGCTCCTCAGTGGACACCACCAGTACAAAAATTCAATTTTGGCCAGTGCAGTACCCCATCCATGGGAGGTAATTTAAGTTCATTTCCTCTCCCTTTTATGACATAATTGTCAGTTCTTTGATTATCCGTGCTTCATATAAAACTGGTTTCTGCTTTTGAACAATAGTCTTTTTAATTTTCAAATTTTAGTCTTTCCTTCTGGCAAGTGAAAATGTATATTCCCAAGATTCAGTGTTATATGGATTCTGCCAAGTGGATGGAGTGTGTCCATTGTCAGAAATGTCGTGGATTCTGACACTTTGGATTATTGAGGGAAGCTTCTAGTCTTGTAAACATTTTTCTTTTTCCTCCTAGATTAGTTGGCATATATGAAAAGCTAATATACCTGGTGAATGCTATTTTATAGGAAAAAATAATTAGTAAAGACAAAATTTTAACCTTTTCCATAGCTATATGATGTTAGAATTAAAAAAGAAGTACTTTAGTAATATAACAATTTCTGTGTATATGTCAACAAATACAGGTTTTTTAACATTGCTGAGTTAGACTATTGAATGTATTGGGTTCTGATTCTGTCTGTGTTGGTGCAACACAGCCAGGATTTCTATGGGGGTTCTGTTGTTGAACCATCAAGCTTGCATTGAAATTATTCTAAACGTATATGCCTTCTCTGATCTTTGTTTGTGCTACTTTCTGGATAAAAGGTTATGCCATCATTTGTGAGGACTAAATGATGATTCTAATTTGAGATATCAGTAATTTGGATGTCGAGTCTGTACTATTCGATAGAGGGTTGCATGCTGCATGGTTCTTCACTTCTGTTTCTTGTAGATGTTTTGCATTTAGCATAATATGGAAGGTTATGCATTCCTTTGTTCTTGTGCCATAATGATATAACTTGCAACTGTCCTCATTGAACTTCTTTTCTTTCTTTCTTTCTTTGGCTTTGACTAGCTCACTTATGAAGAAGTGTGTTCTTGGCTTTGACTTGAATGCTTTATATGATTATATCTATGTTTCTTGTCATGTTCTTATTATGTCAATTAAGCAAAGCTTTTGGTTTAAAAGCTGGCTATACCAAAGAGTCCTCTCCACTATCTCTGGTCTTCATGATCCAGGGGAACTTCCAAGGTTTGAACCAGCACTCAGAAAACTTGATAAGTGGTGTTTTTCAACCGAGTGTGAGAAGTTGAGAACAATGTTTAGTCTCTATTACTGAGATGCAGCAAGAGCATGGATGTGGAACTTATGATGAAAATCCAACACAAGCATCATCTGATGAACTTGTGATCCAAATGCAAGGGAGGGGATATATTGATTGAGTGAGATGCACTCAGGACCTCCCCCAAAGGGGTGGGTAGAGACATGTTGTGAGCAAGGGAATGACAAAGCTTGAGGTTTCATTTGTACTATATTTATGGGGACAGAAACTGTTTTTTTTTTTTTTAAGATGATAGAATGTAGCAGGGGACAAAAGCATTGCACAGTATAACGAAGTGCAGTAAGAAAAGTTAAAATCTCAACAAAAAACTGGCATGTAGCTATCCCAAATTCCCAGAAAATGAATACTATAATCAGCTCTAACATGTACCCTTGGGCCAGTCCCCCATCCCCACTCAAGTTTTGACATGCAGCCTTCTCTGGCTAATGAACAACAGAAGCACTAGAGGTCTTTGGATCCACTTGAATGAGCTATTCAGGCTGGGTGGATATAGTGCCTTAGCTTCTTTATGGAAATCTGAGTTTCAAAGGGCCTTTGTCCATTGAAGACATCTAGACAATGACCACCAAAGAGTCATGTTTCTGTTACATCATTCCAGCAAGAGTAGAAGAGCAGTTTTAGGTCTTGAAGACTAGAAGCTCTGCTCTGTGAGAATTTACATCTCCCGCTGGACCTGAAGAAGTGAAAAACATAGTTCTTTAATGGTTTCTTAACAGACTTCCCACCCCAGGGGGTTCCGAATTGCCGAAAGAGTATCCATCAAAATTCTTGAGCACTCCAAGCAAGAGGAGTATGAGTTCTATGTTGCACAATGCCTGCCACCTCTTGCCACCCTTACAATATAGAATCCATACCGATACCCTTGAATTCCTCTAATGTAGAAATGCAGTTTGCCATCCTTACTGCAATAAGATAAACTGATGCCAACCTCTTGAGCTTTTATTGTTCAAAATTTTCAAGTTCTTTTTGCTCCAAATAGTCCAAAGAAAAGATGCTCTAGTGCTTTCTCCACATATTCCTTCCTCTTAGTTGGAGAAGGGTGTAATCTTAACCATGGAGATTACTGTTGCTCTTATTTTATTATTTTGTAGATGCTTCTTGGATCTATTAATGTTAAAAGAAAATCCAATACTGGTATGGAACCCATTTGGAGAGTCTGGTAAAAATACATTGTGTAAGAAATTGATCCAAGTTTGAGGTTCAGGCCATGTTAGGACATAATAGAAACATAATGTGTTCTATAATATTTTTTTTTGATCAATAACAAGAAACTTTATTAAAGATATGAAACTATGTGAAGCTTAGGTACAAAGGGGAGGTAAAAAGACTTAACTCCTCATCAAAGAGTACAAGGAAAAAATAAAAAATTAGCCCAAAAAATCAAATCTCTATTCACCCCTTGCTTTGCTAACCCATCAGCAAAGGAATTTGCAGTCCTATTCACCCAGTTGTAATGAACCACCATATCCCTACTCAGCCATTTAAATTTATTCTTCTCATTGTTATAACTCCATAAGCCGCTGTCTCCCCCTTTTAGCCACCTAATCACCACCTCCGAGTCACCTTCAAGGACCAAACATCTGATGTTCAGCTCCCTTGCTCTTTGGATGCCTTCCAGGGCTGCGAGGATCTCAGCCTCAAGAGAGTCTCCTTCCCCAATTGGGCCTGAAAACATAGCAATAATAGCCCCCACCTCATTCTTGAATACTCCCCCAATCCAAGAAGGCCCTGGGTTCCTTAAACAGCTGCCATCAAAATTCAGTTTTATGAACCTAGAAGGAGGAGGGAACCACAAAGGACTACAACTCCTCTTATAGAGGGCAGAGGAAGCTATTTCCTTCCAATTTCTCACCAAATCAGCCACAGAATAATCTGAGAATAGTTCCATAGTTTTCAACCAATGTGCCACCCTTAACAGAATTAGATCTAATAAGTTTCCGATGGTTTTTTCCTTATCTGAAAATATTCGTGAGTTTCTTTCTTCCCATAGAGTCCAACACACTGCAGACCTGATGCTTCTCCACATAGTCTTCCCTCTCTTCTTCGACCATCTGAAAAAGGAGGGAGAGAACAAGCTTTGGACACTCCCAGGGGTATCCAAACGTATCCAAAAAGGGAAATGACCCACTCCCAAACTGATTTAGCAACCGGACAAGTAACCATAAGGTGGTAACCAGTTTCCCGATCAGCTTTACAGAGATTACATCTATTAGGAAGTAAACAAGAGTTGGGTCTCTTCTTCTGAAGTAGGCCATTTGTGTTAATTCTTTCCAGAAAAGTTTCCCAGCAAAAACTACCAACCCGAGGAGGAATGGGTTTACTCCAAATTTCTTTAACCAGGAAAGACAACCCAATGGGATTAGAAGGCCAAGTTAAAGTCTTAAAAAATGAGGCACAAGAGAAAACACCTGAAGAGGAGGGAACCCAAAATCTGGTGTCCTCCTCATTGGGATACAAGAAAACATTTTCAAGGATAGCTAACAAAGACAAAAGGTGGTCCAAGTCTGCATCCCTAATTGCCCTTCTCAGACCTAGGTTCCACCCAAACCTTGAATGAGAGTCTGAGGGGCTTAAGAAGGAAGAAATGGGTTCATTTTTCAAATCAGAAAGAGAATACAAAGAGGGAAATTGGTCCATCAGAGGTGAGTCCCTGACCCAAAGTTGTTCCCAAAAATTTATTTTATTACCGGAGTTAAGACCATACCTGATACAAGGGGAAAAAACTGGAAGCAGATTGTGTATGGCTGACCAAGGAGAGGCGGCTATCGTCCTTGCCAAGATTCCAGGTTCCCAACCATTGTTTTCCAACCTGTGTATGCTAGCCACAATCTTCCACAACTTGTCTCATTCCAACGGAAACCTCCATAATCATTTCCCCAACAAAGCCCTGTTCCTCTTCCTAACATTCCCAATCCCAAGACCTTCTAGCTTTTTACCTCTAGTTACCACCCAACTCACCCTATGGTCCCACTTCTCTCCAGGCTCCCACAAGAACTCCCTCATAAGCTTTTCCAAAGTGTTAGAGACCTTTGTGGGGATCTTAAACGCTGATAGGAAATACACAAGAAGATTAGCTAGGGTTGATCTAATCAAAGTGATTCTCCCCCCCAAGGAAAGATAATTTTTCCTCCAAGAAGCAAGCCTTTTCCCAAATCTCTCCACTGTTGGGTTCCAAAAGCTTACCTTCTTAGGGTTATCTCCCAGGGGGAGGCCTAAGTAAGCCATCGACCATTCCGAGGTTGCACACCCTAACACACCTGCATACTCTCTAAGTTCCTTCTTCCCCAAATTCACACCCGCCAAAATACTCTTATCCAAATTTACCTTGAGATCAGATACCTCCTCAAAGAGTTGTATTGCCAATTTTAGGTTCCGGATCCACTCAATGTCCTAACCTTCGTAGAAAAGGATTGTCATCTGTGAACTGAAGATGAGTATGAGGTATCTCCTCCCTACCTACTCTCCATTCTTTTATTAAATTCCTTGAATCTGCTCTTTGAATCAATCTCCCAAGTACATCAACAATCAGAGTGAAGAGGAAAGGGGATAGTGGATCACCTTGTCTTATTCCTCTCGAGGCGGGGAAGAAATCCACCACAGTTCCATTCACCAAGATAGAGTAGTGGCAGCTTCTAATACAACCCCAAATCCACTTACACCAACTGTCTCCAAAGCCAAAACTTTTCAACACCTTCAATAAAAAAGACCAATCAACCCTGTCATAAGCCTTCTCCAAGTTTAGTTTACACACCACTCCCTTCTTCTTGGTTTTCCTAAAGCTCTCCAGACTCTTATTAGCAATCAAGATTTGATCGGTAATTTGTCTTCCCATCACAAAAGCACCCTGGTTAGGTGCAATTATGGAAGGAAGAACCTTCTTTATTCTTAGAGACAACACTTTTGCAATCATCTTGTACAAACTGTTCACCAAACTAATAGGTCTGAAGTCTCTTGGTTGTGATGCCTCTTTCTTCATAGGAACCAGAGCAATGAAAGGGGAGTTCAAGCCCGGATTGATTATTCCCCTTCTGTGGAACAACTCAAACACTGGCCCAATATCTTTCTCCACAATATCCCAACAATCTTGATAAAAAGCCATTGTGAACCCGCCCGGACCTGGAGCTTTTGTTCTATCCATTGAAAAGATTGCTTCCTTTATCTCCTCCAATTCAAATCTCCTTTCTAACCACTCTTTGTTTTTTGGACTTAGAGTCGGCCAATCCAAACCCTCCAACCAGATCCTTTCATTTAAAGGTCTTCTGAAAATAGATTTGAAATGGCTAACGAAATAATGTGCCCACACAACTCTGTAAATGATTAAAAAACTGTAACACCATTTAGAACTTGATCTGTTTTTTGATCAGCAAAAGTATTTCATAAGATTAGTTCGGAAACTTAGTACAATTATTATAGCAATCCCATCAACCCAAATTACATCAGATTACAACTTTGCCCAAAACAAAAGAGGCCTATCTACTCCTTGTTTTGGCCAATACATCTGCCATTCCTTTTGCAGTCCTTACCCAGCTGAAATTAGAATTAAACCTCTTTGCTAGGTGATCAATCTCCCTAAAAGCATGCCTGTATTTCCAAGGTGCTGAGTTGATTTTCTTGGTCCATGATATAACTAATTGTGTATCTCCTTCAATTTCCAAATCCCTGACTCCATGATGTCATGCAAGTTTCTTTCCTTGTAAGAGAGCCAATATTTCAGCCTGTACAGAATCTCCAGAACCAATTGTTTCTGAAAACAAAGCCACAACTGCTCATTGGTGGTTTCTAAACACTCTCCCTATACCTGCTCTTCTTGGATTGCCCAAAGAACTACCATCAAAGTTCAGCTTCAACTTTTTTATAGATAGTGGTTTCCATTTCCATTCTTACACTTTCTTTATGTCTAACTGTTTGTGCCACTTCAGTCCAAGACCTTATTATGTCATTGGTTGAGAATTCTTGGAAGATATCCAATGTTTTTACCCAATCCCCAGTCCTAACTTTTATGGCTTCAATCGGTTCATCCTTCGATTTACACTTTTCATTAAAGATCCTTTGATTTTTTTTTTCTTCCCAAACTGTTCACACCAATGCTTAGTTCCCTCCATACAAGTTCCTCTCTTTTTCTATTGCCTCAAGAAGATGGAGCTGAACAAGCATACCGCCTTTCTTCAATCTACCTAGTATAGGGAAGATCCATGACGTGTTACAAACTTACAAATATTGCACATTTGTTCTAGTCCCCACTCCCCAGGTGGTTAGTTAAGCCTTGAAGTTTGAGACTTAGACTAGATGGTACTTCTATTTAGGAGTTGGTGTACATGAGGACGAGCATCGACTCAATAGTGTCATGCAGGAACTGATGCTAGAGAAACCTTAGTTTGATTCACTGGTCAGAGGGAGAGAAGTTACACTTTCAGTTGACCTTTCAACCAGCTTACTCCATTAGAGGAGTTGATGGCTGCTAAATACATGCAACTTCCTAGAAGTGTAATGAGTCTCTCTTTTCTGTACATCTTTAGTTTATTGATAATATTGCAGTTGGTTTCAAAGTTTTATTTTGTACTGTTTTGGAATGGTAGAATACTGATGTATATCATTCTATTGCCAATCGGCATATTTATACAGTAAGCTGCTGCAATAAATAGAAAGAAGAAAAAAATAGAAAGAAAAGAAAATAGAAAGTAGAAAAATAGAAAGAAAAGAAAATAGAAAGTACAAGAATAGAAAGAAAATTTTTCTAAATCAATCCTTCCACAACCCTAGGAATATATACAATTCTGTTTTTACACAACTACCAAGCTGGTGAATAGAGATCCTCCATTCCCAGCTTGGCTATAATTCTTCGAAAGTCTGTACTATTGAGCCCTTTAGTAAGTACATCGGCCAGTTGTCCTTTTGCAGACGCATAGGGAGTGCAAATCAACTTGCTGTCCAGTTTCTCTTTTATAAAGTGTCGGTCAATTTCAATGTGCTTCGTCCTGTCATGTTGAACAGGATTGTGAGCCATATTAATGGCTGACTTGTTATTACAATATAGCTTCATAGGCTCTTCTCGTGGAATCTTCAAGTCTTCTAAAATTATCTTCAACCAGAGTAATTCACACACTCCTTGTGCCATGGCCCTGAATTCTGCCTCTGCACTTGATCGAGCCAGTACGTTTTGCTTCTTACTCCTCCAAGTGACTAAGTTTCCTCCCAAGAAGGTACAGTAATCGGAAGTGGACCGTCTATCTATTGGAGATCCTGCATAATCGACATCTATAGATGCTTCAAGAGCCAGTCCCCCATTTCTTCTGAATAAAATTCCTTTTCCTGGATTGGCTTTCAAATAGTGTAGAATTCGATGAGCAGCCTGCAGATGAACTTCTTTAGGATTATGCATAAACTGACTTATTACACTTACAGCGTGTGCAATATCTGGCTGTGTATGTGCAAGATAAATGAGTTTTCCAACCAGTCTTTGGAACATCTCCTTGTCTACACTTGCATTCTCGCTGGCTTCTCCAAGTTTATGATTGGGATCTATAGGCGTGGAAGCTGGTTTACATGCCATGTTTCCTGTTTCTCTCAAAAGATCAACAACATACTTTTGTTGAGAGATAAAGATGCCTTGTTTAGAATGTGCTACTTCAATTCTGAGAAAATACTTTAGTCTCCGCAAGTCTTTTATCTCAAATTCTCTGGAAAGGTAGTTTTTCAATGCTTCCTTCTCCTTTTTATCATTCCCAGTAGCAATTATATCGTCCACATAGACTAATAGTGCAGTAACTCCCCCTGAGGCTGTGTGTTTGATAAACAATGTGTGGTCACCTTGACTTTGCTTGTAACCTGTACTAAGCATCACCTTTGTAAACTTTTCAAACCATGCTATCGGAGATTGTTTGAGGCCTTTTAGTGCTTTCTTCAACCTATAAACTTTGTTCCCCTTAATGCCTTCTCTAAAACCCGATGGAATGTCCATGTTTATCTCCTCTTCTAGATCACCATGGAGAAATGCATTCTTTACATAAAATTGTTGCAAATCCCAATTATAGTTAGCAACCAAAGACAACAACACCCTTACCGTATTCATTTTAGCTATTGGGGCAAAAGTTTCCTGATAATCTACCCCATAAGTCTGTATATATCCCTTGGCTACTAGTCGTGCTTTGTACCTTTCTAACGACTCATCATATTTGTACTTAATTGTGAACACCCATTTACAACCTACAAACTTTTTGTTTCTTGGTATGTCCACAACTTCCCATGTGTTGTTCTTTTCTAGTGCCTCCATTTCCACTCTCATGGCTTTTCTCCACTCCTTATTAGAGAAATGCCTCGGCTAGAGTATTAGGAATTGGAATGGTGTTAAGGCTGGCTAGAAAACTTTTATGGGATTTAGAGAATCTTTGGAACGACATAGATTTGGCTAAAGGGTACAATGGGCGTTTGGTACATTCTCTGGTTCCTTTTATCAGTGCAATAGGTAGGTCGTACTCAGACTGTGAAGGTGCAGGTTCAGGTTTTGCATATCCCTCAGTTCCAGGATTAGGAGTTGAATCTTGGACTTGTACAAGTTGAGGATCTGGATTTCTTCTCATAGAGGAAACCTGCATATATCTCACATCATCATGCACATCATTGGGGGGTTAACAGTGTCTGAATTTGGTTCAATGGTTGGGTTGTTTGACTCTTGTTGAGACTCGGGAATGTGGGGCTCAGAGGATTGTGACTCAGAGGGATGTGGTTCTTGACGGTTGGATGACTGTGAGGAGGGTAATACATCTAAGGAGAGTAGATCCGAGGCCTTATCTTCTATTAATGAGGACTCCCTCTAAAGATAAGGTTGAGTTTAAAAGGATTGTCCCTCCTCAAATGTGACATCGATGGAGGTGTAGAATTTTCTGGTGGCTGGATGATAACATTTATAACCTTTATGAGTTGGGGAATACCCCAAGAAGACACATCTGATTGCTCATGGATCCAATTTTCCCTTATTATGGACATGAACAAAGGTAGTGCAACAAAAAATTCTTCGTGTGAGATTATTTGAGGTTCGAATATCAGGGTAGAATTGAGAAAGGACTTTTATTGGGCTTCGGTTGTCAAGAACTTTAGATGGTAGTCTATTTATGGTGTATGTAGCAGTAAGGACAACTTCCCCCCAATATTGTTTTGGCACCCGGTTTTGAAAGAGAAAGGCTCGGGTGGTTTGTAAAAGATGGCCATTTTTCCTCTCAGCTATCCCATTCTGTTGGGGAATGTTAACACAGGAGGATTCATGCACAATGCCTTCTTTTTGAAAAAATGGGGACAAATTCTGATTAAAATAATCTGTTGCATTATCAGATCAAAACCTTTTAATTCTCACACCAAACTGAGTTTGGACCATGTTATGAAAGTTGGGAAGAAGGGTACCCACATCATATTCAGACTTAAGAAGAAAAATCCACCTGACCTTAGTGCAATCGTCAATAAAGGTGACAAACCATCTAGAACCATTAATGTTGGAAATTTGAGAAGGGCCCCATATATCCGAATGAATCAAATAAAAAGGAGTTGAAGATCTTTTATTGCTGATTGGGAAAGAAACCCTTTTGTGCTTAGCAACAAGTTCACAAACATCACAATGAAAGGTTTCAACATCAATTCCTTTAAACAAGGAAGGAAGCATTGTTTTTAAAACAGGAAATGAAGGATGACCGAAACGGAAGTGATGATGCCAAATTAAATCTTTATTGGAGGTAGATAAGAATGACTCGTGTGTGACATGCATAACAATGTGAGATGGTTTGCTGGTTGTTTCAAGGTAGTAGAGTTCATCCCTTTCCTTAGCAAGTCCAATCTTCTTCCCCAAAACTTGGTCCTGAAATACACAGTAAGAAGGAAAGAACACAACATTGTAGTTCACATCCTGGGTGAGTTTATGTATAGAGATAAGGCTAGTGGATAACTTAGGACATAAGCACATTTTTAAGCAATAAGGATGGAGTAATTTGAATATTCCCAATCCCTGCCACTGTGGTGAAAGAACCATCAGCAACATAAATTTTTCTATTACTAGGACAGGGTGTATAGGTGAGAAAATGTAGTGAAGAGGGTGTCATGTGGTCAGTAGCTCCAGAATCAAGAATCCATGGAAAAACACTAGCCGATGCATGTAATCCTAGAGATAAAGACTCACCTGAGAGAGCAAGAGAGGTAGAACCACTTCCTGGTTTCAAGGATCTCAGGAAGCTCCTTAGCCTTTCAATTTCTTCGTCATTAAATGGTCCCTGACTTGAGTGTTCTTACTGTGGGGTTGTGGAGACATTATGGGCCTGTTGAACTCCTTTTGAAACTCCTCGATTTCCCCATTCCTTGCTGGATGTGGGAGGTTTCCCATGAAGATTCCAACACCTATCTTTTGTGTGTCTGGGCTTCTTGCAATAGGTGCACCAGAGGTTATCGTTAGAGTCACGGGTAGTTGTGTCACGAGCCAAGTTGTGATTGTTCTCACCCTTTGAACCATTGTAACTTCCTCCCCTTGCCACCATGGCTGAGCCTTCGGGATCTTTAGGCTCAAGCATGATTCCACGGTGGCTTTCCTCAACTCTGACAAGGGCTATGACTTCATTCAATGGAGGCACTTCTTCTTTGCCAAGAATTTGTATTCGGACCTAATCAAATTCAGCATTCAGTCCGACCAAAAAATCATACACCCTATCTCTTTCAATAAAATTCTTCAAGATCACATCATCATCAGGGCACTTTGTCTCAAGAACCCGATAATGATCAAGCTCATGCCATAAATTTTGCAGTAGATTTGCATACTCTGTAACACTTCTGCTTCCTTGTTTGGCCGCCACTGTCTTCACTTTGACCTCATAGACACGAGCAGCGTCATTTGCTTTGGAATAGGTTTGTCGGATAGCATCCCAAATAGCCTTTGTAGAGGGAAGAAACATACAAGTATCACTGATCTCGGGTGTCATTGAACTCCACAACCATGACATAATCATGGAGTCCTCTTCGTCCCAAGCATCAAAATTTGGCTCGCCCAACTTTGGCCCTGTTCCAAGAAGGTGACTAATTTTTCCTTTTCCCTTCAAATAGGTACACACTAGTTGTGACCACTTCAAGTAGTTCTGGCCATTCAGTCTATATGTTGTCTGAATATTCTACAAATCACCAATGTGAGGATGAGAATTTGTTGCTCCATCGGTTTGGACGAGGGCACTTGTTGTAGTCATGTCGGACATTGTTAATGGAGGAAAAATAAGGCCAGCAAGAAAGGAGAATAAAGGAGGGAAGAACTGGCCGGAATGAAGGAGAATAAAGAAACACTTCTGGTTACAGATGAACACTGAAGGCCAGAAGAGAAAGACACGAAAAACTGGCAATGAAGGCCAAAAAAAATCTCAAGGTTGACAAACCTAGAGCTCTGGTACCATGTTTTGGAATGGTAGAATACTGATGTATATCATTCTATTGCCAATCGACATATTTATACAGTAAGCTGCTGCAATAAATAAAAAGAAGAAAAAAATAGAAAGTAGAAAAATAGAAAGAAAAGAAAATAGAGTGTACAAGAATAGAAAGAAAGAAAAACTTTCTAAATCAATCATTCCACAATCCTAGGAATATATACAATTCTATTTTTACACAACTACCAAATATAGATCTGCACCAGTAACCCCACGTTTTCCAACATGTACATATATACATGTCTTCATTTTTTTAATAGAAATCTTGGTCTCTTGGATTAGGAAGGCTCCTTTTTGAAAGTGATTTTTGGTAAATCCTTCCATGAGAAGAGGACAGTTAGTAGTAATTGTTAGAATGTAAGTGGAACTAGGAAACCTAGTAATATAGGTGTATAAATATACCCAAGCATTTGGAGAGAAATCGGTTGAATTGGATTTGATTATATGGACTTATAAATGGAATTATAGGGTAATTCTTTCTTTATTCTATTCTCTCTTGTTCTGTCTCTCTTCTCTGTTGTTTATTGTTTTTGAAAGGGGTAGCTTACATGTCTCCTCGGAATGCCTCGAATATTGGTTTTTTGGTGGCTGACGCTTCTGACTTTCGAACACTTGGGCCTTGCTCGATTAGTTGTGAAGACTTTTCGAGTTCTAAGGAGCATCCTCAAGGTAGTTGTGGTAAGGAGTCTAGAGGACACTTCCAATGTTTTGGCGCTCGATCCAGTGGTAGGGAAGAAAGAGCCAAACCCTATTTCTTCGTGCCAAGAATTAAGCCAGGAGATTAGGGGTTCTGTTTCTCGTGGGAGAAAGCCTGGAGAAGGATTCGGGAGATGGGGTTGCGAATAAGGCTAGGGTTGAGGGAAAAATCAAGGACTGGGAGGAGGGAGGAGGGAGAGATAAGGAAGAAGGAGATGGCTTATAAGAAGTTGAGGGTGAGCAGGGTTCTGACTTAGATAACGTAAATCAAGACACACGCCATAGGATCAATGCTGGTTACTTGGTTTCTAAAGTGGTTGTTGGCAGGCTGGGAGTTGACTTGGATCGCAGGGGAAATGAGGCAAGTGTAGTTGAAAGTGTTGATGTTCTGTTGACCCCAAAGAAGACCAGAACTTCAAGCAAAGCTAAACGTTCACATCATGACGGTCTTTCCAAGGCTAAAGAAGGGTCTGGTGGGAACTGGGCGACAAGTAAGTATAAAAGGATTTATAAAAGAAGAGGGGTTAAACTAAGTTCTTTGGGTCATGAGAACCCTTGCTCGGAATCTTCACTCTCATCCAAGGGGGGTAGAAGAAGCCTCTCAGGATGGTTCTAATAAGGAGAAGCCGATTAAGCCTGACTTGTCAGAAAAAGCTGTTAGGGATGAGTCTGATTCGAAAGAGGTCTCTGCTAAGGTGATGTCGGAGGAAAAGGAAATAAAGAAAGGAAGCGTGGATTTGAAGATGCTAGTTGACAGAGAAGTGAAATTGGTAAATCCTTGGGCTTGTTCTTCTTAGGGGGAGAGAATGTTGTAAGAAAAGCCTTGAAGCATATGTGAGGAAGAGGAAAGAAGAAAGCTTGAGAACGGTCTCTGAAACATTAGGGGGGGGGGGGAAGAAGCCGATTAAGCCTGACTTGTTAGAAAAAAGCTGTTAGTGATGAGTATGATTTGAAAGAGGTCTTTGCTAAGGTGATGCTGAATGAAAAGGAAATAAAGAAAGGAAGCGTGGATTTGAAGATGCTACTCGACAAAGAAGTGGAAATTGGTAAATGTTCTTCTTAGGGGAAGAGAATGTTGTAAGAAAAGCCTTGGAAGCATATAAGAGGAAGAGGAAAGAAGAAGGCTTGAGAAAGGTCTATGAAGCATTAGGGGGAGAAATTTGAGATGAGGAGGGAGGCCCGGAAGAGTTTCGTGAGGTGGAAGATTGACCTGTGCCTAGTATCTGCATCACTTTGTTGTAGGGCTGTTCACAAATAAATTCAAACCGACCAACCCGGCCCGACCCAACTCGATTTGGCCGGTTTTTCTTCACCACCGGTCGGTTTCGGGTTGGAAAGATGGGTAAACCGATAATTCGGTTTGGTTTTCACACATGAAAACCGAAACCGAAACCAAACCGAACCGAGTTATCTATATATATATTCTCACTGAAATGTTATATATAATATGTATATTCCAAAATATATATTTCAGTTTAAAATGTATTTCCAATAAATATATTCTCACTGAAATATTATATATAATATGTATATTTCAGTTTTAAATATATATATTTTGGTTTTAAATATATTTCCAGAAAATATATTCTGAAATATTATATATAAGATGTATATTTTCGATATATATTTATTTAAAGCTGAAATATATATTTCGGAAATGTATATATTTAAACCAAAATCGACCCAAACTGACCTAAATCGAGCAGGTCGGTTTTGCTTAATAGAGGGTTGGTTTCAGTTTAATCTTTAGGTAACCCGACCAGGTCGGGTCAGTTGAAAAAAAACTAGTAAACCGACCCAACCCGACCTGTGAACAGCCCTACCTTGTTGTTGCGGTTGTTGTGTAAAAGTGATGGGTCTCTCTTGCTTTCTTGTATTTTGTGGTTCTTGGTGTTTGGTAGTAGTAGTTTTGATTTGGGGGGTGTTATCTTAACACCTGCCTTGAGGTTGTATTCAGTTTCTTTTTTCTTTTAATATATATTTTTTTCTTTTTTACCTATCAAAAAAATTATTTATTGTTGAAATCTCTACTTTTGTTAATTACGATTTGCTAGATTTTCTTTGATAAATTCTCTTTTAGATTCCCTTGCATTCAGTTGATCATAAGCGTACTTCATATTAAAAAGGATACCAGACATCCTTTTTACAGCCATATTGCTAACAACCTAAAGCAATTGTTTGCCATTAGATATTAAAGAGAAGTAGAGTTTTTTCTTTTGTGTATGCACAATTTGTCAAGTTGCACTAATGTAAAGATCACCTCTTTTTTTTTTTTTTTTATAGGGTCAAAACCCGGGACATCTATTTTTCCTAGGTCCACTGAGGTGAGTTCTCTTACTTTTATGGCTGTGGCTTTGAGTCTAAATTACATTCATGCTCATTGTCTTGTTTGCTTGCTTCTGGTTGCAGAGGCTATTTACTGGTGGACCATCTGCAGTATCCAATAGTTTTGGTTCCCCGTCTTCCCTTTCTGAATCCAGCCCGTTGGGATCAACTAACAAACAGCCCATAACTTCTTCCAGCTGCAACTTCTCCAGTCGACGTTTTTTCATATCAAAACCAGTTTATCCTTTGGTATTCCACAATCCTGTGTCAGATTGTGAGCCTTCTGTTTCTGCTGATACAAGCAGCATCAGTAGGTTTATACCTAGTGAGAATAGAACTTCACCATCTCATTGGCCCGAGAACAGCTCAGGTCTCTTCCACAAAACCCTCACTGAGCTCCAGAAGATGGACGGTTCCCCAGAGCCCAGCACAAGCTCTAGAAGAGAGGGTTTCAGGTTGAGCAATGCTAGTACCGATGACATAGGATATGATGGAGGAGAAGGCTTTGATATATCAGAGCACATTGATTTGGACCTTGGATCGCCAAACTACTCTACAGGGGATCAGAAATGTGGACTTTGCGGAAGACTTCTTTGGCAGAAGTCCCCATGGAGCTCCTATCGAATTGTCAGAGGTGGTGACATGCCAATTGCTGGGGTCCTTCATTGCAGCCATATCTTCCATGCAGACTGCCTGGAGCAAACAACACCAAAGACCCAGATTCATGACCCTCCATGCCCTTTATGCCTGAAAACCAGTGGTGTGACAGATGAATCTTCACCAGTTTCTGAGCCACTGCATATGGCCTTGAGGTCAATACGGAGGAACAGAGGGGTCGTAATCTCTGATGCTCAAGGGAGTAAAAGTAGTGATCATCACAGTTCAAATAATTCTGGGGTTGGATTGCAGAGAAACCAGTCTCATCTGGTGTCACGAACTAGTAGTTCCTTGTTAAAGAATCAAATTAAGAAGCATTTGACGTTTAAGGGGAAAACGGGAAAGGATTTCTTTGGCACGAAGGTGTTCCGCAGAATGGGTCATCACCGTCGAGCCAGGACCCAGTAGGCAGTAGTATGCTTAAGATCCATCTGATCTGGTGAAAGTAGTTGATTTCTGGTTATATTTCAGTTGCAAGATTTTTTGTGGCAGAAGTGTGTTATATATGCTGGTTTTGGCTGTTTTCTCCCATACATCCCTTTTTCACTTTTTCCTCCCCCCTCCTCAGTAAGTCTTGTATACTAAAACTTAAGGTTTTCACTTTTCAGCCATCTGATCTGATAAAATTCTTTTCTGATGGCGACGAACGTGAGGGGATTGTTTTTTATTTGGGCTACGTTCTAACCCTTTTCCACCTTTCCTAAAGAAAACAACGTATAAATAACTGATTAAGCATTTAATTTATGATCATCTCATCAGTCACTCGTGATCCATGGTCTGTCTTTGATGCATGTTCATAGAGATCGTCTTCAGTCAGTGCAAGCCTGTACTCACACCATTCGAACAGTCTCTTGCAACCTTACATTGAGAATATTTCCATAAAGCACAGAAATATGGAGATAAGTCCGAACTCATGTTCCCATTCATTGCCATTCATTCAGACTTCAAACCCTTGGCTCAAAGGACAAAGGTGTGTTTGTCTTTTGACATGGAGGGGGCTTCTTTGGTACTTATTTTACCTAACATGGGCATTTGTAACAGCAAAGTGAGAATGGAGATTAGAGAAGGCCATCCGTCCTTGGGGATGGCAATTTCCACCTTATGATTTGGGGGATTTTACAACCCCTTTGGGTATGGATAAGGTATTTTATTAAGTTAAATCCATCCTTCTTCTGACTCTATCCACCCTCTCTTACTCGTATGGCAATTGCTAAAATACTCTTAATAATTAAATTATTGTTGTAAGGCATTTAAACTTATGTTTCATGTGTTGAAATTAATAATTGAGTGTTTTGCAAAGGATAATTAATAATTATGTGTTTTTTTACCTGTTTCAATCAAATAATTGAAAATTTTGATATTTGTTCATATTATTTTGCTTACTTATTACTTATACATAATAGGAAATAACAGAAAATTAAATGTAAGTATTAGATTAAACCTATCAATCCAACTTGCCTCACCCTTCAATGCGGGAAGGGCTTTTGCATTTTCAAGTACAGGGAGGGTTTGGATTTTGAAAATCCAATATTGCAGCTCTTGGAGAGGATACTTGTTGGGAGGTTTGGGGAAGTGGGGATGATTTAGAATTTACAAAACCCTCTCCAAACCTGCCCCGTTGCCATCCCTCTCTGTCCTATTGCCAACCACCATTGAAGAAGTTCTATCACCCATGTAGTGATATACCATGTGACAATAATCTGGGTAGTTTAGTTTGCATTTGAATTTTAAACGGTGGAGCCTGTGTTGTGAATTGTGACTGAGATACGGAGAATCTGAGATGGATGGATGAATGGATGATCAATGATCTCAAAAGAAGTCAGCCATTAACCATGCGCATTCATCTTAAAAAGCTTCCACCGTGACCCAGTGCCAGAGCCTCCTACTTGTGAGTTGTGACTGTGACTCTGCGTAAGTGTGAGTTACCACTTTCCATCTCTTGTCATGTGATTGCCATTAAGGTTGCTCCACCGCTCCCACTCACTCCGTTCACGTTCTGACTCTTCTATGTTGCCTACGAGACCCAGTTTCCTCACTTCATTCTTCACTTTAATCCCCTTTTGGTTCCCCCTTTCAACCCAAATTTCTCTTCTACTTGTACTACTTCCTACTTCTACCCTCCTTTATCCATTCACCAACAAAACATCATCGCCCATGAAGGACTTGTCCTTTTTTCTCCTCAAGAACTCTCTGGGAGCCAAGATGAAGAAAGGCTTCCGAAGCTTCTGCAATGGTGTTGGTTCTACCTCCACACTAAACCAACGGAAGACTGACTTTTCTTCCTTCATCACCCCATCTCCCATTACCTCCCCCTACTTGGATTGCACCGATAAGAACCCACCACCGACTTTGGAGGAGATGATCTTACAGCTAGAATTGGAAGAGGAGGCAGCAGCAGCAAGGAGGAAGGCCAAGGTCGATGACTATGACGTCTGTCGACGTAGGATGTCGTGTGTCGACAGCTCTGATATTCTTTGTTCTGCAAGGAACGCACTGAATCAGTACCCACGATTTTCTCTGGATGGTAGGGATTCCATGTATCGATCTTCATTCCGCAATTTCAGCCCAGGCCCAGGTAGTGGTGCTAGTTGTTCTAGGAGCAGCTGTAAGGATGGACGGAAATCAGTATGTTGTCCCGGCGGTGGTGGGCTTGGAGTTGGAGGGAGACTTTATAGCAATGGCTTTGAGTTGGATCTGGAGAGAACCCTTGGTCTACCTCCCACTTTAGCTGGAGAAAGCGTGGTTTGGTGCAAACCAGGTGTTGTGGCCAAGCTGATGGGTTTGGAGGCCATGCCGGTACCTCTCTTTACTAATAGAAAACACAGTAAAGAGAGAATGAGCTCATCTGCTATCAGGAGGGAAAACCTTAGGAGAGCTGAGAGACGGGAATTGGAGAAGAGAAGGCAGCTGAGCACGTCTGGTTTAAAGGGTGGCAGGGGAACTGGGAGGGAGAGTCTGACAGTGACAGGTTCTTCTTCCACCACTGCAGCTGGTTATTGCTTCATGAGACCAATTGCAGTAGAAGCCACAAGGAGTAGAACAGATTGGCAAGCCTGTGGACAGGCTTTAATTTATACGTGCAACAGGATTTGAGTGGAGAAACCATATGGGGTTGGGGGTTGTGTACATATGTCAAGTGTTTTACATTGTACAAATTAGACTAGTAACTAAATCTTGGTTCCATGTCTCATCTGATCTGATCTGCCAACTACTCTGAAATCTGAATTGGGTTGAAAAATGGGTTAAAAGGCCACTACCCAAGCCCAATGTCGGTCCCAGCTATCTGGGTCTTGGGAGGGGTAGACTGGGTAAGGGTCTAACCTTCGATATTTTATTTTATTTTGTACAAAGTGGCTGCGTTATGTGTTTTTTTGAATGATCTACATGTTTCTTTTTTCTTTTTTCTTTTAATTCATGGGGCTAACTTGGGTTGGGTTGTTTAATGGGCCCAGACCTTAATCTGAGCTTGATAGTTGAAACTCTTCAAGTTGGGCAATCGGACTTGCAGCCCTACCCATTACACTCCCCCACTCAACCCAAAGCCCTGGTGACAGAGGGATTTGATCCCAAGTCAAGTTGATAAGGATAGTGGTTAAGATTTAAGACAATCGCATTACATATACAGAGTGTTTGGTTTCGTGGGCGTTTATTTCAATAAACGCTGTGATATAGGCACCACTTCAGCAGTTCTCCTTTCTTGTTCTTCTGTACGCATCGAGAATGGCAAAAGTAGACTTCGGTTTTTGTGTATGCCTACCGTTTGAAAAAATTCTTTTTTAAAACTTTACAGATGATTAGACGTTTTTTCATTGTTATGCCAATGTGGTGTCTAGTGGCAGTTATAAACGATTGTAATTATTAATTTTCTTGATTTTATAAGCAAATAAAATACAAATATTGAATGAAAAAACATAAATGAAACCAAGCACACATAATTTCTAGATTGAAATATAAGCAAGCATTCGTTGCCAAGGGTAGCTCCACCAGAAGCTTTTACGGCGGAGTAGTATCTACAGCTAAAAGACAGAGGATGAGAGGAAGCCGCAGTGAATATGCACAAGCAAGAGATTCCATTCCATTCCACGATTCATTGCAAATGTCTATGTTACGTATCATTACTGATTTTTCTCAGTATTTTTTGTCCTTTAGGCCTGGTTTGTTTCCAGTGCAATTCTATTTGTATTGGTGCAATTCTATTTTCTCTGGAATTATTTGCGTCTGAGGCTGATAAAGATTGACAAACAAACCTTTTCTTCATCCAGTCATTTCAACCCTTGAATGCCCCTTGTATTTTTCTGATTTGCCCCTTTCACTTCATCCACTACTTCAAACTTGACAACTTGTGGTTCGCCACCCAAAAGCTTGGTTGACAAAGCCTCAGCTGCCATGGCTTGTAATTAGGTGATCCAACCTTTCCTTTGGTTGTTTCAGCATCTTCTCCTGCCTTCTATCTAACATACCAATTTGGCTTCAAGGCAAACCAAGCATTCTTTTTCTCACAATTGGGCTCTGATAAAATTGTTATGGAGAGAAGGATTGAAATGGGTATGAGATGAACAAAGAAGAAAAAGGTTTTAAGTTTCTTCTGATACCAAAGGATTGAATTGGATTAACAGAAGAGGAATTCGAGAGACCAGTTAATAGACTAAAGGCAATTTCCACAGATTCAAGCACATCCTATTCTTGCTTAAAACAATTCAAAGAACCCATCTACCCTTCAGAAGGTTTTAATCAAGTTTCAGCCCAAAGTTTGGTTTGCAATAGAATTGAGATATTCAACAATCAACAGGCTTCAACTTTACCAATGAAACAAAAAAAAGACCAGCACATTATTTTAAAATATCTGTTATAAAAGTACAATATTTTTAGTTATTACTTCAAGAAATATTCATGTGGGCACCATTAGACTTTTTATGTTTAATTTCTGAGCTGATCATGTTAATCATATTATACAATCTTATGCTTAAAGGAATCAACACATGCAATTTAATGCAGAAAACCACCGTCAGAAATATTGCAATTGGGTATCTTTTAAAGTCAAAGCATTAATAAATAGGGTTTATTTGTAAACAAATCATCTAATGACAGAAGAGCAGATGTTGAGAGCTCATCAACAAAGGAACTTTACTGGGCAACTCTGGTACAACCGTACCCAGGCCATATTAGGCAAATGGAACACATTATTTTTCAATAAGAATTGTATAAGTTGTAGAGCATTTCAACACAATAAATACCCTCCTTTTTTTTTAAACAAAAAGTTTTAAAATTGTTTCGGTTGTAATCCTGTCCTGATTATGTGAAAAGAATCTAATTGGTTAGCAAATTAATACATCTGATTGGGCTTTTAATGCAATAATCTCTTTCCTTCCCCTCAACAACAATAACAACCATAAATAAATAAATAAAAAAAGAAAAGAAAAGAAGGTCACATATATAAGGTACCATGGTACAACTACTATCTACGGCATCTGCATGTGCCCACTTGGGAAAATTTTAAGCATTCCTCATCTTCTTCAATAGAGGTTTGTTTTTTCAGAATATGTCAGATGTTTAGTGAGGATGTCTACCGCCAATCCGCCAATTGTAAAGATTCAACTGCGCTATTGGGTTTGTCATTCACTAGTCGGGGTATCTGAATTCAGTAACTCTGTACATGGGCCAAATCGATAAAATATGAAAAACCCATCTGAATTTATTTGGACCCAATCACTTGAAATCAGAGGATCTTCATATAGTATCCATAATAGCATATAGCCAGATATAAATCTGGTTGCATTTACAACCTGAACTCCACCAACACATCATTTGGATTTTGGTCCATTGTTCATCCAATCCTTTTTCTCTTTCCTTCTTTAGGTTAATGTGGGCCAACCTCCACCTGGTTTATGTTTCGGTTGGGTTAGGCGGGTTTGAAACTTTGAATATGGTGCATTAATATGAACCAATTTGGGGGAAGTTAACAAATTTTGTGAAATTCTTTGAAGAACATTTCCTCCACTTTCTCATTTCTATCAAGCAAAATATAGCCCAAGTCATCACCTTTGGAATGAGTAGTCCCTCAAATTCTTAAAATATGGGCGAAAGCTTTGGTTTGTTTGGGGCTGGCTATAGCCTATAGGACCACAAAGACAGTCTGTGTAAGCCCATAACTCACTGCTGCCCTAATTTTAATTAGGGGTAAAGGTGAGAAAGCCTTACTGTTTTTGGGCCTTTATTGTTCAATGTTTTTTGGTATTAATCACTGCATGACACCCCTTAAGTAGGAAAAGATTCAAATAAGTGTGAATGTAAATATATAGAGTGTAAAGCAGTTCATATAAATTGCAAAATTGGGCTAGTTTTGCACTGACAGATTTACCTTCTTACCCATGGTTTTCAAAACCGGACCGTTTTTTTCCCCAAACCTGCTTTTCCCCTCAAAACCGTTGATTTTGGTCAGCAAACTGCTGAACCGGCTGGTTAACCATTCGAGCCATTTGAACGGTTTTGACCTTTTTCAAACTTTTTAATATATTTTTTAAATTTTTTGTCAGAATGGGCTGGCCATTCGGGTCGAACAGTCAGACCGTTCGAACCAGTAACTGGACCCCTGATCGGTTCGATCACCGATTCGGTTTTAAAAACCATGTTCTTACCAAACAGACTTTTAACTGTAATAGGTGCAAATATGAATGTAAATTTACTTCTTTAATATTGATGTACTTTTACATCTTATTATCAATGTAAATATGCATTGATCTGTCATTTGTCAATACATAAATGTAATATTGTCAAACACAGGCAAAAATGAACCAGAGTGCAAATATACTCTAAACTGGAATTTACACCCCATTTGCATCGTTTCAAAACGCAGCCTAAAGGTCGTTACTCTTTTAAGTAAACAGTGCAATATCACATCAACAGCTCTTTTCTTTAATAATAGTGCATTCAAAAACCACACCACGGTTAGTAGTATGGAACAATTCATCTGGCGCACCAACTGAGTTATCTCTTAATTGGTTACTATTCAATGTTTTGTGCTTTGAAACTTGCCATCCCCAAATTTTACTTCATTTAATTGGACGGTGGAGGAAGGAGAAACTTGTTACAAATCATCTGATTTCACTCAATTTTGGCCAGCTTGCCCATGCTTATTTTAGTGCCACCCAACCCAAAAGAGTTGTGGGTTTTTTTCCAGGCAAAAGAAGCAGCTCCATTATAGTCCATTCCAACCTTGGAATCAGTTAGCAGGTCAGGTCGAGGCTGAGACAGTTCCAACACCTAATTAACTTCTTTTGGGTACATACATGGCCGGCTACAACAATTACGTTACGTACATGGCTGAAGGAGTGCAACGGCTGTCGGCAGGGCGATGAGCACTAGCAACCACAGCAAAGCGGTCCCCTATGGCTGGCTGTGGGGCTGTGGGCACTTGATTCTAAAGCTGGAATCATGCGTCCACACTTAGAGCCACTTGGGGGCTTGCATGCAGAGGCTTTCAAGCTTCAAGTCAACCAGGTCATTAAATTGGGAGGGCCCTAGCACATTGGCTGGGCCTCACTCCATGGGCGTCTCCGGTTTGGGCAAGTGCGGCTCTTGTTCATTCTACTCTATCACACCATACTTGACACTCTTTATCCACATATGGTTGCATAATGCAGAAGAATTCCTCTCTCTCTCTCTGGTCTAATTTCATACAACTAGCGTGCTTGGTGCTAGGAGTTGGAGATAGACTGATGTCACTCAAAATCATGGGAAAGCTGGACTTTTGGATCAAACGTGGGCAGATTTCATGCAGTTGAGACGTCTTAACTTAGCTTTTTTAGACACATACCCTTGCTTTTCAACCCATTCTAGACTTTTCAATTTCAAGTGGCCATGTGATCCCATGTGCAGTTTCGTATTTTATTCTCCGAATTGAACGTTCTGTTCCATTGAAATCTCAGCTTATCACCTTTTCTTTCAGACTTTCTTCGTGCTATTGTTCTTTTCTCTTATAAACATTCAATCGAATATATGTTCATAATTTTTTTTTTGGTTTCTACATCTCTTCCAGTTTTCAGAAACTGACTAATGAAAACAAAATAACAAAGAAATCAACAATCCTACTGAATTCAACAACTTATCTATCTACTATGGAAGCATTATTATTAGTTCCAATCATTCTGTATATGTGGTCTCTACTCGGATTGGGCGGCTTGGGTTTTTTCTTCTGGCGGCCATACAAAAACATTATCATCACTATTTTCTTACGTTTCTATCTGTTTCGGTGAAGTATGACCGGGTCTACGCCTACTTATTGCGACAGATTTCAACAGAATAAGGAACTGAAGGAGAGACAGATATATAAGAAATCTCACTTCTCATGTCTTGCATATATAATCCACCCAAGAGTTAAAAACTTATTAGGACAAAGTGGGAGTAACAACTTTCTCAAAATATTGAACTACTTTCCTTTTAATGAAGCATGCACATGAACATTATTTGACTTGAAAGAGTGGTTAACATATATTATATAATATGGTGCAGTTAGGTGATCATCTTTGTTTATATATACTTGAGCTTAACAACTCCTAATGATGAACACGAGTGAAGATAAATCAAAGTTCTCCTCTCTATACCTCTATACATTGTCTGATTGAAGTCATGGTAGTTAAGAGGAAGACCCAAGTGGGATTTTTAATAATTCTCCGGAGAAAACTGAAAAGAGTGAGATCACTCTGAACATGGAAGTGGGAAGACAAGAATATATATACATATATAATAGATGAAGTTGAAATATCACCATAGATGCTTAACTGTTTTTCCTTTCTCATCATCTGCTAATAAGTTATTAAGCTATAATTCCCAATAAAATAATCATGTGAGTTTATTGAAAACTTGAAAGACTGTATACATACCCATGTTGTAATCTGAAAGGAAAAATGATTAGCTTGAGTAATTAACCCTGCATTTAGGAAGTTGCTGATCAATACACTGAAGACAACTGAAACTTTAGGATAGACCATGATCCCTAGTTGTGTTTTTAGTTCTGTTGGTTTGTTAAGCTCTAAAGAAGAGAATTATATGTATATATTCAATGGTCTACTAATGAAAATCATTGCAGATAATCAGCTGAGATTGCTCAAAAAGAGAGAAGTTGATTAGAAAGCAAAGGGAGTGAAAGGGCTAGATTGTCATTTACTCCCTTCAGATTGACGGTTTACCACATGCAGAGCACTTTGATCAGACCCTTTAGATCCTAAATTTGTGGTAGAGAAGTTTGCCTGTTAATCTTCTGATTTCTTTCTTTAATAAGGGTTCTTGTTTCAGTAGGGTTTGGAAAAGTCAAAGGGATTCCCAACGAGGCTGGCTAACAAGTCAAACGAAGAATCCCCCATCATCCCATGTGCCTCCTTGGGGCATCAAATCCATATTTAATTTGCAGAAGATGTGAAGAAAACTATAAACAATTTCCTTGAACAAAAAAAGAATAATAATATCCTCAGGCTCCAACAGCTGACCCATGAGCTTGAATAAGTTAAGTTGATAGAAAGGACAAGGACTAGAATTTAACCCCTTTTCATCATCTTCTTCTTCTTTATGAGAAAGAGAATCAAACTAAAAATAGCCAACACAGAAATATTAATCTTACCATTTGTTCTGAATATATGCTCTCAAGTCTCAACCTTTGGTGGTTGACACCTCTGATATCTTTTTAGTGCTTTTTTTTTTCTAGGACCCAGACAAAGTGTATGACAGCATCTCAATTTTATCTTTGAAGAATAAGATTCTAAAGAGTTTAATATGAAAGTAAAACTCAGGGATATGACTTTTCATTTTGTTGGAGTAAATAATTAAATTATGCTTCCATCCATGAAGCTCCAACTAGAGATGATGCTCGAAGCAGAACATATCATAATTATAACCTACAGAATTCAACTCATTTGGAAGCATCTAATTATTATTCCAAAACAAATTTTAGCGTCAGACCAGTCTCTGTTTCTCGCATAGTAAGTCTATCCAGAATCAATGAGCTGGGTGGGCCGGCCATGTGAAAGGGCATGAGTTGTGAGGAGCATCTTTGGAGTCTAGAGCAAAAGAGCATTAGGGGGCTCTTCTCTGAAATTTTTATTAAACAGACAAGTACAGTCACTGCATTCCCAAGGCATCTTGGTTTTGGAAACCTCATAGCCAAATAGGTCAAAGTCCACTACATGTTACACATACAGATACAGTACGGTCAATTTATGAAAGAGTGCAAAAATTAAAAAGGTGGAGGTTGCTTACAGTTGATGCTTTCAACTTTTAACAGTTCAGTTTCAGTTAGTTGTTAGGATCCTATTCTCCACCTTTTTTTTTTAATATTTGTTTAAATTATATAATCATTAATACGAGCTTTTTTCTCCACCTCCCAGACCCACCATCCGCATCTATAAAATGCACTTTCAAGTTTCAACCCCTCGCATCTTCAACTCCTCTGATCCTCTCTTTCATTCATCTTCATCTTCTGAAATCTGGGTTTTCTCTTTCATATCTCTCACACCTCTCTCTGAAGCCCAAAACCACATTTCTTTAGTGTAAGTTGCTCTTTCCCCACTCAACCAACTTCTTAGATCACCGTTTCTTGCTGATTCCCTCTCAGAAG
Organism: Nelumbo lutea; assembly: GCF_056320005.1. Classification (NCBI taxonomy): domain Eukaryota; kingdom Viridiplantae; phylum Streptophyta; class Magnoliopsida; order Proteales; family Nelumbonaceae; genus Nelumbo; species Nelumbo lutea. Next base: position 114,282,851 of record NC_142685.1, on the reverse strand, counting down.
CACGGGATCTGAAATGGGTCTCCCTTGTTTTCTCTTTCTTTTGCAGGAAATGGACTTCCTTGGTGTTTCCCTGATGGTCCTTCTGGCCATGTTGCAGTTAGTTCATGGCTTTGGAAGTGGGTGGACTGATGCCCACGCTACATTCTATGGAGGTGGTGATGCTTCTGGTACAATGGGTAAGAATAAGATCATATCCCTTCCAAAATCATCTTTTGTTCTCTAAAAATGTCATCCTTCTGGTTTCTCTGTCATCCTCTCATCTCAATGTTTTGGTTGTTGAAGGTGGAGCTTGTGGGTATGGAAATCTATACAGTCGAGGTTATGGAACGAATACAGCTGCACTGAGTACTGCTCTGTTCAACAACGGGTTGAGCTGTGGAGCTTGTTACGAGATCAAATGTGTAAATGATCCCAAATGGTGTTTACCAGGATCCATCATTATTACTGCAACCAACTTCTGCCCGCCAAACAATGCTCTCCCAAACAATGCAGGAGGGTGGTGCAACCCTCCCCTGCAGCACTTTGATCTTTCTCAGCCTGTCTTCCAACGCATTGCTCAGTACAAAGCAGGGATAGTCCCTGTTCAATACAGAAGGTATGACCTTTCTGCATGAGATGTTTAATGATTAAAGTAAACATTTAAGCTAACTACGACCATATTAAAACAAAAATTTTCAATCTTCCAGAGTAATAGAAACCCATTTTCTCTCTGTAACTTCCACAAAACCCCTTTTCTTCCTATTGCTTTAAGCTCCCCAAACCTTAAGCCATAAATCCATAACAGTACGGTTCACTGATTCTTTCATTCATCTCTTCAATTTCCATTTCAAAATTTACAAGGGTGCAGGGCGGAACCCACTTGTCTGGTTAGCATTAAAACCAGAACCCCCTTCATCCTCTCTACCTTCAAAGCTTCCAAACTCCAATTATTCATAAGTACCTCTTCCACCCCACTTATCCAAACAATGGCCCAAGCAATAAACTCTTGAAACTCAGCATACCCCAATTTACTTTGAATTCTCTGATCCCCTGATCTTTGTTTTCTCTCCCCCTTTATTTATTTATTTATTTTTTTTGCAGAGTTGCTTGCAAGAAGACTGGTGGGATAAGGTTCACCATCAATGGCCACTCTTACTTCAACCTTGTGCTTATCACAAACGTTGGTGGAGCTGGTGATGTTGTGGCAGTCTCCATCAAAGGCTCTAGAACTGGTTGGCAAGCTATGTCTCGAAACTGGGGCCAAAACTGGCAGAGCAACTCTTACCTTAATGGTCAGGCTCTCTCCTTCAAGGTCACAACAAGTGATGGACAAACTGTAGTCTCCAACAACGTAGCTCCTGCCAACTGGGCTTTTGGCCAAACCTACAGTGGCGGACAGTTTTAAGCCAGTCTCCTTCAAATTCTCCAAGAACTAACCCAAAGCACCTCCAAATTTAGCGTCTCTCCGCCTAACTTAGCCTATATATAGGGGTTGCAGTTCTTTTTCACTAATTACATATACAAGGTATGAATATAGCTAGTCGTTTCTATCTGGGGTGGCCTTTTTTGATATGGCCCTGAACGATTTCTATCTGACCGTGTACGTGGGCTTTAAGTGGCAATGCATTCACACACGCAGAAAAATTCGAAGGGTTGGTGTGGAGAGGTCTTTAGAGTATGTGGAAGACCTCCATTAAATCCAGAGAAGAAGCTTCTGTTGGATTATTGTGGTCGGTTAGATTTGGCTGAGGTGAACAGCGTTTGTCACCCGCCCATAAATGTCTTTGTTTTTGGTTTTCTTTTACTTTTGCCTTTGCCAATGATTTCTGGCGGTATTGTTGTAAGATCGGAGAGGAGACAGAGATGGAGATATATATATGTATTTAGTGCAAGAGATCTTTTAGCTTTTATTATGTTATTAAGGTTTTGAACGAGTGATGAGAAAGGTCTGTAATCAGATTTTCATGGGAAATATATAAATAAAATGGGGGTGTTTCAAGTGCAATAAATGGGACTCTTTTCTTTCTTTGCTCCTGCACCTACAACACCTATTAGGAAAATTGATCGTTGAGGGGCTAGAAGAGCGGAACGGATGGTGGAATTAATAAGAAATGATTTAAACAACTATAGTAGCCATGGTTGGGACAATACTTAAATGATGATGATGATTCTCAGTTAATTGAACTCTCAGTGCAATAACTAGTAGCCATCTCTGTAGAAGTTGATTACAGAAAACAATGGCAGTGAAAATTGTAATCTCCTTCTTTGCCAGTAGTTAGTTAAGCCCAACGGTGGATGGTTCTTAACCTTTTTATTTTTGTTTATTTTTTATTTAGAAAGTATGGCAAATGGAGGGGTTTCAAAATTCAGAGGGAAGAAAAGCAAAAATATTGAAAATTAATAATTATTTGAGAAAAGGGGAGAGGTTGGGTGGGGGGGGGGGGGGACCAGGGGCCCTTTCACACAAAGCTCAATTTATTTTTAAATTAAATCATTTTTTTTTTCTGCAAAAGATATTCCTCCTTTCATTTTCCTCACACGTGGTTAGTTATTTTTAAATTAAATCATTAAAATATAAAAAATCAAAATAAAAGAAAACTTCTGTGGTCTTAATTATCTCTAATAAAATCCATCCATTATTCAAATAAAAACCTTCTTAGATCTTAATTGTTTCTAATAAAATGCACCATTACTCTCTCCATTAAGATCTCTCTCTTCAATAGTCAATGTTTGTAATGTATTCCTTTGTCCCAATAAATTCCAAATCTATATTAAAACAAGATTGTCGGTGCTAGCACCTTGTTTTGTCTAGTTTTTTGTTAATTTCTTTTCTCTAAATGATGTAAACTCCCAAGGTATAAGAGATAACACTGTTACACTGCTTCTTCCAAAGACTTTTCACATTCCAAATTAATTAATACTAACATTCAATGTAGTGTCGTTACAATGATGTTAGTGGTCTTGGGTGCTTATGAAATGAAATTCACTTTGCAAGGTGCCAACCAATTGGTTGAGATAAGGTCTCTTGTTGGTCGCAGCAGAGATTTGAGATCGAATCCCACCTGTACCCGGGTTGGGGGATGGGTTACCCCCGTTGGTTATGTGGCACTTTTGGGGACTCACAAATTGAAAAGAAACTTTATTAGCTTTGTGCTTTCTAACAACCCATAACTTGGAAATGATTTACCCAAGTTCTTACTTTAATGGAAATTTCTTATTGAAGTCTTTCGGTATGGTAATACTTCTACCAAATACCGGTTAAATAAGAAATTGTGAGAGATTGGTTGAGATTGAAATGAAAAACAGTCTTTCCAGTTCTAATGTAAGAGTTAGAGAACACAGAAAATCTTGCAGACTCACTACAATAAGCAAGATATATTAGGGCAAATGGATGATAAGTACAACCAAATTTGATTTTTGTTGATAATTGAAATTGAATAAGATCTTATTTATTGGATATATATATATATATATATATATATATATATATATATATTATTTGACTAAAATTTGGTTTGCAATGGATTTTGGGTAGTATAAAGAATTTAAATTTACAATGATTAAAATATTATATATTATTAGTAAAATGAATAAAAATGACTTTAATACTGCATTTTATGAACAAAATGAATTGAAAATTACCTGTATTTTTTTTGGGTAAAGAAATTCCAATACTAACAGAACCAAAACAAAGAGAAAGAAAACAACAAAACAAATAAACAACAACTAACCAAAACGAAAATTGGGGCCGGAATAAAGGATCATTGTCCTCATCAATTTCTACCCCAAGAGATTCAGGGGAAGCAGGGGGAGCATCTAGGGGTGTCAACGGACCGGTTTTGGATTGGACTCCGTCCAAATCAAAATTCATTTAGACGGACTGGACGGACCAATATGAAATATTGGATTGGACCAGGTCCATCCATAATGAATTTATATTGGATTGAGCCAATGAACATAGGTGTCAATGGATCAGGTTTGAGTTGAAACCAATCTAAATTAACATGCATTTGAACAGATTAGACAGTCTCTGGACCGGTCCAAAATATTCACTGGACTGGATTGGATCAGGTCCATTTGTAATGGACTCACATTGGACTGGACCGGATCGGACCAAATCCAATCCAATTGACACCCCTAGGAGCATCCACAGAGGCGGGGATGTCCAAAACTCCTCTGAGTAAGAGTTTCCTCTAACAGCCAGGTTATGGACTGAGCTAATTGAATCTCGATATGAACAACAGAAAATAACCTTAACAGCTGTGATAGCATATAAATCATGTAACAAAGGCCAGGCTTCAAGATCACAGTCAAAAGACTTGTGCGATAACACATTAACAACATTAATAGAGTCACAGAAAATGCACAGGTCTTGGATTCCAAGGCAAGACAACACTCTAGAACTGCCCAAACTTGAGCATTGAAAGCTGAAACAAACGTACAAGATCCACATTTTGCAAACAAAAACGCTCCATGGCTACTTGCAATCCAGAAACCAAAACCACTAGATCCAGAAGAGCAAAAGCTACCATCTGTCAAGGCTTTAAAACCAGAAAACTACTCCAACTATTCAAAAAATCAACTCCTTTCAGATGATTAATCCTGGAAGAGACGATTAATTTTGGAGGGGAAGCTCTCCTGACTTGCATCATCCACCTGTGAACAAGAAATAGAGATATGTGGGGATTAGGCATGGAATCCTCAAAAACAAATCCATTTCTGGATTTCCAAATGAACCATAAAATATGACAACTGAATGTTCAATGACAAAACCATCGGAGACCGCAAGAGTTGCCTCCTGAGTTAATCACCAGGCCCACCAATCAGCAAAAGACCCAAATGAATCAACATTAATATGGGTAAGACTGAGACTACTACCGAACCAAGTAGCTCTAGCATAGTAACACTGGAATAGAGCATGCAAAATGCTCTGAGTCTCAGAGGCTATCAACAATGATATTTCTTTTAAACAGAACATGATTCATAGCTATCAACATTATGGTATTGATTTGATAATAGCAGCATTCTGTTAATTTTCTTATGGACAGACATGCCTAGGGTTGTTTGTGTTGAATTCTGTGTCCAACATAAGGTTATTTCCCTTGACTCCTTGAGCATGTTGTAAGCTTTCTCATAACAAGTAATAGCCATGTAGTTGTGGAAGAAGGGGTTCTGCGGGTAAAATAGTTCAAGGTGAATGGTGTCCTTACAATATCTTAGGGAACCACTTCTTTTTTATTAATAGATATATGCAGATACTAACATTATGATTCTCTCTCTCTCTCTCTCTCTAGTACAAGATATATTTAGCAGTTGGGTCAATTGTGGAACTTCCCTACATGAACCCAGACATTCTTTTCCATATGGAGGGATTTGTGGCTGATTCAGATATATACCTACCATCTAGGAGGGCACTTTGGGAATAACCAATTACATCATTTAAAACTAGCTTTAATCTGTTTGTGAAAGACATTGCAAAAATTCTATAAATCACATTACATAAAGATGTTGGCCTAAAATGCTCAACTTTTACTTCAGTCGGTTGTTTTTTTATCAACGTCCTTACCTCCAATCTCCACCAACTTAGCACCTTTAACCTATTTCCCATATGACCACAATTGTAAAACAAGTTAGGAAGCTTTTCATATCTTCCACCATGGTTTTAATCTTCACTTTCACCTCTACCTTCAGGGGTTGGTTGATATTGGTTTCCACCCACACCTTGATAAAGTTATTCATTTGTTGTGACTCCTAGGTGGTTTTATAAACCTTTTCAACTTTCTCAATCAGGTTGGTTGCCAATCTAAAGACCAATCTCTGATTTGATTGCTCCCACCGGGAGCCCTACTATACCAAGTGAATCTAGAAGAGTTTGAATCTGCTTCTCACATAGCACGCCTCACACTAACCTCACAGGCTGTTTTGGTCATACATCTAGAACATCTTCCATATTTTTATTTATTATTCATGGGAAGATGTTCCCAGTACAGGGTGGGATGTGGATGTGAGGTCGGTATGAGGCATGCTGTGTGAGGAGCAGATCCTAATTCAATCTAGAAAGGACACGTCGATAAACTTATCTATTGTATCTTTGTGCTTTAGTTCAATAAGTATTAGTTCATTCATAAAATTCCATGGCTGGCCTTTCATGACGTTCCTTGTATCTCAATTGTAATTAAATCTTAGGCCCCGTTCACTTTTTAGGAAGTTACTTATCTGGGTAAGTGTTTCTTGGGAAATACTTACCTGGTAAATGCATTTATCCATATTACTTTTATTTCCCAGGTAAATAAGAGAATGCCTGTTTTAGTCATAAAAATGCATTATTAAAAGGGGAAGTTTTGTTCCATCCAAGTGTTGGCAACTTTCTTCCTAGGTGGAAAAGTTCCTTGCCCACCTAAGAGATGGGTATCACTTAACTGGGTAAGTAATAACCAAGAGAAATAAATTTTCTATGGACCCTACTGATAGAGGCCCATCTCATCATATGGGCGACAACTCATGGGAAGAATTCAAGATAAGCCAAAGAACTCAAAGAATCCAAGATAATTCAGGAATTCAAGATACATCAAGAATTCAAGATCCATCAAGAATTCAAGAATTCAAGATAATCAAGAACTCAAGAATTCAAGATAATCAAGAATCCTAGAGATCAAGATAATCCAAGACTTTCAAGATTCATGGATTAGATCCAAGAAGATCCAACGGTGAAGATCCAGCCAGAGAGTTCGATCCTATCAAGACCAAGATCAAGAAGAGTTCGATCCAGCCATGTGTTTGAGATGTTTAGACCAACTGCAGTTTTTCTTTCTTAATTACTTTACAATTTCCAGATGTATTATAAATACTGCTATTTTCCAGTTAATAATCATTAATTCAGACTTCATATTTTCAGAATTTCTTCATATTTCCTCTTTAATTTTTGCCACCTTTTCTCTCTCCTAGAGAAATCGTGTAGTTTTCGCTAGAAACTAGTGTTCGCTCGGTGCTTGCATAGCCAACTCCGGTTTTCATTGCTTCCACGCTATGTCAGGTGGTATCAGAGTAGGGAATTCGCCCAGTCATGTCCAACCCAGACGGTAGCAGTCGTAACCCACCCCGTGACGGAGATAAGGGGTTTCCAGCTGTTTGGAGAGCAATTGAAAAACAGCGTACGACAACACGTAACATCGAGCAGCAGTTGGTGGAGATGGCTGAACAACTGCGAACCTTGTTACGGGAGATTGCTCCATGGAACCGGGAACATCCACAGCAAATCGAGGGAGACGATCACGATAGACCACTCGTCCATACTGCATTCCGATGACCAGTCCTGGACGACGACAGTGATGATGATTTAGAATTTTGTGGTGATCCAGTTTTTCCCGGCAATGACAGAAACGACAAAAATTGGCACAATCAAGGTAATTTCAATCCCTGTAGGAATAATGATGAATTTAAACTCAAGGTAGATATTCCTACTTTTAGTGGAGATCTTGGCATAGAGGGACTTCTGGATTGAATCACAGAAGTCGATAGGTTCTTTGATTACATGGAGATACCAGAGGAATGAAGGGTAAAACTAGTAGCTTTCCGATTAAAGGGAGGTGCATATGTTTGGTGGGAATGGATGAGAGAGACCCAGATCAGAGAAGGAAGGGGTCTTGTTCGAACCTGGAGGCGCATGTAACAACTTATAAGAGGTAGATTTTTACCTCCTGATTTTGAACAATATATGTTTGAATCTTACCAGTAGTATGCGCAGGGTTCACGTAGTGTTAATGGGTACACATTATAATTTTTAAGATTAGCAGAAAGAAACCAGTTGTCTGAAAGTGATAACTAGCAGGCAACCCGTTATCTGAGTGGGTTAAGACCGTCCATCAGGGACAAAATTGGTGTACAAATGGTTCTTAGTGTGCAGGAATCAAGGAACCTAGCTCTGGAAGCAGAATTAATGTTCTAAGACAAGGTACGCAGTGATAATTACCGTCGATATAGCGGGAGCAACAATAGACCGACAACTGTCGACAGGAACAAATCAGTCCCGATAGCACAACCCTCTCACCCGACAAGTACAAGTAACGCCGGTAAAGCTACTACAGGAGGACATACTCGAGGTAACCCTTCCAACTCTCATAAACCTAGTAATCCCTATGCAAGGCCTGCTCTATTAAATGCTTTAAATGTAATGAGGTTGGACATAGATCCAGTGACTGTCCCAGGAGAAAGGCAGTTAATATGGTAGAAATGGAGGAGGAAGAAGATGTGGAGGAGGAAGTATACTGTGGACCTGATGGGGAAGATGAAGAGGGTCCATATGAATATGAAGAGTATACCTATGTGGTAAGAAAATTAATGTTGTCTCAGAAAAATAAAGATACTTCTCAAAGGCACAGATTGTTCCGTACTAGATGTACTGTCAAGGGTAAATTATTTGATTTAATTATTGATAGTGGCAGTCAAGAAAATATTATTTGCAGGGATGTCATACAAAGTTTACAATTATTTCCTGAAAAACATCCAAACCCATATACAATTGGGTGGATCAAGGAAGGAGGCGGCGTACGAGCGGAGGAGCGCTGCAAGGTACCTTTTTCTATTGGTAAGTATCATGATGAAGTATATTGTGATATTGTAGATATGAATGCTTGCCATATTTTGTTAGGGAGGCCTTGGCAATTTGAGACAAATGCAAAGCACATGGGTAGGAAGAATACCTACCAACTTGAAAAAGATGGTATACGTTATACTTTGTTACCCATGGCTGAAAAGAATATTCCTAAGGCCCCAAAAGCAAATGAGAAAAATTTCCTTACTATTACCCATCATCATGCTGAATTTGTAAAAGAATGTAAAAATACCCGCGAGGTACATTTGTTGAAGGGAGAAAATATGAATGAAACACTAGAGGAAAATAAAATTCCAGTGGAAGTGTAGTGACTACTTGATGAGTTCCATGATGTAGTTCCAGATGAGTTACCACATGAACTCCCACCCATGCGAGATATACAACATCACATTGATTTTGTTCTTGGTACTAGAATCATAATTTCCCTTGTAAATTCTTCAAAGGTTAAGGTTTGTGGTCGATGTGTAGTTACGCCAGAAGACTTTAGTTTGATGCAAGAAATCACACTGTGTGTAAGCTTTCACATTCACAGTTCCATCTTCACTGAGGGTGATAAGTCTTCATGGAAGTTAGAAGTTCCTTCATACTTCGATTCTACTCTTTGTCCTCTTCCGGCTCTTTTCAAATTGCTGAAAATTAAGCCATATCAAAAGGCAGAAGTTATCCCGAAGGATCTTGACAAGCAAAAATGTTCCTTAAGCCTAGAGGGTGATTCAGATGAAACTACAACACTCTTGCCTCTTTTGAAACGAAGAAAGGGGGGCCAACATCCTGAGCAAAGTAACGATGAACAAGTTATCTCGAAGTCAGCTCTAAATAAGCTTGTTGGTACTACATGTACATACAATCTAGAGGAAATGGATCCCCCAAAAACACTCATGTGTGGTCTAAGGCCGTATCAGAACCAAACCCTTTATTGGATGATAGAATCGGGGAAGGGAATTGATGTTGAGCAAGCGGCCAAAACACTTCATCCATGTTGGTCTGCCGACCGTATATGTGATAAGAGAGCATTTGCAATCTATGTTAACAATTTCTCAGGGGAAGCTACTACACAATTTCCCAGTGCTTTAATACTTGCTGACTTTCATCGCTACCTACCAGAGACGACCCTCGCATATCCTAGCCACGACTCAGGGTCGAGTCTTTTCCAAGTGGGGGAGAATGATGGAGGCCCATCTCATCATATGGGCGACAACTCATGGGAAGAAATCAAGATAAGCCAAAGAATTCAAAGAATCCAAGATAATTCGGAAATTCAAGATACATCAAGAATTCAAGAATTCAAGATCCATCAAGAATTCAAGAATTCAAGATAATCAAGAACTCAAGAATTCAAGATAATCAAGAATCCTATAGATCAAGATAATCCAAGACTTCCAAGATTCATGGATTAGATCCAAGAAGATCCAACGGTGAAGATCCAACCAGAGAGTTCGATCCTATCAAGACCAAGATCAAGAAGAGTTCAATCCAGCTATGTGTTTGAGATGTTTAGATCAACTACAATTTTTCTTTCCTAATTACTTTACAATTTCTAGATGTATTATAAATACTGCTATTGTCTAGTTAATAGTCATCAATTCAGACTTCATATTTTCAGAATTTCTTCAGAATTTCTCTTCAATTTTTGCCACCTTTTCTCTCTCCTAGAGAAATCGTGTAGTTTTCGCTAGAAACTAGTGTTCGCTCGGTGCTTGCATAGCCAGCTCCAGTTTTCATTGCTTCCACGCTGTGTCACCTGCATAAGTTTGAAAAAAAGAACATGGATATATTAGTCAATGGTTACCCAAATCCCATTGATCTCAAAAAGAAAAAAGAAAAAAAAGGATAATGAATGGACCCTTAATATAAAGTGATCTCCTATTGGGTCTCCAAACTTCAATCCTCTTTCTACATTTCACGTCTGTGGTATCACCCTTGCCAAAGTAGTGTGGATAATCTTCTTTTTGGATAGAAACTTACATATCCTTGTCGTTTTCCAGAAAGGCTTTTTTTTTTTCTTCTGTATTCTTACATTCGATCACCAAAACATTTTCCTATTCCTCCTCCATTCAACCTACAAGAGAAAGAAAAGGCAACCTCCTGCTGAAGAGACTCGAACTAAAACCTAGAGGGAAGGAGAGGATGAAAGAATGCTCCTAAACAACACCCACTAACGAAGGTAAGGAGAGGATGAAAGAAGCAACCTAGGTGTTAGGGCTTCAAGAAGCTTGCATCTCAAACCAAGAACAAGAGTATGTATAGCAATTGAGTTGAGTGGAATGTAAGACCACCCACCATATAAAAAGTTCATAATCAAGCCCATTTTTTGCTATTGTTTCTTGGTAGGAAAGTGTGCTATACTAGTAGTATTTTAAAAACCAACATGAATGTTGAACTGTTGTTACCTCCAAGTCATGGGTCAGTGCATTAGACAAAAAGGTTGTTTTCCACCCAGATGTTTTGTTCTCCATTCTTTCATAGAGGTAATTAAGGATATTTTTTTTTTCTGATTTACCCAAAGCAGAAGACCCAAATAAGTGAAGGGATTATTGATGACTTTTTTAATTCACAACATTCTAATTTCAGATTTTGAATGAGTGAAACTTTGGGCTAAAATTAGAATTCCCAACATTCTAATTTCTCCATTCTTTCTGAAGTCTTGAGTGAAACTTTGGGCTAAAATAAATTTCAGATTTTGAATGATTCACCTTTTAACTAGAGACTTCAAAGTACTGCTTTAGGATATCCAGGATCACACCTCCTTTTGCAATGTTTGCACTTGAAAAAATATAGGAATCATCTACGCAAAACAAATGAGTGATGGCAGGGAAATTCTGATTGATCTTAATGCCAGAGATGGAACCTACTGAATGCATATGGTGAAGTTCTAGAAATAACACCTCTTAGAAACAAATAAGGGGATAGGGGATCCCCTAGTCTGAGGCCCTTGCTTGGAAAAAATATTTTGCTAGGGTTTCCATTCACAAGTAGTTGATGTGAAATAGTGGAAATTCATTTCATGACCCACTTAATGAAAAGCTACCCAAGACTCATTTTCTCCAACACCCTTTCTATGAAGTTTCACTCTACCCTGTCATATGCCTTATTCATATCTACTATTTGTGTTGCACAGGCTAATGGGCCTAAACTAATTTTGCATTTTGGGATAAGAGCTATAAAGGTTTTGTTGATTTTTCCATGAAGTTTGTGCTCTTGGAAGAATTCCTTAAGGTCGCGTTTGAAAACAATGCAAATAAGTGTAAATGCAAATATGTAGAGTGTAAAACGGTTCATATAAATTGCAAAATTGGGTTAGTTTTGCACCGACAAATTTACCTTCTTACCAAACAGACTTTTTGCTGTAATGGATGCTGATGAAGGCGGATTTGGCCCTCCAGTGAAATTGTTACACCTGGCACCTCATGCAAACCAAGTGCAACCTCTTGACACTTAGGGGCAGCTCTCCACCCGGGCAGTTCTCCACCAGGGAGCTCGTTACCAGGCAATTCTCCACCAGGGGGCTGGTCACCAAGTAGCTCTTCACTAGGGAGCTCGTCACCAGGCAGTTCTCCACTAGGGAGCTCATCACCAAGTAGTTCTCCACCAGGGAGCTCGTCGCCAAGTAGCTCACCACCAGGGAGTTCGCCACCAAGTAGCTCATCATCAGGCAGTTTGCTACCAGGGAGCTCCATCATCCTCTGAGTCACAGGCCACCTGGGAGTAGGTCAAATGATGAGGTACTTAGCCAAAAAATTGATACATCACAAAAATTGGTACGTCACCAAAAATCGATCCATCAATTGGCGTCATCTGTGGGAACACGCTACAAAATGCTAAGTTCTCATCCTACAAAAGCTAAGTTCTCATCTTACAAAAGCTAAGTCCTCTTCTCCCAGAAAGCTAAGTACTCACTTTTTAGAAATTGAAGCTCTCGCTCTATAGTTTACATTTTTTATGAACTCAAAACCATGCAGGGAGCTAAAATATTAAGTAACTTTACCTTCAATTCGGATAAAGCCTCACCAATCCTCTTCGCAAGGTCCCCCTACAAAGATGAGCTGTTCGTGGCTTCCGCGGGAGTTTGTGGCCAACAGACTACATAGGCGCTCTTACCGGTCGAGCCTTCCAAGGCTCACGTGTGAGTTGGCGACCTAAAGTTAGTAGTGCTGCCCCCGAAGGTCGAGCTCCTAGTAGCTTCTTGTAGGAGTGGGTGACCGGCATTACGAAGATGATGCAGCGCAATCATAGCTCTAAGGCACCCACCTGGTCAGCTCGGCACCTTACAGGTAGCTCGACACCTGGTCAGCTCAGCATCTTACAGGTAGTTTGACACCTGGTTAGCTCGGCACCTGGTCAGCTCGGCACCCTGCAGGCAGCTCAGCACCTGGTCAGCTCGGCACCTCACTAGTAGCTCAGCGCCTGGTCAGTTCGGCACCTCATAGGCAAAGCCTACGGGCCATGTTACTGCTTAAGACCCAGTCGCCTCTTCGGCATGGGCAAAGTCAAAAAAGAGTGGACTATGAGTCACTCCCAAAAGCCTACGAGCCACATTACTACTTAAGACCCAGTCGCCTCTTCGGCATGGGCAAAGTCAAAGAAGAGTGGACTACGAGTCGCTCCCAAGGCCTACGGGCCACATTACTGCTTAAGACCCAGTCGCCTTTTCGGCATGGGCAAAGTCAAGAAGAGTGGACTACGAGTTGCTTCCAAAGCCTACGGGCCACACTATTGCTAAATACCCAGCCTTTTCCTCAACATGAGCAAAATCAGCAAAAGTGAACTATAAGTTGCCCCCAAAGCCTAAGGGCTACACTATTGAACTGGCGGAGACCTCCTTACCTTATAGGCAGCTCGCCATTGGCTGGCAGCTCCCAAAGCCTAAGGAATTGGATCAACACTTACTAGCTCGTTGACTTACGGGCCAAAAGAAGAAATCTACTCCCTTCGTTGAGTTACTCTCAGCTTGGGAGTGGGGGGCAAATGATGAGGGCGGATTTGGCCCTCCAATGAAATTGTGTCACCTGGCACCTCATGCAAACCAAGTGCAGCCTCTCCGCTTAGGCAGCTGGCCACTCTGCAGGCAGCCTGGCGTCTTACGAAGAGCTCACCACTTTGGGGCAGCTTGGCACTTACAGGTGGCTCGACATAGGTAGTTCGGCACTTAGGGGCAGCTCGGTGTATCGTAGGAAGATCTCCTACCTGACAACCGTACCTGATAGATCCGAAGGCCTGCGCCCACGTCTCTCGCTAGGCGGCACCATGCCTGCCAGTCATGAGAGCTGTCCCTTGACTGGCAGAGCCGTACTCTGCAGCAGTTGTCTACACCCGCCACCTCAGCTCTGGCAGTATCGGCTGCGGCAGAGAGACAGAGGCAGTTATGCCTGACTTGACAGAGGCTATTACACCTGATTTGACAGGACACCACTACATAAGGACTCCGACCCCCAAAGACAAGGGGGAAGGAATGGAAAAATGGAGGTAATCCCTGCTCTCTAGCTCTCTCATTTCTCTCCAAGCTCTCTGCAATCAAAATGCTAACTTAGGCATCGAAGAGTCCTCACTGGGTAAACACCCCTGGGTCTCTGATTCAGTTCTCGCAGGTTCCTTAGCTCCCACCGCCTACAAAGAGGAGGAAATGATGGAGTTCTTGCAGGTCCCTCAACTCCCACCACCTACAAAGGAGAGGAGATCACCTCATGCAGAGGGTAGTCGGGTTGCGCTACACCAGGGAGCTCCACCACCCTCTGAGTTACAGGTTGCCTAGGAGTAGGTCAAATGACGAGTCCACCCGGGCAGTTCTCCACCAAGGAGCTCATCACCAGGCAGTTCTCCACTAGGGAGCTCGTCACCAAGTAGCTCTCCACCAGGGAGCTCGTCACCAGGCAGTTCTCCACCAGGGAGCTCGTCACCAAGTAGTTCTCCACTAGGGAGCTCGTCACCAAGTAGCTCACCACCAAGTAGCTCATCACCAGGCAGTTTTCCACCAGGGAGCTCCATCATCCTCTGAGTCATAGGCCACCTGGGAGCAGATCAAATGACGAGGTACTTAGCCAAAAAATTGATACATCACAAAAATTGGTACGTCACCAAAAATCGATCCATTAGATGCCAACATGAATTCCAATAAAGCATATGCTTTTTTTATTAAAAGCCCACTTGAATGCAAATTTACTTCTTTTTTATTGATGTACTTTTACATCTTATTATCAATGTAATATATGCATTGGTTTATCATTTGTCAATGCATAAATGTAATATTGTCAAACATAGGCAAAAGTGAACCAGAGTGCAAATTTACCATAAACCGGGATTTATACTCCATTTACATTGTTCCCAAATGCAGCCTAACTGATTTTTTGAGACTAGGACCCATATTGCTCCAATAATTCTGGTAACATTCAAATCAACTTTACTAATATATAAAATTTAAAATTATAGTATATATCAACATATATGTTTAAACATAATCTAATCAGCTTGTATCAAACCGGCCTGTAACCAAAACTACTTTGGCGACCAATTTCTAGTTTGTGGTTTGATCGTCTGGCTTGAACATATTGTCTTGTGATAATAAAAAATTAAAAAGAATTAAAATAAAAAACAATTAAAAAAAATGTTGTCTAGGTTAAACATCTCAATGGTTCAACCACCCAAATTCAGTGGGTTGGTCAAACAATTTGACCATTCAAATCAACAATAGTTTAAAAATAATACACCTAATAACAACTTAAGCTTTTAGATTAAATGGTTCTTTGACATGATATTTGCTGTATAATAATTAAATTTTAGGAAAAAAGATTTAAATCTCCTCTACATTTTCCCATAAATACTAAAACCTCCCCCTTCATTTTCAAAAGGGCTCCCCTATTGGATGATGTTATTGGACAGACATTACTCCTCCAATAAGCTTCTGCCATGATCCGTTTACATGTAAATATCGTATGCATCTCAAATTCTTTCAAAAACACAATTTTGCCCCTGGACAAAATACCTTTCATCGATTCAGTTGGTCTTTCTCTCTCTTCATAATTTTCTCTCGAACCCCTCTTCCTTCCTCACCAAATGAAGGTTCGGGCCATGACTTCACAGACAAACCCCATCAAGTAAATGTTCAATACATCTTAAGCGACAAAGCCCTGCCAAACTTTTGAAGACAAATTAAAGCACTTCTTTCTAGAATAAACAGATACAAGCTAGTTATTTTTCGCTGTGTAAACCATGGCTCTGCAGAGATTTAATATTTAAGATCCGGGGAAAAGGATTTGAGCACAAACCAAAGGTGAACTGTGAGACAAAATTGTTCTTATTAATTAGTTGTATGAAAACTTTTTAAAATTTTAATATGTTTTGAAAATTTAAAGAATATATCAGGGTAGAGGAGTCTTTTTATTGATTCCGTTAGATATAACGGTTCTGTTTTACCCTAGAATTATTATTTTGTCAAAAATCGTTAATTTGGTCAATAAACCATTCGATGACCTAGATGGTCGTACCGTCCAACAGTTTTGGCCATTTTTAAATTTTAAATTTTATTTTTTTGTCAGAACAAACTATCCATTCGATTCGAATGATCAGATTCGGTTTTAAAAACCTTACAGATAAAAATTGAAGTTGAAGATTATTGAATGGAATCAAAGCGTTTGGCAGAAATTCCATTAATTGACTGAAGCCCGATGACAGATCTCTAATGGTGGGTTTTGAAGACTGTGCACCACTTAAATGCTTCACAATTTGGCATTTCCCAAGTCCCGAGTTGCACGCAATGACACATGCTCTTTTCTTTGCCTTCTTTAATTCTTAAAGCAATCTTAGGACGAAATAAGGTTTCAGCACTCATTTAATTTGCTCACAGCATTCTTTGGGAGCTTAATTAAATGATTTCTCCTTGCTAGTCGTCTTCCAGTCTTAGATTATTTTACTATTTGGGTCGGCAGTTTTATAGAGGCCCGTTGTAAGTGGCTGAATTGAATGAATTGTTGCTTTGTCTCTAAGGTTTCGTTTGTTTGTTTTACAAATTTTATTTGCACCGGCATAAATGCATGAGTGCAAATGGCTTGAGTGTAGTGTACATTATGTTATTTTATTTTATTTGTTTTAAGTATGATGTTGGCTTATTCATAGTTTTCAAAACTGGATCGGACCAGATGGTTGGACTGAAAAATCGGGAACTAATTAGGTGATCGATTCTATTTTTCCTTAAAACTGGATTTTCTCAAAAAACCGTTGATTTTGGTCAGCAAACCGCTGACCCGAGCGGTTAACTGTTAGAATGGTTTTGACTGTTTTTTATTTTTTTAATTTTTAATTTTTTTATCAGAACGGGCCAACCGTTTAACCCAGGAACCGGGCCCCTGACCAGTTCATTCTCTGAGTCAGTTTTAAAAACCTTGGGCTTAACTGTTTGTGAGAAGTAGAATAGAAAGTAAAATGAGGTGGTCTCATTTTATATGAAAGAGGAAGATTATTTATTTAGTCTGCATTTATTTGCGGTGTGAACTCTAGACTGGTGTAAATTTGCACTCCATTCAAGAAAGTTTTTACATTGATAATTGGTGTAATATTAACACTGATTTTTTGATATAAAACTTTCCTCTATTCTCTTCTCTAGTGATCCAGTCCACACTTTACACTGAGTAAACCATAATCGTCACTCTACTCCACCAGTATAAAAGTGTATTTACACCGCAACAAATACAGCCTTAGGAGTATTATAAGAAGAAAATAATAGTTATAATTTAACTATAATGATTAATTGAAAGTTTATAATTTAACTTTCACTAAATGAAATATTTATTGGAGAATAATAATAGTATTAATTATAATTACTTATAATAATAATAGTAGAGGTAGTAGTAGTAGTAGTAGTAATAATAATAAGTAACACTAATTATATATTTATAAAATCATTAATATGAATTAATATAAATATAAAAAGATTATATATCCCAATTAATAATTAATATTATTAAAATATTTATTAATTATAATTAATTGATTAACATTCTGAAGTAATAATTATCATTGTTATAATTAAGGAATTAATTATCAGTAAGTAATTATAATCAGTAATAAATTTTTATCAGAAACCATTACTATTAGTAATAATTAATTATAATTATTGATAATAATAATAATAATATAATTAATTATTTCATATAAATGTATGAATTATAATTTATGATAATAATTATAATATAAATAATTAACATTAAATATTTATTTTTAAAATAATTAATAACAGTTAATATAAATATAAAATGATTATTTCCGAATTATTAATTACCATTATGAAAATCATTATTAATTATCATTCTGAATTAATAATGAGAAATATTATCAGTAATTAGTTAATATCAATAATTAATTATTATCAATGAGTTATTATTATTAGTAATTAATAGCTGGAATTAATTAATTAGAAGTCATTAATTATTATTAGTACCCCTCTCTTTCAAAAAGTTGACTCATCATCATTGTCATCATCAATGACAACAACTTGATAAATACACAATTTGATAAAATAGGTAAATATCATTAATTTATTTATTTTTATCTTTCGGAAAACTGAATAAGAGAAAAATAAAATGGTTAGCATTGCAAATGAAAAATTATTTGGATTTTTTCAAAAAAAAATATTGAACATAAAAAACCAATTATTCAAAAGTAAGCTCATTAAATCAAAGAGTAATTAAAATTATTCAGGAAATAATAATTTTACGAAATTAAAATTAATAATTAATTATCTGTCCAAATTAAAGCGGTTAATTTCAGCAAATAATTTTAAGTAATTAAAATTTTCTATTAACATTTTTTAATAATAATCAGTATTATTAATAGATTAATAATTATGAAATCAGTAATAATATTAAGTATATTATTATTAACTAACAATATATTCTTATTATGTGTGTATTGGTTTTGAAATCAGTAGTATGAAAGTATTATTATTATTACTACTATTATTATTTTAATTTTATTTTTATTTACATTAATTAATTAATTTGTTATAATTACGATTTTTAGTTAATTCATAAAATAATATTTGCTTTTATAATTCTTTAAGTTTAACAATATTGAATAATTAAAAGTTTTATAATTTAACTTTCACCAAATGAAGTATTTATTGGAGAATAATAATAGTATTAATTATAGTTACTTGTAATAATAATAATGTAAATAAGTACCACTAATTATATATTTCTAAAATATTTAATATGAATTAATATTAATATAAAATGATTATATCCCAATTAATAATTAACATTATTAAAATACTTATTAATTATCATTAATTAATTAACACTGAAGTTATAATTATCATCATTAGTATTAGTAATAATTAATTATAATTATTGATAATAATAATGTAATTATATTAATTAATATAACTTTATTAATTATAATTACTTATAGTAATATAATTAATTATTTCATATAAATGTATGAATTATAATTTCTGATAATAAATATAATATAAAAGGTTACCATTAAATATTTATTTTCAAAACAATTAATATGAGTTAATATAAACACAAAATGATTATTTTCGAATTATTAATTACCATTATGAAAATATTTATTAATTATCATTTCGAATTGATAATGAGCAAAATTATTAGTAATTAAGTATTAGCAGTAATTATTATAAAAATTATTTTCTGAGTTAATAATGAGCAATATTGTCACTAATTAATTATTATCAGCAATTAAGTAATAGTAGTAATTATTATAAGAAATTATTTTCAGTAATTAATTATTATTGGTGAGTAATTATTATTAGTAATTAATAGCTGTAATTAATTAATTAGAAATAGTTAATAGTAATTATTATTAATAATCAATAGCTGGAATTAATTAATTAGTTTACTAGTTAACAGTAATTAACAGCATAATTTCATTTTTTTAGGAAAGGATTAAAAGTGGGAGCTTCCCACTTCTCACAACTCTACATGGTGGTGGGCTCTACTCTGCATGTTAGTGGGCTCTTTTCTTGAACTACCACTAATAAAAATTTGACACATGTCTAGTGGGTTAAGCTCTTGAGCTACTGTTAATCAGAATTTGACATGTGTCAATTTTGTTTAAATCTTTGGAAGGGCAGGTGTCTGAATGTAGATGGGCCACATGTCTTGGAATAGCTGTTAATAAAATGCTGATATAAAGTCATTTTAGTGTTTCAATATTTTTAACAAGTAAACAAAGTTCTATCATCTTTTAGGCTCAGCTTGGAAATAGTACAAATACAAATATGTAGAGTGTAAATACAAGGTTTACATATATAAAATACAACATTTGCACGCTACATTTTTGTATTTGTACTTAGGCTCAATTTGAAAAGAGTATAAATACAAATATGTTGAGTACTAAATCTTGTATTTTATATTATTTTATTTGTATTTTGTACCATACATATTTATATTTGAACTCTTTCCAAACTGAGCCTTTAACATCTAAAAATGAATTGCAAAAGCAATGACTCCTAAGAATAAGAAGTAATAACTTGTATGCACCTAAACATGCTTTTTGGATGTTGATGTAGATGATTAAGGTCATATTTGAGAGTGCTTTAAAATAAGTGCTTATTTGGGCTAAGACCACACCATTAAGCACTTACTGGTGTTTGAGAAATAAGCCCAAAATAAGTGCTTATTTTTTAAATAAGTGCTTATTTTTAAGCCCGAAATAAGTGCTTATTTTTAAAATAAGGGCTTATTTTTAAGCCCAAATTTCTAGCTTTTTTTAAGTGCTTATACAATAAGCACTTATTCAAATTTTTCTTTCAAAATTATCCCTAGTTGAATTTTAAATACCACTTATAAAATTATCCCTAGTTGAATTTTATAAAAGTACTATAAAAGTGCTTTCGTAAAAGTACTTTTATAAAAACACTTCTACAGAAGTGCTTTTATAAAAGTACTTTCATGAAAGTGCTTTTACTGAAGTGCTTTTATAAGAGTACATTTATGAAAGTAATTTTTGAAATACTTCCATAGAAGTGCTTTCGTAAAATTTGAAAGAAAATGAAGGACAGAATAGTCATAAATGCTTATTTAAGTGCTTATTGGAGAAAAAGACTATCAAATGACAAACACCTAATATGAAATAAAATAAGCACTTGAAAAAGTTGGGTGACAAATGCAAATAAATGCTTATTTGAATAAGCACTTGTTTTTAAGCACATATTTATAACGTAAGCACTCCCAAACATGACCTAAGACAGTTCACATTGTATGACCCACAACCACTCTATCTCTCACTTAGCATTTTCGGTTGTAAAACCAATTATAATGCCCCATGCCTGTCATAAAATACATATAACCCACAACTAATCAATCTCTCACTTAGCATTATTGGATGTGAAACCATTTATAATGCCCATGCCCGTCATACAATTACAATGCCCACAACTATTCACCAATCTCTCACTTAGTATTTATTACAGACATGGGACGTCATTGGTTCCACATCCCGCTATACAGCCATCACCTTCAACTAATCCCATTCTATTGGCTAATGGCTTAAATTTATACAATCCAAAGTTTGTCCCGCCTAAGAGAAGGCTAATAAATGAATTGTTCCAAACCTTTCCAAGAGTTGTAAAAGAACCTTAAGGCTATGTTTGGTTTGAAGGAAAAGGTAAGGAAAAGAAAGGAAATGAAGGAAAATACTACAAATCTTGTATAGGTTTCCCTGCATTTCTTCATTTTCCTACTTTTTCCTTAAAACCAAACATAGCCTAATTAATTTATTTTTACAACAATTTGTCTAAACATGACATGATTCAAATATTTGCTGTTATCTAGCTGCTGGTATCATACTTCAAGCTAACACATCTACATTTTCAATTGCATCATGGAGACACACCATGGTATTTCCTTTATCTTTACAAACTGTACATGTCGGCCTGATCAAAAGCAGCTTCCTGTAAACATTTCTCAGCTTTTCAATTTCTTGGAAGTTTGTTAACTCCAGTCAATACTGTGTTTGGTTTGATAGAAAAATAAGAGAAAGGTGAAGATTGAGGGTAAGATGTTAAGGAATTTCTGTATAAAATGACTATACAGGAAGTAAAATAGAAAAAAGATTATGTTCTCATCTCACTCTTCTCATCCATTCAGTTTTCGATTCATCTTTCCTATATTTTTAATCCTTTGAAGTGAACCATTCTACTGGAATTATCTTGTCAATTGTCATGCTCAGGATACTATATTTATGCAGGTGAACCTATTGAATACTGTGTTTACTGTACATCTCAATAGAAATAAAATTGAACTCAGAAGACAAAGACAGAAATAAAGCCCACTTTTTTTCCATGCTTTAGAGAATATAGTTGCATGTTAAGTGGGCCCTTAGACGTTTAGCTACGAATAGTGGACCAATCATGATATGCCACGTCAGGCTGTCGTGTAGGATCCATGTCCGTGGCGTATCAAGATTGGTCCAATTTTGAAATGGGGCGTTTGGCTTGGATTTTGGATAGCATATGGAATGAAGACAGTATTATCATACATGTGGGTTGTTAGGGTATGGATCCATTTGCACAATGAGCCCATCTGCATTCTTCAACGAGGAAATTGATCAATTGATTGGTAGGTTTGTTCAATTCAAATGATCTCATTAACATCTCATCTCCAAGCCCACACCCCGTAAATGTAAAGCCCAGTAGTAATTGGGCTAAGGTACAGTGGTTAATTGGCTATTATGAGCTCGGTCGGGTCTACCGTACCCAAACTCTTTTAATGTAAGCCCAATAAGTTGCTAAAGTTGATTACTTAAGGAGGCTTAAGCTTACCCACTCTATCAAGCTACATGATGATGATGAACTTGTGCATTCAATTCAATGAATCAGTGCTGCATTAACAATTAACCTATAACCTAATAAGGGTCACTCCTCACGAATTTAGGGGTGTCAATTGTATTGGATTTGGTCCAATCTGAGTCCAGTGTGAGTCCATTACAAATGGATCGGATCCAATTCAATCCAATGAATATTTTGGACGATTTTAGATCAGTTCAATTTAATGTTTGGACCGTTCAATCTGTTCAAATTTGTTTTAATTTATATTGATTTTAACCCAAACCCGGTCCATTGACACCTATGTTCTTATCTTATATCAATGGACCAGATTTTAGCTTAATCAAATGTAATCCAATATAAATTTATAACGAACGAACCGAGTCCAATCCAATCTAATAAATATTTTGAACCGAATTAATCCAATCCAATATGTGTTGTTGATTCATCCAATCCGTGCAAATTGATTTACCGGTCCATTGATACCCTTACACACGACCAATCTCTCTCTCTAGTACGTACGTAATAATGAATCTCTGCATGCATGATCGTTTCACTCACATCTGCAATAGTTGACGCTTACTTACTTAGTGTACAACTTAGCAATTTGGATTTTGGAATGTACGTGTGTTGCGTGATATTTGTCACATCGAGAACAGTTCACAATTAATACTTGATAATTTGATATATTAATATCAAGTACAGCACAAGCTTTTTCCTAATAATTCCTGCACAGAAACATCACAGATAGATCGACAAGACGAGAGAGAGAGATTAATAGTTCTGCTTCAATATATATATATATTCAAACACCTGCTTGCCTAGCTTGGTAGCTATATATTAATACTGCAACTTAAGGATTCTCTGCTTGAGCTTGAGCTTGATCACCATTGAGTAGAATAACGAGGTGAATGCTTTTAGCATAATCCAGCAACTTATCAGTGGGAGGAATAGTTTCCTTAACCTCCGGCTGCTCTTCGAAATCCCGCAGCCAGGAATGGAACCTGGGGAACCTCCCCGACTCCACAAGCTTCACTCCGGCGACCTCTTCCAACACCCACAGCCAATAGGATCCGCAGCCCAACACGATATCCAGCATCCCAATCTTATCACCTCCAAAGAACCTCCTCCCCTTGAAGTACCCTTCTTCCATCTCCTTCTCCAGCAGCTTCAGATTGTTGTTCACTTGCTCCACTGCCGCCTTCTGTTGCTCTCCCGTCGACCGGAATACCAGCCCCACTGAAGGACCCAGCTGCAATATATATATATAATCCACAAGACGGCCATTTAATTAATTAAGCTTCTATTCTTCTGTAGTGTTGTGTCAATTAGAGTAGAAAACAAAACAAAAAGAGGCATGGAGAAGTATCTAGCTGCGTAATTACCTGGTCGTCGGCAAAATGAGACCAGAATCGGACGATGCTTCTCTCGTAGGGATTGTCGGGCAATATGGGGTTTTCCGACCAGGTTTCGTCTATGTACTGGAGAATGATGGCAGATTCGGCCACGGTCTTGTCGCCATGGAGGAGAACGGGAACCTTCTTGTAGACAGGGTTGTAGAGCAAGAGTTGAGGGCTCTTGTTAGTAAGGTCCTCTTCCACGTACTCGAACTCCACACCTTTGAGCTTCAAAGCCAGTTGCGCTCGGTGAGTGTATGAACTCGCCCATGACCCAAACAGCTTTACCTGATCAACACACACAAACGACTCCTGCTGATGATTATCAGACTGCATCATCAAAAGACTAATTAATAACCGATCGAGATCAGGTTGGTTTCTCTATTATCTCATTTGCCTCCGCATACCACACGCTCGCTCTCTATCTTGTGTTGGCATTTTATAGACAACAACACAGAGAGAGAGAGAGAGAGAGAGAGAGAGAGAGTTGGGTCAAAAGCAAAAGTGAGTGGCGTTGGCGTTGGCGTTGGTATCTTCTTAGGTACGTATAGGTTAGCTCCCTCCTGCTAGCAGGGTGGGCTCGGCTCCACATGAACTCTGGACCCTGGCTTGATCCCCAAGCTAGGGTTCTGCACCCTGCACCCTGCAGAAAGTTGATTAATATATAACTGCATCTGCGTTATATTATATTATTTATTTCCCCAAAGGCCAAATTAAGTGTAATTACTATATATAAAAAGGAGGGCATAGTACTGTCAATTTGTCGTTGAAATTTGACTCTATCTAATGGGTTAAGTTGCACCGGCTGAAGGCTGAAGTGAACCCTACTTAATTCTACCTTTGCGTAGAAGAAGAATACAAAGCAAGGCAACAAGAAAAGAAGATAGCATATGAGACCGTGAGTAATTTGCATGCATGACAAGACTTCTGCTGCGCTTTCTGCCTTTAACAGTCCTTCAATAAAGGCAACACATGTATATATTCAATTTACTTTTTTGTTTTTATGAATTAATGCTAGCTAGCTATGCCAATAAATTATAAGCTTGTACATCAAACACTATTGAATTTTTGAAATCGAATCCTGCTTGCACTTGGCAGTATGCAAAACAAGGCAAATGCTAGACTCAGAGCTAGGCCTCTGCTCTGCACCCACTTGTGAGGGTTAGTGTTAGGAGTTAGGATCAATCTATATGTGTGTCTTTTCAAATGCCACTTAATGGTTGATTAACGGATAGATATTAAATTGATATAAGTTCAGGTATTGAATTGTCGCATTTGAAAGTTTCTTTCACTCATCCTTAATTACAATAGTTTTGATTTTGATCAATCTTATTTGGTGTGAAGGTTTAACTGTGGCCATGCAGCTGCTAGGTGCTGGCCCTCTTAAATCTATGACCACGACCTCAGGGGAATTATCCTCCTCCTCATCATCCATGCCTTATCCCTACTATGAGGTTGGCTACATCCTACATGAAACTTGTCCGTTTTATTTAAATTTGTATCCGTGTTAAATTATTATTGTTTAAATCATTTCTTACTAATTCTACCTATATCATTTTTGTTCTACCCTAAACTCTTTTAGTCCCTTCAAATCATGAATTCCGGGGGAATATTGTCCATAAATTAGAGGGATGATACATGTTGCTTTTGCAGGCAGGCAAGGGAATTCAAATCAAGTAGGATGGCCATAGACCAGGGGGATTAATGTCCTATAGTTCATTGATGATCTATCACTCTTTTCTTCTCTTTTTGTTGATTCCCTACCTAACCATATATACTAATTAGGCCCCGTTTGTTTGCTAGTATCTCACAATGGCAAATTAGTCAATTATCAGATAATTGATCAACATCTCCGTGTTCTCGCACCGCTATAATGAGTCCTACGAAAAAGTGAAATTTATGGAGAGTACCGGTTACCCTAAAGTGTGAATAAGTTATTTATCCATCCACTGAAATTGTTAATCTTCTACTGCTTCTCTCTTTATAGTGAAAACACCTAATTAGAATACTGATACCAAAATTACTCAGACAACTTTTGACCAAAAATTTAGGTAAGGTCATGCTTGTATATTGTTCTATAACAAGTGGAGAATAACCCATTCATTAATCCAATACCAAATACCAATAGACTAATTAATAGTCCTGGGTCAGACTCTCGCGTCTCAAAAACCTTCTTGTCACTCTGCTCAGGATTAATACAAAGTCACAGTGCATTGCATTGTCCATCGTGATTATAGAGTTGGACACTTGGACCCAAGACTGATGCCAAAGCTCAATCTCAAGCTGCTGCGTATGAGGTTATGACTTATGAACAGTGAGCTTCAGAGACGTCAAAAATCCCTCCATCTCCTACACTTGCTGTCTCCCATCATTCTCCTCTGCTTTTAGAGCCTTTTTCCTCTGTAAAAATTTGTAAGGTACACCTCCTAACTATTTGCATTAACTTGAATGTACGTACTCCCAAGTAAAAAGTTGTACAGTAGTAGAAAAAGAAAAGTTGATAGTTTCTATTTACCACATGACAATGCAGGCCTTGTGCCTGTTTGGTGACTGATTCAAGTCTGAAGTCTGATTCATTAAAACACAGAATAAGCAAGTGTTTCACAGTCTCACGGGGTCTGCATTCTTGCTTCACTACTTTTGTTTCCTCTCCTCTTGAGTAGAGCAGAACGAATATGAATTCTATCCTCAAAGCTCCATCAATCAATTTGGACTCCATGGTTTGGATTATGGGTTGACTATCAATATTGATTAAATCATTCCCAGTTCCCACTAGCTAGATAATGTTTCTCCTTCATGTATTAAATTAACTTTGAAACTTTTCTTTATTGGTAAAAACTATGAAATTAGGTTCCATTGGTTTTCACTTATCTGGGTATGTGAATTTATCCGAGCAAGTATTTCTTAGGTTTCGTTTGCTTGGATAAGTTTGCTTCCAGCGTTCTTGACCTCCTCAATAATAGGTTACCCAGATAAAAGGAGAGGTAGGAGGGAGAGATTGTTATTGGCGTGCGAGTAAGCAATTTATTCACCCTTGAGACCCAGTGTAATGTTATATAAATATAGGATCATGATCAATTACCCGATTGACCAATTTAACTCCCATGAAATACACAATTGCAACCTTGAGTGAGCGAGATTCAAATGTAACCACAATAATGAGTGTACTTTCTAGTTTGAACTCTGGTGGGTTCTCAAATTCCTTCCTTGCTGGGTTTCTGTAGACATGATATTCCCAACTTTTAACTTTGCCCTGTAGAGCGTGTAAAGCAATAGAGCCTAAAGCAAGAATCTTCTTGTTTCTACCTCCTCTCTTCACCACAACCTATCCTATCCATGGTTGTCTTCTCTTTTTCTCTAGTAGCTAGTAGGTCCAGTCCAACTCTACAAATCAACTTATGAAGATCTGATACGAATACTGACTAATATAGAAAGGGAAAACATGCAAAGACTTTAATTTCAAAAGCAAAAGCCGATTCTTTTTACCCATTAAAAAAGGGTGGATTCTGCTTGTCTTTTTCTATATATATATATATATATATATATCCATTCTTACTTAAAAAAGATGTATGAGCAACAGAGCAAGAGGAACTCTAACTCTTTTCTTTTCTTTTTTTCTTTTGTTAAGGCTCCCTGTGACTCATGTTATTGGGGCGGTTGGGTTTCAATTCATAACCAGAAAAATGCCATTTTTATAATAAAAATAAAAGAAAGAAAGAAAGAGAGAGAGAATATCCATAGATTCAATTCAAAGATTGGTGGTGTGTAGTAGTCAAAGAATACCTAAGCTATGCATGTGTGTGCACGGGGCTCAAAGGACAGTCACAACATAGCTATAATGGGCCCAACCTCATTTTTTTTTATGGGTCTGGCCCAGTTCCTTTCTACCTTCCACTATTTAGCATTTACCACTCGTACTTGGCCAGTAGTGAAAGTAAAGGACGGCAATGGATCTGTTAACTTGGTGCCCTTTCTTAGCTAATGGGTACTAGTAAACTGACATGTCCTTTTTTTTCCTACAGTCATGAATCTTCTGAACCGGAGGGCAATTGAAGGCTTGGGTATGGGTAGTACCTAAACTTTAGGCCAACCAAACAAGTCCGATAGTATTCTTGACCTAGACCTCTATCTTCACAAATAACCTACCATCTATTGTTTCAATGCTCTTTAATCAAGATTCCAGACCTAGCTAATGCAACCTTAAAACTTACCCTTAGTCCAAATTCCAAATATTCCCTGTTATATACAATTATACAAAGATATACTTGAAAGAAGTTGGTTTATTTTTCTTGTGTTTATGGATGAACAAGTAAAGGTCCGTTTGGTTTATAGTCAGAATTAGAATATCTCAGAATCGGAATTAGAATGATCTATTTCCATTACCTGTTTGATTCAGATTGGAATGGAATGGAATCAGAATTGGCTGGAATGGATTTTAATTCCTAGGAGAGGGGGAGGGGATGACCATTCCACTAGGAATGAGAATGGGCCAATGGGGTTCTCATTTCACCCAATCAAACAGTTGGAGTCAGAATTGACCATTCTGATTCCATTCCAGACCCCTATTCCCGTAAACCAAACAGATCCTGAGATGTTTTAGTATATTCGACATGTCAAGTTTCGCATGTTATATCGCTCCAATGTTTTCATCAAGTTTGCCACTCAGACTGTTATCCAACTCTAGCTTGCAGATTGGGAACTTGTCTTGAACCACATCGGATGATGGAATCTGACCTTCACAAACTCGAGGTGTGCAGATTAGGTGGATATAGGAATGTATTAAATATATGAATGTGTAAAAATATAAATAAATTTTCAAAGTATACTGTATACATATATTTCAGAATTCATAGGGTCCATTTGGTTCATGGATGGAGTTGGATCGGAATGGTCTATTCCCATAGTCTGTTTGGTTTGGATAAAAATTGGAATCAGCTGGAAAAGGATTTCATTCCCAAAGGGGAGAGAATGGCCATTCCCTCAAATGGGAGAATGCCATTCCACTAGGAATGGTATTGGGATTTCAATTCCACACAACCAAACAGTAAGAATCGGAATGCCCTTATCTTGTTTTTTTTCCCAAAGTCTGAATAATTCTTGTATTAAAATTTTTCCAAATTATTCACATTTTCTCATTTTTGAGAAATTCATAATTTAGGACATGCTTCTTAAAAGCATGTCAATCAGTGTTTAGAAAACCAGACCGGACCAGTCAGTTGGATTGATTGAACCGTGACCCGAGAACTTGGCCGGTTCATTCACACCCCAATAGCCGCTTGGTTAAAAAACTGCCTGATTGGTTGATTTAACCGAAAAACCGGTGAACCATTCCCGATTTCATGAAACCACCTGAGTCTTTAACTAATAGAAAGTTTAAAATGTGCTCAACAAGATTCAAACCTTTAACTTGTATTAATTAATGACTCTTTATCGTACATATTACTTTATTATGCATGTATTTAAAGAAAATGTAAATTAAGAGACTCGAATCCTAATCACATTTGCTTTAAAAATTAAGGAACTCACCATCAATACACCATATTTAAGTATATTAAAAGTTGTAAAATGTATTATATATAATATTTATATGACTTCTAGCCACATCATCATGGTTCAACCTCCGGATTGACCCCGGTTGAACCTCTGACTCATAAACCTCTCCCCTTTCCGCTTCTATTCTCGGTTTGGTTCTCAGAACATTAATGTCAATACATGTATAACAATGAATTTCCTAACTATGATTTAACATATATATGGATCTCATCAACCAATATAACACCCATGGGGCAGAGATGGCAATTTAACCTATCCCCATGGGGCCTACACCGATCGGGGCAGGTTTTTTGATTGATTGGGGTTTGGGGCATATTCGGGGAAAACCCGAATCTCTAGGGTTAAGGACGGGGCGGAGATAGTATTTGTCACCTCGACCCCGTCCTAACTATCTATCTATCTATCTATCTATCTATATATATATATATATTATACTACTATATATTACATTACATAATGTAAAATAGTTCTAGGTAGGTTTAAAAAAATAAATTAATAAATTAATAAATATGTAAGTAAGAATGACTAGGTTGGGGCAAGGTAGGGCAAAGTCATGGATCTATGTTCCCTATAGGGTCAAAGATGGGGTTAGGATTTTTAGCCCCACTAGGGTTCGGGGTGGGGAATTTGAATTTGATGTTGAGTACGGGGCAAGCAAAACCCAACCCTTTCCCACCCCATTGCCATTCCTAAAGATACAGGTGCAAGTGGGGCTAAGATCAATCTAAAGAGTTTGGCTTCGGTCAATGCAAGCCCGTGCTTACACCGTTCGAACAACCTCTTGCAACCTTGCATTGGGAATATCTCCCCATGAAATAAAGCACATAAAGACAAAGATATTCCCAATGCAAGGCAAGGCCATAAAGGTTGTTCGAACAAGTATTGCACTTACCAAAAACGAACTCCAATCCTAACTCAGCCTAAGATGTTAGAACCAATGTTTTAAAAACTAACCTAGAGGCCAAACCCTTTTTGCCTCCAGGTTGTGGGTCACCGGTTCGATCGGCTAAGTCGAATGATTTAGACCGTGCCACATTATCGCATATATATATATATATATATGTGTGTGTGTGTGTGTGTGTGTGTGTGTGTGTGTGTGTGTAAATATATATTTTAATAATAAATAATGTATAAATATATTTTAAATATGTTATATGTATTATTTTATATTTAATTTATATTTTTTAATTCAATTTTTTATTTTTTTATTTATACAAAATATTAAAAATTACAATTTGAGGCCAAAAATAGATTTTTTTTCACAAAAATAGTGGGATAGGCGCCTTAAGACGCATAAATCTCGAAAAGTTACTCAAAAAAAATCATCCCAATCAAACATCAAAGTGCAAAGTTATGACATCGAAAAGTTTTGCATGCATTAAGTATGCAACCCACAACACAGTTACCGGATCAACGGTCAAACCATCCGGGTCAAATGATTCTTGACCAAATCAACAGTTTTTGACAGTTTGATAGGTTCTTGACTGAACCAGACCCAAAATTCTGACCAGGTAACGGTTTGAACAATTCGAATGGCCTGATGAACAGCAGGTTGAAAACATTGGTTAGAACTTGGAACCCCCAACCCAACTCGACCACTTCATGGGTTTAGGTTGATTTGATTTCTTATTTTTGCTGAAATCTTTCTATTTCTCAAAGTCAGAGGCATGCCCCAAATGCATCAACGCCCTCTTTTTGGGGTGCCTCACTTGGAGGTGCGCCTCGAGGCGTACACCTCCCACACGCCTTTTAAACCATTGCTCAGAGTTTAAGTTTGTTGGTTATGGTGCTTTAGGAGTACTAAGTATTAACTTTTTCCTTCAAACTTAAATATGTTGATACATATTGCCCAAGCCTCCACCCTAAAGCTAAGAGTTCAAGTACCAACTTTTAAGGTTTTGCAGTACAAGGTGTACAAAGAACTGGTCCTATAATTCTTTGGCTATTCCCTAATTTTGTTTTTTGTTTCCTTGGATGCTTTCCCCATTGCTCAGAGCTCCTGTATAGACTACGTACAAGTTGTAATTGTAAGTTTGCTACAATAAAGCATATAGACCATAAAGACGTATCTATCTAGATTTCTTGCAAGCCTATTTTCTGATCGTGGAACAGTAATGGGGTGTTCTCCAATGTGAATCAATTTTCTTATTGGGAGAATGAGAGATCCAGAAACAAAACAAAAGCATCTGGATTGAAAACAAATTGGTTCTCGAAACAAAAAAAACATACAAAAAAAAAAATGTTCTTGTTTGTACGCCTTTTTTTCGCTTCCAAAACTAAGATATAAAATGTGTTCTTAAATTTCTGGTTTAAAAAACATATTTACATCTAGTGATTGATATCATGTTTCATAATTCATACTGCACTCGGAAACAAAACTCACTTTTTCTTTTTTTTTTTGCTTCTCAAACATAATTCAAGAAAATGTTTTAATTCTTTTGATGATGTGGCAATTTTAGAAACAAATGAACACAAAAACATTCATGTTGGAGAACACCTAACAAGGGATTGTTTCTTGAAACAAAGCACACTCTTTTTTGCTTCTCAAACATAGTTCAAGAACATGATTCAGTTCTTTTGATGAGGTGGTAATTTTAGAAACGAATGAAAACAAAAACATTCATGTTGGAGAACACCTCCTAGCTTGGGATTGTTTCTTGAAATAAAACTCACTTTTTATATATTTTTTGCTTCTCAACCATAGCTTAAGAACATGTTTCAATTCTTTTAATGATGTAGCGATTTTGGAAACAAATGAAAACAAAAGCATTCATGTTGGAGAACACCCCCTAAACAAATACTAATGACTACCAGTTCCATGTGAAATGACAAGTTACAACTGCAACAAAACTAGAACTCCAGTAGACAACCAGAGTCGTTTATAGTAATTGTAAATAACAATACCCTGTAATATCTATCAAAAAAAAAAAAAACAATATCCTTTGATAAATAAACTTTGAAGCTATAACAGGCTTAAAAATGAATCAAACTGTGGCCATCAATTTGCAGAATGAACTAAATAAAAGCTCACAGGATCTCTCTACGAAACATATAAGTTGTTTAATAGGAACTAACTCATGTAATGCAAGAAGCAAACTACAGTCTCATCGCCTTTCTTTCAGCTCAGGATCCCTGAAATAGTGAAATCACGACTCAATGAGGGTAAGATGCAAAAAAAAGATAACTTGGGGGAAAATTTGTACATGGAGTTGGCTCAAACCTGTGGATGTGATCGAGAATGAGAAGCCTTGGACCAGGAGGGATTTTCACATCTCTGAGAGCACTGAAACAGATAAAGACCTCTTAGAACAATCTTATCTTTTTCTCTTTATAATTTGAAATATAAACTATCAATGATTGCTGAAAGGAGCTGATAGGATATACACTCAAAGAAAATCTTCAACTACTTGCCTATCTGTAAGCAAAGGTAATGTGCTGTCTGTCAACAATCCTTTCTTGAAATTCTTCTCATAACTCTGAAGGCCAAGAGTTATGAGCATGGATCTTGTCTTGGTATAGAATGCATCTTCAGCTGGTGGCTGGGAGAACTTCTGCCCTAGCTGCAGAAACCCAACAATTTCTTTCAGCACGGATAGTTTCTTGGAATTCTCAGTTAGCTTAGGCGACACCAGAAGAGAAAATCATTAGTATCATAAAACAAGTTAAGCTCTCCACATGTAACGCAAGTAATGTGGAGATCTAATGACCTATTTTCTTGAATATACAGTTAATCAAACTTATCCACAAATACAAGTTAGAGCTAAAGGGTAGAGTACCAGTTTTTAAAGAGGTGGGAGATGGAAAAATACTACAGATGACAGGAATCATAGGGGTGCAATATCTAGGAGGATGATTTCTCTTTCAAACACATGGGTAGGCTTCCCCAATCAGAAAAAACAAAGGCTAAATAAATTTTAGTTCTAAATAGAATATATCTAGAGTGACATCGGCCCCATTATAGCTCTAAATCTATGTTGTTTTCTAACTCAAGTTAAAATTTTAGTTTGAATCCTTCAATTACAAATAAAATCTAATTTAATTTCCTAGCTCAAGTGTAAAACCCACCCCAAAGGCTACTAACACTTATTTAATCACAAATGAAATCTAATTTAGTATACTTAAATCGTATAAAAACCTAGCCAAAATGCTTCAAGACTTATCACCTAGATATTACATCCTAAACAAAATAGTTAGAATGATCTGGTTCCCACTCTTCTAGATAAAATCCATAGTTTAATCATAAACGGAACCTAATTTAGTTTCCTAAATCAAATAAAAAACTAGTCTAAATGTTTCAAGATCCAGCGATTGCAGATCACAAACAAAATATGCATGTATAATTGCAGGTCCCAAACAAAAATTGCTAGTGATCAATTAAACACATACGCCTGCAGTTGCACACACACCCTGCTTTAAGGGTGTTCCTTAAATGCGATGCAACTTTTTTAAGTTAAACGTGTTTGACACTAGAAAACATTCACATAAGTCAAGTCATTTTAGGGATTAGGTTGGTTTACCTCAGGCTGTCTAGCTCAAAATTTTCCTCAGGTTAGGTTGGGTCTCAAGCAGTAGTACAACTGCAAAGGTTGGGCCTGGTTCTCCCTTAGCCCAACAAACAACCCAACCAGGTTGAGTTGCACAGCAAATCTGTTAGCACAGGGAAGCTAAGGGAGCCCAGACCTGTGGTTGGGCATACAAGCAGTAGCCACATAGGTAGTTATTCCCCAGCTGTTCACTGTAACTGAATTTAACATCAAGGTTGTTATGGTTGTATGGAGTATAAAACTATAAATAGTTGTATGAATGGATGAAGGAACAAAGGAATTACATTTCTAGAAGCTGGTCAAAAGAACTCGAAGTTAGGCAGGTTCCTAACAATTTTGGTATCAAAGCAGTTGAGAATGACACTGGTGGAGGTAGAGTTGACTAGTTGGAGCCTGGGAGGTGCAGCTCCATCCTGTGACAGGACATCTGTGAAACCAAAGAAACCCTAATGGCAATGGCACTCCGTCTGGATCAATTTCCTCACATGCCTCAGGGTGCAACCAGAGAAGGTGATCGGGAAGGAGTCAGCCATAGAAGCAGTTGCTGCAGTGGCTCTGGGTCAGGTAAGAACACCAAGCTTGAATTTCTGATTTATCCTGGGCCAGGACCAATTTTTCCTTTTAAGCAACTTTCTTGGGCTGAAATGCAAGCCTGAGAAGAGAAATGTCTCTGTTATAACTGTGAGGAAAGATTTGAGCCAGGCCACCATTGCAAGACCCACCAAGTATTATTGCTGCAGACAGATGGCCCCAAGGGTGATGATTTAGAGAGGACTCTGCCAGATCAAGAGTGGGGTCACTTTAATGGTGAAACTCCAGAAATAATGTTACAAGCGCTTACTTGTCTAGCAGTGACAACACACTTAATTTCATTACATGTTTTCTAGCTAAGCAGCTTGGTTTACCAGTTCAACCCACCATAGCCTTTCCCGTTCATGTTGCTAATGGGAGCAACCCCAAGTGTGATGGCATTGGCACTGAAGTATTGTTGGAAATCCAAACCCACCATTTGTGGTGGACTTATATCCCCAGGACTTCAATGGGGCAGATGTTGTTCTTGGAATCTGATGAGGGCAGATTTGGCCCTCCACTAACATCATGACACATGGCATATCAGAACAGTGACAACACACTTAATTTCATTACATGTTTTCTAGCTAAGCAGCTTGGTTTACCAGTTCAACCCACCATAGCCTTTCCCGTTCATGTTGCTAATGGGAGCAACCCCAAGTGTGATGGCATTGGCACTGAAGTATTGTTGGAAATCCAAACCCACCATTTGTGGTGGACTTATATCCCCAGGACTTCAATGGGGCAGATGTTGTTCTTGGAATCTGATGAGGGCAGATTTGGCCCTCCACTAACATCATGACACATGGCATATCAGAACAGCTGGACTACATCCCAGCATCACCTAGGCAACAACTTACCTTAGCCTAAATGGGGTCCCAGTTGGCAACTTGCCTCTGCCGCCGACCTAGCGACCTACCTTTCTAGAAGCTTGCCAGTTGTCTCTGAACATTTCGGGATCATGCCGCGTAACCGTAGGCCTTATCCTCATCCCGCCCGAACCGGAGGGAAACGGTAAGCCTTATTAACTGGCATGTTATCCTCCTTCCAAAGCGGAACAGACCCCTACGTCGTGGGCCGAGGATTCCACGAGAGTTTCGCAATACCCATGGCAGCCCAACTATATAAGGGCATTAGCCCCTGAGACCTAGGTAGATGCGCAATCTAGTTCTCGCAGCTCTCTAGCTCTCACATTTAGTTATCTTAAAATCTCTTATTCGCTAACTTAAGCATCGGAGTGCCCACCCCGGGCAAAGCAACCCAAGCACTCTGACATTGTTTCCTTCAGGTCGCATCAGAGCCACCTCTCCAGCTCATCACCATTTAGGTAGGCATCAGAGCCACCTCTCCAACTCGTCACCATTCAGCTAGACACCAGAGCCACTTCTCTAGCTCGTCACCATTCATCTAGGCATCAAAGCCACCTCTCTAGCTCGTCACCATTTAGCTAGGCATTAGAGCCACCTCTCCAGCTCGTCACCACTCAGTTAGGCATCAGAGCCACCTCTCCAACTCGTCACCATTTAGCTAGACATCAGAGCCACCTCTCCAGCTCGTCACCATTTAGTTAGGCATTAGAGCCACCTCTCCAGCTCGTCAACATTCAGCTAGGCATCATAGCCACCTCTCCAGCTCGTCACCATTCAGCTAGGCGTCCAAGCCACCTTCCAGGCAGGAACCATTCAGCTAGGCATCCAAGCCACATTCCAGGTAGGGATTATTCAGCCAGGCATCTGAGTCACCTGCTAGCCGGGAGCTGCCGAAATGCGCATCATCAATTGGCGTCGTCTATGGGAAACGCTACAAAAGGCTATGTTCTCACCCGATTCTCCGAGCCTCAAGTAATAACATCTTCAAGCAACAGCAACAGCGCTTCATCGAAAGAACCCCCTAGGAGGGGCAGAAGCAAAATGATTAGCCTAACGAGTTCTCGCAATCTTGCCCGGACAGAATCTCCCTAACTGTGAGGCCACCCCCATATGTCGAGCTCTACGTGCTCTCTACAAGAGTTGACGGCCAACAGAATGTGAGGCCACCCCACAGGTCGAGCCCTCCATGGTTCCCGTGGGAGTTGATAGCCAACAAACCGTGAGGCCGCGCTACAAATCAAGCCCTCCATGCTTTACGTGCGAGTTGATGGCCAATAGGTTGTGGAGCCGCCCTCACAGGTCAGTCCTGCCGAGGTGACAAGATGTCTGTAGGCCGAGGTGCTAAGAGCAAAACCAGACTGTCAAAATTCTGATGACCTCGAGACCTCGAGACCTGCCTCCAAACTGGCAACCTGCTTCCGCCAGCCTGGCGACCTACTTCCACCGACCAAGCGATTTGCCTTTAACGCCGAGATGGCGACCTACCTCTGCCGACCTAGCAACACACGTAATCAGCCCGGACGAGCCTTGTCAGCCCTGTTCGCGAGGTCCCCCTACAAGTCGAGCCCTTTGTGGCTCCCGTGGAGTCGGCGGCCAACGAACTGCAATCACCCTTGCGGGTTGAGCCTTTCAAGGTTCCCATGCGAGCTGGCACCTGCAGTTAGTAAAGTTGTCCCTGCTAGTTGAGCTCCTTGTGGCTTATTGTAGGAGTAGATGACCAGCACCTTAGAAGACTGACACAGTGCAACCGTGACACCGACCCGCTATTTAAATTCCAACATCGACACACATATCGCAAGGGGAAGCCAAATCGCTTACGGCATCAAGGACCCCTAAGTTGACCTCGAAATATGTTGGTAACAGGCCAAAGGACCAACGACGAAGCACGAATCTACTCCCTTCACTGAGTTGATCTCAGCTCGAGAGTGGGGGGCAATTGATGAGGGCAGATTTGGCCCTCCACTGACATCATGACACATGGCATATCAGAACAGCTGGACTACATCCTAGCATCACCTAGGCGACAACTTGCCTTAGCCAAAATGGGGTCCCAGCTGGCGACCTGCCTCTGCCGCCAACCTGGCAACCTAATTCTACTGTCGACCTGGCGATCTGCCTCTGTCGCCGACCTAGCGACCTACCTCTCTAGAAACTTGCCAGTTGTCTCTGAACCTTTCGGGATCACGCCGCATAACCGTAGGCCTTATCCTCATCCCGCCCGAATCGGAGGGAAACGGTAAGCCTTATTAATTGGCACGTTATCCTCCTTCCAAAGCGGAACAGACCCATACGTCGTGGGCCGAGGATTCCGGGAGCGTTTCGCAATACCCACAACAACCCAACTATATAAGGGCATCAACCCCTGAGACCTAGGTAGATGCACAATTTAGTTCTCGTAGCTCTCTAGCTCTCTCACATTTAGCTGTCTTAAAATCTCTTATTCGCTAACTTAAGCATCAGAGTGCCCACCCCGGGTAAAGCAACCTGGGCACTTTGACACTGTTTCCTTGCAGGTCGCATCAGAGCCACCTCTCCAGCTCGTCACCATTTAGCTAGGCATCAGAACCACCTCTCCAGCTTGTCACCATTCAGCTAGACATCAGAGCCACTTCTCCAGCTCGTCACCATTCAGCTAGGCATTAGAACCACCTCTCCAGCTCGTCACCACTCAGTTAGGCATCAGAGCCACCTCTCCAGCTCGTCACCATTTAGCTAGACATCAGAGCCACCTCTCCAGGTCGTCACCAGTTAGCTAGGCATCAGAGCCACCTCTCCAGCTCGTCAACATTCAACTAGGCATCATAGCCACCTCTCCAACTCGTCACCATTCAGCTAGGTGTCCAAGCCACCTTCCAGGTAGGAACCATTCAGCTAGGCATCCAAGCCACATTCCAGGTAGGGATTATTCAGCCAGGCATCCGAGTCACCTACCAATCGGGAGCTGCCGAAATGCGCATCATCAGAATCCAGTGGCTATAGCAACTTGGGGTTGTACTGTGTGATTGGGCCTACCTAACCATGGATTTCCAAGCACTCAAGGCTTCAAGCCCAGTCCATTAGGCCTATGTGTGGAAGTATACCACCAGTCAATCGAGTATACAAGTGACAACCAAGTCAGCAAGAGCCACATCAGCAAGGTTGTTGGGTAGTTGTTTCTTAGCTGTTCACTGTAACTGAATATAACTCTCTACATTCTAGACGCTGGTTCCCTCGAAGGAACCCTAAGTTAGGCAGGTCCCTAACAAAATCTTTGGTGGCAAAAGGTTAAGTTTTATAACCTTCATTCTTGGTTAGTAAAAAGCAGATTCCATAGAGTGGTATTACTCTACTCTTATCCCCTTTTCTCTCCTCTTCTTCCTTTTTTTCTACTACTGAGCATCTGAAAAAATTGCATTAAAGGACAAGCTAGACGATATATTCTCTTTGCAAGCCATGCTAAACCATCAACCTAAGTATCGACAAATTCACCCTCAACCAAAAGAGATTCTCTTTCAACAGCTGTTGATGCAACTAATTTAGATATTAACCCACCAATATTATCACCAAACTTATAGGTTCCCCATCCATCATTTTTTTATCAGCAAAGAAACTTAATTTATTAATTTAGAAAAAGATTACAAGTGCTAGCTACTCTGTAGTCCAGAGTATAACAGTATGCAATTTGCCCCAGATTATAAGGACCATCATCTCTCTGTTTTGCTACAATCAGCTACAAATTTTCCCAAAATAAAGTAGACCCGTCAACTCCGTGTTTTTCTAGAGCACTTGCCAATCCATTTACTGTCCTTTTAACCCAACCAAATTTAGAGTTGAGACTCTTTACAAGACGGCCAATCTCCCTGAATGTGAATCTATATTTCCAAGGTGCTAAGTTAACTTTCTTAGCCCAAGAGATGACCAATAGTGAGTCCCCTTATACTTCCAGTTGTCTAGCTTCTAATTGTACTGCTAATTTCAAGCCTTATAAGAGCACCAGAATTTCTGCCTGAACCGAGTCTCCATACCCAATTGGTCCTGAGAACAAATCCATAACTTCTCCATCATGACTTCTAAAGACCCCCTATACCTGCCCTCCCTGGGTTTCCAAACGAGCTACCATCAAAGTTCAGCTTCAATTTATTTAGTTCTGGAGGTTTCCGATCCATCTTGATAGTTTCTTTATGAGTATCCAATTGTGCCACTTCCTTCCATTTCCTTATTAGGCCAACAGTAATGTTACAGGTCTCCAACTATAGAAGAGTCCAATAATTTGAGCAGGCAGGTGGGCCCATCTAGTTGGTCACAAAGTCTGTTGGCTAGTGTGCATTTAAGTAATGCTAAGTTTGAAGTGTATGACACATGTTCTTTCCGGTAAGAAAGACAGGTTTATTGGGACAAGGATCTCTTAGAGTCGGTAATAAATCGGTTGCTACTTTGTAGGGTTGTGTAATTGTGGAGTTTGGATGTAACTAGCCATTTAATTAAAACCTGTTTGATTAATTGAAAACAACAATGAGATTTTCTATCCCAACTACATACTTTTTTTATATATTTGGAGGTCCTGGGATCCCTTGAAGCATCCAATCTTGTAGCATGCAATCCAGGCGCATAACAAAT
The DNA here is from genome assembly GCF_056320005.1 of Nelumbo lutea. Classification (NCBI taxonomy): domain Eukaryota; kingdom Viridiplantae; phylum Streptophyta; class Magnoliopsida; order Proteales; family Nelumbonaceae; genus Nelumbo; species Nelumbo lutea. The sequence continues at coordinate 114,242,952 of NC_142685.1, read as the reverse complement.
GGTAGTAGAGCCTGCATTCTTGGCTTGTTGTTGATAAGTGATAACCCATCTTTGCATCCAATCAAATGCAAAACTGACCACCATCTTCCATATCTTTCTCCTCCATCTCTGGATTCCACCTCACCACCATTCATTTTTCTCGTCCACCAAAAAAAAAATTGAGCGGGGCATTGTACGGCTTGAAGTTGCAGTGGACTCCTTGAGGATCAAGCAAGAGCAAATGATGAAGGAAATGCAGAGGGTATTCTCACTCACATATGAAGGCACATTTTGATCTTCTAGCTGAAAAGATGGGTCATCTTTCTACAAGTAGGTCAATCCATCAAATCTTAGAATGCGGGTCCAACCAAACTAATGAGACAATGCCAACAGGGCCGCCAATTGTAGAGAAAGATGAGCTAATCATGGAGGAAAATAGGCTAATTAAAGGGAAGGAAGAAGATTCAAAGCCCAAGAATCCAAACTGCAAGCCTAGCATGAAGCCTATTAAGGATGATGAACTGATGAGGAGGAAAATTTAAAGGCTAAAATAAAGAAATTTCACAGCCTGAAAATCCAAGCCACAAGCCTAGGAAATCCAAGATGAAGAGAAAAATCAATGGAGCTGTGAAATATATGAGCCCACAACTAATTGTCCTCTACCCATGGTTGTTACATCTATATGTACATTAGCCTTGAAGGCAAGGTTCATCTTATGGGGGAAGGAATGTTACGACTTATGGGTCTCCAAATGTATAAGTATCAAATAATTTGGGCAGGTAGGTGGGCCCGTCTAGTTGGCTAAGAAGTCTGTTGGTTAGGTGCAGTCTTGCTAAGTTAGAAGTGCAAGGGACCATGGGTTTATTGGGATATGGGTCTCTTAGAGTCAGTTACTAATTGGTTGCTACTTTGTAGCAAGGTTCAAAATATCGACACATATCGGGCCATATTGGGAGCTTCCCGATACACCCCTACAGAGGTGTATAGGGGTTTCAACTGGTTCAGAGAGTGGACAGACCTTAACCCAGCCCCTCTGAACCAGATTTAAAAAAAAAAAACTAAAAAAATAAAAAAAAAAAGCTATCAACACTGCCCGTTATGCCTCTACCGGTGTATCGAGCGTATTGATATTTTGAACCTTGCTTTGTAGGGTTGTGGAGTTTGGGTGTAACTAGCTATTTGGTTAATGAAAACAACAACAAGATATTCTACCCCAACTATACTACATATGTTTTTTATGTATTTGGAGGTCCAGGGATCCCTTGAAGCATTGCATCTTATTATGTGCGATCCAAGCACAAACAGGTTAGCATTAGAAAACATAAGAGAGATTCTCTTTGGATAATTCTATTTTAAGCAATCTAAGATATCGATCACTGATCAGGTTTCCTAGATTCACTTGCATCACATGAAGAATTTAGGACAATGCTTTGCAGATTACGATAATCCTCCCACTTTTTTCCTACAGTACTAACCAAACACCAATAACAATATGATGAAAATAGATGTGTGTGTGTGGGTGTGTATGAGAGAGAGAGACCAATCAAATACAAGCAAGCTATACAGAAGGTAAATGCACTGCTGTCCTCTCTTTACCCTTCAATTTTGTTAGCCTTACTTGCTTTTCTAGTTAGAACAGTTACCTTGTTTTCAATCCCTAGTGTCTAGTCCTTGTGCCTGTTATGTTTAATCAAGTAAGAATAAGTGTCCAGATTAGTGCCTCAGAAACTTCAGGAAAAAAAGGGTAACTTCAAGTACCACTGTTCCAATAAAAAAGACAAAAGGAAATAAAAAACTCTCTACTCTCTAGTACCATTGGTATCTCTATCAAAACATTTACAAACAACGTTAAAGAGTGACTCTTTCTCAGGTGCATAAAAACAGGAAAGAAGGCCACACCCACCTACTTGATAAAAAATAATTCAATCATCTATCATCGAGCTTATCCATTGGTTAATTCTAGTTTAATTTCGGGACAAGGCACATTTAAGTATGCAATTTTTTTTATAGATGGCACATTTAAGTATGCATTGAACACAGATTAGTGAAATGGAGGCTTCCTCCCTGAAACGGGCAGAATAAAATTAAATTTTAATAGGTGCAGCCAAGGCAACCTGGATGCATATGGAAAAGGAGGGGCATGAGAAGACAGAGGCAGTATCTTACTCAACTTTTTGGAGCCAGTAGGATATGCTAACTCATTGAGGACTGAACTTTTGACTGTAATTCAAGGACTAAAGTTAGCAGCTATAAATAATTGGAGAAATCTGATTATAAAGGGGGATTGCCAAGTTGTCATCCATTGGTTGTGTACAGAAGAGATCCCTTGGATTTTCCAGTTTCTTGTTAAAGAAGCAAAAGAAATAGGAAGAATCCTGAACTGCTCATTCAGATGGGTTCAAAGGATTGCCAATTGCCTGGCTATGAACAATATAGAAAAAATTGCAGTGACAAGACAGAGTCTTCATTGGGAATTCCTGGACCTGGGAGTGCTTATAAAATTGTAGACAGAAACTTTTACATGTATGGCCAGCTATTAGATGATTGTAATATTTGGATAGCAAGGTTTTTCTTGCCGATGAATGTAAGTACATTCTGTTGATTATGGAAAACATGAATAAGTAGGTAATCTTGTGGTTTGGCATATAAGAGAGAGTGCATAACTCCTCTCCTCTCCCATAATAAATGGCAATGCCCATTGCAAGCACTAGATGAATTTGTTCTTCATTGAATCATAAATATCAAAAGAGTTCTCATAAAAAATTGTACATCTGTACATCTGAACACATGGGCTTCAACCCATGAAGCCCCAAAAATGTTACTGCACAGATTAGCAACCAACTGGATTGAGGACCAACCACTCTCCCTTTGATTTTACAAATGACTTGGGGAAACACCAGCTCTGTTATCATTCACACAAACAAACAGAGATAGGGAGGGGGGATAGATATGGAACTCGGTGCCACTTCAGAGTCCCTTACGATAATTGGATATAGAGCTGTAATCAAGTTGAACTAGGAGGTTTCAGATTTAATCCAAGTCCAACTTATTATGCCTAAAATGAAGAAAAAAATAACAAGTTTTTAGAAAAATATATATCTTATGGTGGGGTTAAGATAAATATCCCAGGTTTTACCCCCCCAATGGCTTCCATATCCTTCCCAGGTCTTACCTTAGCCAACTCCTTCCCTCGCCTATTCAGCCTTACCTTAAATCAAGAAGCTTCCATATCCCAGGTTTTACCCCCCCCCCCCATTTCAATTGGAATCTAACTCTTAGGAGACCACTAAGGGACCTGGAACTTAGTGAAATTACTAGCTTCTTGCACACCCTGAGAGAGGTAATATCTCTCCCAAAATTCCCGACCTTTGTGCGTGGACCCCTCACCCTTCTGGTAAGTTTTCAACCAAATCTTGCTTCAAGGCTTTAGTTAGGGAAGAACAAACTACTGGTCAGTACCCCTACAAGAGAATTTGGTGTGCTCATATCCCTTCCAGGGTCTGTTTTTTTGTGTGGGAGGCCAGCTTAAAGAAAATCAACACTTATGATCTCCTTCAGAAAAAGAACCATGGAAGGTCTTATCTATCTCCTCGTGTCTGTTGTTTCTGCCTTAAAGCCGGGGAATCTACCAACCACATCCTGATTCACTGTGAGGAAACTAGAAAATTTTGGAACTTTTTTCTAATATTATTTGAAAACAGTTGGGTTTTCCCAGAAAATGTGGTTGAATGCTTAGGGCAATGGTCAGGAAGAGGATTAAGCAAAAGGGGGATAACTTTATGGCAATCTGTTGCACATGCTATTTTCTGGAGCATTTGGGAAGAGAGAAACAACCTGGTGTTTACCAACAGAACAAAAATCTATGAGGAGCTGATTTCTCTAATCTGTTACAGATGCTTCCTGTGGACTTCCAGTTCAATTTATTTCAGAGGTGTCATATTTGATGACCTCCAAAGAAACGCCATAAATTTTCTTCACTCTAATCACATACACCTCAACACTTCCTGCAGTTTCAGATCTGAGGAGGAAGGGGAGACGACCTTGTACTTTGATGGAGTGCTTTTAGAAACCCAGGTGCAGCTTCCTCAACAAAGGCCGAAGTCATGGCAGTTTTAACCGGCATCAGGATTGCAGAAGACGTGGGTTTATTAAACCTTACCATTAAAGGAGATTCAGCCAACACCATCAATTGGTTTCCAATCCTGACAGTGTCGTTGGGCCTTAGCTCACTGCCTTGCTGAAGCGAGAGACATCCTCTCCTCCTTGAGTGCTCACGTGGTCTGGATTCCAAGGGAGCTAAACTCTGAAGCTGACAGACTAGCTAAATCTGGTGCTTACAGGGATTACTTATTTAGTGATAGTTTTCTGCCTATGTAACTTTTTGAGTGTCTACTCTTTTTATCGAATAAAGTTTTTTTTCAAAAAAAAATATAAATATAAAATATTCAATTTATTAGTTATATACTTTATATAACTGTATATAAAATAATAATATTTAATCAGACTCAAATTTTAACCAGGTCGGATGTCAAATTGAGCATCAGACTTTCGGAACTTGTTGACAGACCTAGTTGAATCTACCATCACATGATTGGACAAGACCAACAATTTATAAAGATGTAAATATAACCAGCAAATGATTAAGAGTTAAGTTTTTATCTTAAGGATTTCAATTTCTTAGAACAAGGATAACATTAATCAATGATATGAAGAAAAGAAGAGTTTAAAGATTTCAGCAATGTTAGATTCTGTCAGCACTAACAGATTGCTTCACAATAAGAGATGGATATAGAAATGAAACTTAAATGCAAACAAATGCCAATCTTTTTCTGACAATTATATAAAAGGGAAGTAAAAGAATGTGTTTCAGAAGTTACACATTCTTTCCATTAATACATTACCTTGAAAAGACCACCTTGAACAAGTGCAAAAAAAGCCCCCGATGTGATTGCATTTGCTGCCTGATTTGGCCCCCCCATGCCACTGACCAGTGAAAACATGGCTCCAGAACCAAAAGCAGCCACCATGCTGCAAGAAGAATCCTTAGCACTCACCTTGTAATTTAAATTCATGAATTGATAACAGAGAATATAATAAATCAAGCAAATAATTTTGAGGAGTTAATTTGGGATCAAACCCAGTGCTAGATGGCTACAACACCAACCACCATCCAATTGAACTTTGCATCTTGTATTCCTTTGTAGGAAAACTTTACTTCTGCATTAACATTCAAATTATAAACAACTTATATACAGAACTGGACGATTTTGTTCTACAATATTTCATATATTAGGGTTTTTACAGTGACATCCTTCCAAGTATATCTCTGTCATCAGGACTGCTTCCACACTAAATTAAGTAAACGATAATTTCAGATTTTGCTTGTATAGTAGCTGTCTAGCTGAAGATTGCTGGTCGTCCAATATATTGCCCTCTTCCTCTCTCATCTTGACCAATTTGGTCAAGATGCATATAAGATGGTACTCATTTGCTTCTCACTCTCTTTGCTCACCAATACTAAATTTCTTTTAGAAAACAATACTAGAATTTTGTTTTATTCTGTCAATGAACAAGATCCAAGAACGTCTTCAATGGAATTACATTTTATGATTAAATTTCCGGCCAGGTTTTTCTCTTGTTGCCTAACCAATATGAATTTTTCCTCCTTATGAATGGATCCAGTAGGCATATTCTTGGGCTGCAAGCTCATTACATATAATGTGTTACTAGTGGTACAAAGTACAATACAAATTACTTGACAACCTTCTATCCGTTCTAAAATTGCCCCAGTACATCTCTGTAATTGCAAATTTAAAGTAACAAAAAAGAAAAAAAAAAATGGATTACAAACCGTAGTAAAATATAACATAAATCCAAACAAATGAAAATTGAGTAGGAAATTTAAAAAGAAAAACAAAAGAATAATCACCCAGAAAATTTAGTTTGAACTTACCTAGTCTGAACATCCTCTTTCCCTCTAAGTCTTTTCATGACGCAAGATATGCCGGCATTGACACCGGTCATGACTGCAAAGTTACGGGCTTGCACCAAGGGGCCCCCAGAAAGAGCCTGTGGTCAAAGCAAGCAATTATAATCAGAAGCAGTCAAAATTGACAATATCGTTAGGTCCCTCTCTTAAGAGTGATTGATTAGTTAAATGCAAGTTAATTACAATTAGATAGTACACATTCATGCCGAGACTACGCCTGAGACAGGATGCATAAATAAGAATGAGCAGAACACCGAAAGGCATCAAATAATCCAGAGTGTTTAACCCCTCCCCACTCTTCCAACCGTAAGTCAAAAGTTCAGTCCATATTTATCATATTTCTGGAAAATTTAGATATCAATGAGGAAGATAATCACCCAGTTTCCCACGAACACAAGGATTAGCATTATGAAACCCATGATCTAACAATTTAGAACTGTACCAACGTAAATAAATTGAATATGACCTGGCAATCCAAACAAACTCGTCAAAATGACACAAAAAAAATAGCAACAGAAAAACCAGGCACGCCTCTTATCGAAACAAAACCTAGTGTTATCCAATCCAAAGACCAAACAAGCCCCGGTCTCAGAGTGAGCTCCAACTCCCTTCATTGTGCATTTACCGGGAGGATAATTTTCAAGAAATTAATTAAAACACTAAAAAGAAATGATAAACAGATGAAAGAAGGGGTTGGGGACCTGGGCTTGCTTGAGGGAAGCCATGGCTTGAGGGTTGAGAGGAGCTTGAGGAGGAGTGGGAAACGAAGAAGAGATATCGTTGGTGAGGGTACCCATGAAGGCACCAATAGCAGCCCCTTGAATTGCGCTGGTAGCGGTGACAACGGCGGCCTCCACCGGCAAAGACTGTTTAGAAAGCCAAGAGCGGAACCCAACCTCCAAGTCCCTGAATCGGGCCTGCAGTTGGACTATCGGGTTCTGAGGAGGCATTCCCTTAGACACCTCCACCACTCCCTGTCTCCCATCCATGCTGCCGCTGCTTCTTCTTCTTTTTCTTCTGCTTCAGCTGTGGTCTTATAATTACTATCAGTAATCCGAGAAGAAACTATCGCCGTTGCTCCTCAGCTGCTGCTGCTTCTTCTCTTATGCAATTCTTCCGCTGCTGCTGCTGCTTCTTCGGGTTAAATAAGAGCGAGAGACGCGGATAACAAAATAACAAATATTTAGAAAGGGTTTTAGTACATACTCTTGGGTTGGAAAATGAAAATCCCTCCAAGCGAAATTACCGGAAAGGGTACAACTAATATGAAAATTGACTTCGGAGGCAGAATTGTGAGTCGCGTTATCTTTTCACCGATCACTATTCTGGTTAAATAGGTCGGCTTTGGTTTCGGACAGGGTGGACCAGTTCCGAGACCACAACCAAAACAATCATTAATCGATCATACTTGGCAACCTTAATATAAGTCATTTTCCCAGTTTTTTTGGTAATGAAAATTTTACCTATAAAATTTTACTATTAGAAGGGACAGTTTTATCTCAATATTTTAACATCTTTTCCCAAGAGTAAAATTTTACTATATTATGTGTTTGATTTTGTGGGTATTATAGATGGGTGTTTATTGTTTTAAATGTTTATTTGAAAAATTTTATTTTAAAAGTTTTTTGTTTGTGTTATTTGGTTGGGTATTAGTTTAAACATTTTTTATTTTTCATCTTAGACTAACACCCTATAAAGTATGCCACATAAGCATTTCATTTCAAGAAACATTTGGGTGTTGGAGGAAATAAGAATTTGATATTTTTCCAAATGCATCGTGCACATAAATCTAAACGTTTATGTTTTTTAATATTTATTTGATAAATACTGAAACCAAATAGTGGTTTCATGCACAACAAATGCCAATGCCTATGTGGCATTGATGTAGTGGTATCCAACATAGCCATAAATTGTTTACATGGTGGTAAAACAAATCCTTTTTAAACTAAAATTATATTATATGTTAGGGAAAATTATAATCTGAACCGACTCAGGATTTAAAATTAGATTGCAAGTTGGTTTAGAAACCAACAAAACTCTAGCATCCAGCTCTACATTTCATATTATAAACACCCCACCATGTCATCATAGGCTTATGTGGCTATTACCAACATGGGAGTCTTAATCTATATTGGATACAACAAAAATCCTATACTGAAATTGCCCTTAATGTTGGGTGATTTGAAAATAAACAAGAAGAATTTTCAATTTCTCTCCCAATCCCTTAATTTCTCGATCTCCCTTCCACTCTCTCACTCCCATAGTCGCCTCCTTCCTTTGTCTCTCCCACTATCTCAGCTTCGGTTTGCAACTAAACCAAAACCTCTCACTCTCATTCTCTTTCTCGGTTGATCTCTCAATCTCTATCATGTTCCCTCAATCTTTCTCCTAATCCCTCTTTTTTTTCATTTTTTTTTTATTTTTACAAACTTATACAGTATTAATTAAATCATATAAAAGAACATAAGACCAACTTGGTATGGTTCTAAAATCATTATACCAAGTTGGTTTAAAAGTTTCTTGTAAATTTTTGTCAAATTTGTATAATGATTTGTGAATTTTATTAAAGTGGTCTTATGTTTATTTATACAATTTGATTAATACCATATAAATTATTAAGTTAGTCAAGGAACTAGCCACTTATACAATCAAGTTATAAATTTTTATCAAGTTGGTGTAAATTGCATAGCCACGAGTTTCTTATGAAATTTTATCAAATTGGTGTAATGATTTTAGAACCATACCAAGTTGGTATCATGTTTTTTTCTGCAATTTGATTAATGCAATACAAGTGTGTAAGAAAATAAAAAGAACAAAAGAGGGAGCAAGAGAGAGATTAGAGGAGAATGATAGATATTGAGGGAGAATGGGAGATTGACCAAGAAAGAGAATTAGAGAGATTAAGGGAGAATGATAGATTGACACACACCCACACACACACGAGCATGCACACACGCACACACACATTGATAGAGAGAGAGAGAGAGAGAGAGAGAACGAGAGAGATTGACAAAGAGAACGTACATATAAAAACCAAAAACCTTTTTTGTTTATTTTCAAATCACATTGCCATTGAGTAGAGAGAGACAACCATAAGAGTGAGATAGATAGATAGCTAGATAGAGAGAGATGAGGGAGCATGAGAAAAACTAAAAACTTTTTTTTATTTTTTTTTTATTTCTAAGTCACCTAGCATTAAGGGCAATTTCAGTATAGCATTTTGTTGTATTCAACATGGATTAAGAGTCCCATGTTGGCACCAGCCACATAGGCCTTCAATGACATGACGGGATTTTTATAATTTAAAATGTAGAGCCGGTTGTCAGAGTTTTATTAGTTTCAAGACCAACCTACAACCTAATTTTAAATGTATAGCCGGCTTTGATTATAATTTTTCCTACATTTTATGAAATTTATCCTTTTAACATGAAAAATAACAAAAATTACAAGAAAACCGGAAGACCTTCATGTATTATTGACTACATAATTGGTTCAGGTTTTAATCGATTTGAAACAAGAAGAATCAGCCCCGACCCAATTATAAATCAGACAAGTTACAATAAGTTAAACCAAAACCAATATGATGATATGATCATTTCAGCTCATATGGACCCTAATACCCAATCCATTGACAGATCAAATCATGCTTCCACAAACACCCTCTGAATGACAATACTCACGTTCATTTCCCTTACTCGTTCCTCTCTCAAGTCTCAAAATTCAAAATAATTGCTTCTACACCATAAGTAAACAAGGTAGTATGTGAAATACTATCTCAAGAAAGATATTAGCTTTAGGGATTGTGTGTATTAGCACTCAGTTCTTTAACCCTTTAAAGTAATTATTTGGAGAGTTGCCCTTATAAAAAGAAAACAAAATATACAATGGTGAAAATAGGAAAAATAAATAAAACTTTTGCAACCAAATTAACATTGATTTTAAAATCACCAACAAAAGAACCAATCCAACACAATTCTATCCACATCCCTCTTTGATATTTTCTTAAATATTATTGTCATGGGAAACACATCTAAATGGAATTATCCCATTTTGATAATTCCCCATGCATGCTCCACACTTCAAAGCATATCTTTATAGGATGGATTAGGCTCTTTTCCTTAGATGACTTACTACTCATAAAGGAGAGATTATATAGTGTGGCAAATCCAGGCCATCCATTAGAATTAATCATTCTTGAATTTAAGTAGGGGAGGGAACTTTTGGATTCGACATTCTTTTCTAAATCCAGAAATGCCCCAATAAAAGCAAATTTTGAAAAAGTAGGGAGTGCTTTTGAGCTAAGTTACTTAAATTTGTAGCTAAGGCTTAGTTTGGAAGCAGTACAAATGCAAATATGTACAGCGTAAATACATACAAAATAATATAAAATATAAGGTTTTGCACCCTACATATTTGTATTTGTACTCCTTCCAAACTCAGCTTAAGGCTCAGTTTGAAAGACAAACAAATACAGATATGTAGAGTGCAAAACTAAGTATTTTTGTATTATTTTGTATGTACTTGCATTGCACATATTTGTATTATTTTAGGATTGACTTTAAACCTTAAAAGGCCGTATATGCCACATATGATATGATGCAATATGCCACTGGGTATATCATGTCAAAACTTTGAACCTTAATTGCAGCCATGAATTTATTGAATCTGAAAGCTAGGTGTGTAATCAAGTCAAGCCAAGTATTAGGCTGCTTGAGTTCAAGCTCAACTCAAAAACAGAAAGCTCGAAACTCTATTCGAGCTTGATTGAGTTTCATGTTTTTGGCTTGAACTCAACTCGATTCAATACTTGCGAGCTACTCAAGCCAATTATAAATAAATTAATATTAAGCATATTAAAAATTATAGATGAAATAATATATATATAATAAATACTATAAATAAAATATGTTATGAGAATAAATTATAAATCTATTTATTTATATTTTGAGTTCAATTAAGCTTGTGAATCATTCAAAGTAGGTATTGCGAAGCTCGAACTCGTCTCGACCAACTACCCAAATATTTAATAGCAAGCCAAGCTCGAATAAGTCGTGTCAGCTCACTTACACCGAAATCCCATGAAATAAATGTGTTAGAGAAATAAAATTAAAAGACATGTTTCCACATAGCGGTGTTTTTCTATTTGCTCAATAGAGAGGTGTACCTCTGATGGTTTATGCCAAATTTATCATTACTTCCATACCAGAATGGGGCGTTGAGTTTTGTATATAATGACAGAATTGTGGAGAGAATTGATATTGCCATAAAAATGTAAAATAGTCTTTTTTTTTGGCATTCCAAACGTAATTTTGTTCAAACCAATTAACAAAGATTTCTAACTAAACGCAGCAAAAGAACGATAGGAAAATGAGAGAACAATGGAAATCTCTAAGTTTCCTTGGGTTATTCATGGTTCTGTTAACATCTATAAAAGAAGCCAAAATTGATATTATAGAGTCGGACTAATCCAATTTCTCAACGATTTTTCTTTGGTTTTTTCACAATCAACACAGTACAGTGAGCATGGTGAGTACAATAGTCACTCACACTCCCCAGAATAGCCCTGTCAGAGAGAAACCTTCAATCAATTAGGCTCCGGCTTGTATAACATCAGATCACTTGGTTAGAATTTAGAAACAGTGATTATTTAAAAATAAGTGTTTATTCTAATAAGTCATCAATGAGCGTTTGGTGATGAAAAGGCACTTAAAAAAAAAAAAATAAAAATAGGAGTAGTATAAGTATTTTCAAAATGATATAAGGGAATAAGATAGGCAAAAAGCACCGATTGCACCATCTTTTAGGATATGAGAATAAACACCTATTTGATCGGTTTTATTTTCCAAACGTAAATAAGTGCTTATTAGTATGGTGCTAACCTAAAACAAGTAGGTATTCCAGTAATTGCTTATTTTTAATCATTCCTGATATAGGCGCATACGGCTAGGCCCAGAATTGTGCCATGTGGCATCAGCCGGATGAGATTTTGGCCGTTCATTCCCAACAACCTTTAATCATTCCATGGCAAGGTCAAATATAAAAGGGGTGCCCAGCTCCTGAGCCCTCGTCTCAAGTTTGATTCGACTCTTTTCCTACACTTGACTAACTTGACCGTTGGAGTCTCCGCCCCTAAAATAACACCCAAGGCTTCTGACATGTACTCTCTTATTCTTGAGTACAATGTAGATTTTTAGGCCAGCAACAACTCCCAAACTTAACTCTTGAGTGCAATGTAGATTTTTAGGGGATATATGACTCAGAGTCCAGGGTCAGTGGTGTAGTACTGAGAGATGGGAACGCTGCTTATTTAATTCCATGGCCAGGGGCATAAACATGGCACACCAAATGAGTAGTAGACACGTCAATTCAGATGTTGGGATCAACATCAACATGCATGAAAGCGTAATTATGAGAAGGCCCAAGAAGGTAATTAACACAGGAATGCAATGGAGATGCTCCATTAATCCTAAAACTCCATTTCAATCTCATATCCTAAAAAATGGTGCAATCAGCAAAGAGAAAGAAGGATAGAAGAAGAAAATTGTATACCTTTTGATGGCACCATAGCCATGGCTGCCCACCACTAAAATATCTGCCCTGTGATTCTCCACAGCCTCACACAGCACATTTCTTGGATCCCCTTCGCATACTTCCACTTGGAAATCGGAAATCTTTAGCCAAAAAAAAAAAAAACTCAAAATGATTAAACAGAAAGACAGACACTCAGACAGAGAGAGAGAGAGAGAGAGAGAGAGAGAGAGAGAGAGTATCAAGTATCAAGTATCAACTATCAACTATCAACAACAGCACTTACTGATCTGTTCTTGCAAAGCTTGTGGACCTTGTCTACAATCCGTGATGCAGTTTTCTTGAGATCAGCTTCCACCTGAGGAAGAATGTCCCCTGCCCTTATTGATATTGGGAAAAAGAAAAGAAAATAAAATAAAAATTGATTAAGTTGGTTAATCAGATAAAAAATATGTTAGGTAGAAACCAGGGTTAATTATTACCAGGTCCAGAGAAGTGGATGACAGAGAGAGCTGAGATCTTTGCATGGATGATAATAAGCTTGAAGAGATTATTGTTGGTGGTAGAGAGAGGAGTGAGCAGATGGTCGAGGGTCCACTCCAAAGAGTAAAAGCTCTCCTGACTGTCATCCACGCCAACCACAATAACTTTCTTGTTGGACGCCATTAGTGATTCTCCCGCTTCTTGTCTTCTTGACCACCACTCCACCCACCCACTTCTCCGCTGTGAGATCAATCGATGCTCCTCTCAGAGCTAGCTCCTGTTGTAGTGGTTTTCTATTCCCCGTTGAAATCTTCTGATATATGCTGCATATATAACTGCATTTGAGAGAGAGATACAGAAACGGTTATTCCGGAGAGATGTGGCTCTCCTTCAGTTACGTTTTTGGTTTTGCTGCAATTCCCGCTTTCTACTGTGGCTTTGCTTCTTTTTTGGGTAGCACTCACTAAGCAGCAGAACAGGCAGAAGGGATTTGCTGCACTTGTTTGGGTTGGGTTAAATTTGTGTTCATTACTTGCATTAAGCCTTTGACAGTGTCCTACTATACGTGTCTAAACAGCATTTGCACATGTAATGAAATACTTGTCACATACATGACAACTTCTTCAGCCCAGACAAGTGTAGCAACCACCCAACTAGTGAGGGTTCAGTTGGTAGGATCTCTCATTCGTTGTAGCAGAGACCTCTCATCATAGCCATTAATTGCAGGCATCCCAGATCTCTGCTTCTCATGTGGGTGATGATGTGGGAAGAGCAATTTGTGGGTAACAGATTTAAACCCAATTAGGGTGTAAGGGGGTAAATGGATCAAATTCGGATCAAATCAAATAATATCTAAATTAAAATCTGATTAAAAATTTTGTTATCTGAATTTGATTTGATATATTAAAAATTCATGTTTAAATATTTTATATAAGAATTAAATAATTGGTCAAATTTAAATATTTACAAATCAAATTAGGTCATATCCAATTTGATTCCATTATGTTGAATCTTGAATTCAAAATCAGATTCTGAATAATATTGACATCCCTATCCGACAGTTGTATGCCCCCAAGTGCAGCAGCCAGGTTTTAAAACGTTGGAACACTAGTTCAAAGAATTATTGTTTGAAGAATGAATATTGAGGTAGAGTGTTTTTTAGCCAAATTTCTTAATTCTAAAGAACCAGGTTTTAAAATGAGTTTTAATCCCAAATTTTATCAGAATTAATTTTCTGAAAATATGTCAAACACATTCTTTCCTCGAATTCGCATGTGCACCCCACAAAACATCCCAACTGTGTATTGGGAAAATCTGCCAATAACAATTATGAGAGATGTTCCAAATGAATGCTGAGATGTGCATGTGGAGCCCCCCATATTATGAAAGATGTTCCAAATGAATGCTGAGATGTGCATGTGGGGCCCGCTCTGTGGGGGGTCAATGTGAATTCCCTTTCCTCCCTTTCATATAAAACAGCAAATCAATCAGCAGTCACCACCAATGCTAGATATTGCAATAACCAGCCACTTTTTTGGCTTTATGGGTTACATAAGCTTCCGCTACAACCACCAGATCTGATCCCAAGTCTACCACCGGATCTGTTCCGGTACAGAACAGAGGATGTGGAGATCACTTTGGTGGTTTGGAAAAAACAGATTGGACTGTTTTGGGAGCTCTACAAATTATACTTCAGCTAATTCAGTCCTCATTTGTCTTTTCAATTAAAAAAGCATTAAGTATATATACTATTTTACCCACACTCATTATCAAATGTCATTCACACAAGACTCCCAAAACAACCCAGTGGGTAGGAATGGCAACGGGGTGGGTTTGGAGCGGGGATTACATTCTCCATCCCCGACCTGTTATGATCACATCAACCGGTAGTGCACTGCAACGCAGTCATAGGCAGCAGCACGCACAGTTGGCCGCACAGCAGCAGGCACCGCCTGGCAACGCGCAGCACACACCACCCGGCAGCGCGCAGCACGCACCGCCTGGCAGCACGCAGCATGCACCGCACCGCAACAGCACCGCGAGACACGCGCACTGTCCGACAGCAGCAATAGGGCGGGGCCCATGTGACAGCTCATCAGGTTGGGCCCACACTTATCTTACCACATCAGCTCTGCCAGCCAACTCACCGCCAGCTTACCTTATCCCTTATCCTTATCTTATTTTATCTTCTTAAGTAAGAGTTATGAGTTTTAGTTTGAGTAGGAAATTAGGAGTTTTAGTTTGAGTTGGATGACCCTAGCCTAGCCGAATCCAACAAGGAATTCCCTTCTGTACTCTCCTATTTAAGGAGCTACGAATTGAAGTAAAGCATTCAGTTTTGCAGTCAAAAAAAGAGTGAGGAGAGTTCGGGTGGTCTCTTGGACAAATCACCCATTTAGTTTCCGCAATAGGGTCTGCACGCAAGGGAAGGCGTAGAGAAAGCAGGGCTTTCGCACCGTGGACCGACCCATGACGGGATCCTACGCGCGGGACCATAACACGACCCTGACCCCCAAATCACCCCCATCCCTGTTTCCGATCGCCAACAGAGAAAGGAGTCCCCCCTCCATCCCCGTCGGAGGCCCGAATCCCCAACGAGATATGTATGCACACTGAGAGTTTGAGACTGAGAGATTGAGACTGAGAGAGAGAAAGAGAGAGAGAGAGAGGGGACCGTTGCGAGAGTTGAGATTGGTGACGAGAGAGAGTCCGACAGGCAATGGCGGTCGGCAACTCGACGATGGCAGTCGGCAACTCGGCGATGGCGGTCGGCAACTCGGCGATGGCGATTGGCGACGATAGACGAAGGTTGAAGCAACGATAGACGGTGAGTGGCGACAATGACTCTTCTTTGAGTAGCTCTTCTCTATCCTCTATCCGATGCCCGACAGGCGAGTGGCGACAGTGATGAGACGATGGTCTGCGAATCGGCGACCAACTATGGAAGAGTGGAAGATGAAGGTTTAGAGACAGAGTTCTCTCTTCTCTCTGTCGAAGTGTTTTGTGTTTTACTATTTTAAGTTTTAGTCTTTTAAAACAATGAATAATAATTATTATACCTATATGATGTATAATATTATATATAATATAATATATTAATCGGGGATGGGGCAGGGGTCCCTAATCGAGGATTCAAGGGTAGACCCATCCCCAACCCTAACCCCACCAAGGTACCCCCCATCCCCAACCCTGTCGGGTCGGGGAGCCTGGGTACCAATTGGGGACGGGGAAAATTGCCACCTCTACCAGTGGGGGGGTTGTAGAAAGTTTCTTCAGTGGGGAAAAATTGCAAAAAATCATTGACACGCCATTTTACCCTAAGGAGTGCAATATATCTTGATTGTAATTGTGTTATCCCATAGGGAAATTTTCTTCTAAAAATGCTTATATTCGTGCAACTCAGCCTTTTTTATTCTCATCCCGGAAAAGGAAATGGCTCAAAAAAATCTGGAAACTTCCTCTCCCAGCTAAATATTGGTTATTCTTTTGGAGAGTGGTGAACAATTATTTCCCAATTAAAGAGACTATTCAATCAAGGGCAAGACACTCTATGTACTCTTTGTAACCAAGAATCTGAATCAATATCACATCTCTTCTGCCATTGTGACTTTGCGAAAGCAATTCTATTTGCCCATCCTTGGAACCAAGGTTCTAAATATCAATAAGACTGGTACGCCAGTAGGGTCGTATCGGGCAGTATCAGTCCTTTTTTTTTTCAAAACCGGTTCAAGAGGGCCAGTTTAAGGCTCCTCCACCCCCTGAATCAATCAAAACCCCGATACACCCTCTATAAAGATGTATTAGGGTGCTCCCAATACAATATATATCGGCCGATACATATCGATACTTTGAACCTTGCTTGGAACATCTCATTTGATTCTTTATTTCAGCATTCATGACTTCAACATATGGATTGCTTGGAACAAAAATATTCCAAGATTGATAATGTGTTGGATATTCTAGCCTTATACTACATATGGATTGCCAAGAATGAGAAGTGCAACCTTAGGCAAGGGCAAGGTCCCTCTCTTAAGGTATTGGAGGTAGAGGTAGGTCATTTCCTCAACCAGATCCTTTAGGTATTGTAGGAGGAAAATCCCAAAGCCGGGATACCATTAAGGAAGTAGAGCTACAAACCATCTTTCAAGGAATCTAGCTAGTGAAGCAGAAGGATTTTTTTTTAATAAATCTAGGAGGTGCTACACACAATCCTCACATTCTAATATGCTCGGATTCCACACAAGTAATTCAAGCACTTCAGGAGTAGGAGCATGCAAATCTCCCTTGGTCTTACCTCCGGCTTTTGCTGAAGACCAAGAAACTTTTAGGTGCATTTGTTTTTTAGATTTTGAGAGGGGGGAAAGTTGGTCAATGAGATTTTGGTTTCCATTGACCAAGAATGGGTAAATAACTTTCCCACCTAGGAAAGTTGCTAACACTTGAATGGAACAATAATCCCCCTTTTAATAATGGATTTTTATGACTAAAATGATCATTACCTTATTTACCTAAGAATTAAAAGAACATGAGTAAACACACTTACCTGGGTAAATGATAATCATTTCCTAAGTGGATAAATTTCCCACCTAGAAGAAAAGTTGCTAACACTCGAATGGGACAAAAATGTTCCTTTTAAAAATGGATTTTTATGACTGAAATGGTTATTACCTTATTTACCTAAGAAATGAAAAAACATGAATAAATACACTTACCCAAGTAAATGTTTCCCAAGAAAAACTTATTACTTATCAAAAAACGAGCGGGGCCTTAAGTGAATTAGCTTCCTTCTCCTTTTGTTATATAAATAGATGTTTTAATACCCCGTCTCACTCTATAGCCCCAAAAGGCTAAAACTTTAAGAATGGACTTTGCTTTTTGGCACACTTACCCTACCGGGACTCACAATGTATAGGACTTCGTTAATATTGTGGTAGATGAATAGATATATTCTAGCTATCAAAGAAATAGAGTATCCGCTACAACCAGCCACAGATCTTACCAATTGAGCCAATTGGCACCTTCATGCTTCATGAATGATACATGAAACACTTGTTCTTGAAATATTTATGACTGATAGACCCTTCAGTTGCATTGAACACAAAGCCTACAACCAAGATTAGAGGTACAGGGCCAAAATCTTTAAAGAACTTTCCTTTCCCGTAGAACAAGGTGGAACAAACAGGAAACCTTTTGGACCTGTTCACATCGCTTTGTCTAGTTATGTCGTGGAACTGACTGAAGCTTGGGTACATCATATAAGCACACAATGTGGATCACTTGGTTGTTCCACTGGACTCAACCATCAAGAAATTGTGTAGATAGCCAAAACTTGTATTATCTGGACGTTACCCTTTTGCTACATGATAATTCATTTTTCTGGTTGAGGTTGAAATTAGGAATTCTCCCTACATGTATGCTGCAATCCTATAAACAACTTGCAGGAGCTGGTCCATAGTTTCTTCGCAAGTTCAGTGTCATAAGATAGTGCAGAGGAACTCACAGACCTACCTCTGCCTCCAAAAAAATACACTCCAGATGTTTCCTGAAATGAAACACAAATAGCTAGTAAGTCTATACATTATTCATCTACATGACATCATTGATGGCACCAATATAGGTTAGTATGCCATTACATGTTTCTTCCCAGGCCAACACACACATGGGGAGGAAGAGAGAGAGAGAGAGAGAGAGATTCCTCAAGGGCCAAGACAACATATCCTAGCAATATGGATTGCCCTTTAACGTCAGAGAAATTTGGAGATAGTAGCCACTAGACACCAATATTAAACTAAAGATACTTACTGGAGGGGCAAGGGCCGCATCGACAGTAGGCTCAACTCCACTTTCAGGTGAGTGTAAGAAACCCAGAACTTTCAGAACAACTAAGGCCAAATGAGAGAGTTGAGAAGGAATTTCTCGCATAATTTTTGTTTCTACTGCCCCAGGATCTACAGCACTGCAAGATAAAGAAATTCAACCAAAACAAACATATTTCTACTAATACCAAGTGAGTCTTTTGTTGGAAGGATCAATCTGTCAAAATTACTTCCTCATGAATCAGTGATTTTCAGGGGTTTGGAGACTCACAAATTTCTCCAAGAAAACATGTTTGGTAGAAATAATGCTGGCAAAACAATTTCTCCAAAAATCATCCAACAGTTGCAACCAAGGTTCAAAGTATCAATATGATACACCCTATATCGAGCATATCGTATCTTTTGGTAACGATACACCTATTTACAGGTGTTTCGGGAAGCTGTTTCTTTTTAATAAAAGATATTGTTAAAAACATTACTAAAAAACAAATTTAAAAAAAATAACTAAAAAAACACAAAATCGTGTCGTTTTAAGTACCATTACACCCCTGCCGGTACACGGGCATATCGATACTTTGAACCATGGTTGCAACATCATTGGTAGTCACATGTTACTACCATGAAAATTGATTTAAAAAACACCTCCTGATTCACAAAGCCATCTCCCAAAGCTTCAGGCCTCATCCCAAATCATGAAAACCGGTACTAACCAATCCTCTACTAATTTTTGAGGAATTGGTCTACCAAATGGAATTTTTCACATGATCTGGGGAATCAGCTGACATGGTAATTTTACAATTCGGAATCAAGAAAATTGATTCCTACAACCAAACCCCCAAACCATTTGTATTAGTATAATAGTATCATATATGGTTAGTGTTTGTGACTCTTGGAAGATAAGCGTGTTTGTCTTCTAGGATGTTAGTGTTATCAATTACATTATTTGAACATGTAGGGATGCCAAACCAGCACCAAATCTAATTCACAATAAAGAATGTAAAAAAATCACTAAAAAGCCTGAAATACATGATTGAAACCATGCAAACTACCACATCCTTTAGGATATTTGATGAACTTCTAGGATGGCCTAGAAACATGTCTATTAACTAGATGGTGATGTACCAGATTCAGGTAGATTTCTACCTGAGATTCATAGGTCATGGCACTCATGCACCCATTATTGGTCTCAGCTATTACTTTCTCACCACTTGCATAATGGGCTTAGGACAATATGATTTCCAATAATCAGTTCATGAATTTTCTAAAAAGCATAATATCGCGAGATTAGATCATCATATTTGGGGGGCTAGGCCTTTGGCAGCCAAAATGTCTCATTCAGTTGGGTTCAAAGATTGCCAATTCCTTAGCTGATAGCCTGACCAGAACTGGAGGTGAAAGAAACAAGAGTAATAACGAGAATCTTCTATCCCAGCATAAATCTTAACTCTTTTCTTGGGCCTTGGGTTGTATTCACTTATACATACTTCATGTAGTTGCATTGATGTGTATGATCTGGACCATTGTTGTTTCCCATTCCTGAAGGGCTTTGCTGTATTTTTCTCTTTTTTATATCAATTAACTTAAGTTTCTAATTAACAATCCAAATAAAACTAATAATAATTATAACATGTCAAGATTGTAAACACACATGACAGAGACTGGATGAGATTTGTCCATCAAGTAAAGTTGGCGATGAAGCTCATAAGAGAACAGAAGTAAGCATACTGTCATAAAAGAACCACGTATTCTGATTAGAATGAAGAAAAAGGAGAGTTCTGGAGACTGTACTTGCATTTATTCTTACAGCACATTTTACTTACTTTTGGAGTATTCATAGATATGAGCAAATGGGTACTGTTTTGATTTTGAGAAACATATTCCAGACAAAGATTCCTCGTCAACTTGTAAATCAAATACTGCAGCAGAAAGAAACAATGCATTTAAATTTTTGTTATCAATAAACAATGCATTTAAATATATATCAAAAAATATATTCAGATCTCCCACATGCATCACAATTCAGGCTTTTCTAGCTATATCAATGAAAAAACAAAAATAAAATAAATAAAACATTTGTGAAAGATGAACCATGGAAATTGCTCTGATTGATGAATTTAGGTCCAAATAAGTGGAAGGAACTGGTGAGAGGAATCAATAAATTATTGTCCTCGACACATTGGGAAATTGGCAAAGGATAGGAACGGTTGTAGTGTGGCAATTCATGTTAACTATCTCTGTTTATGGATGATCTTGAAGACCTCCCACAAGTTGAGAACATTAACACGCAGCTGAAAGAAGTGCTCAACCACAAAGGAGAGTGGAATCTTCAGAATGGGGTAAACATCCTTCCTAGTTCCTAGTGATACAGTACATGCAACTCACATCCTAAACGTTAAACTCATGGAGGAAGAAGATAGGTGTGATTGGAAAGTGTCAAATAGTGGAAACTTTTCCACTCAAACAGCATAGGCTGTCATCCAGGGAAGAGGAATTGAGGACCAGGTTTGGAGATGGAAAGCTTTCAATATTGGTGTGGAAAGCTTTCAAAAGAAAATTACTGGCAGATAGTAATTTAAAAGTATAGAGTACAATTAACCTCAAAATATTAGAGAACATGGAAGAAGTATACCACCAATTTTCACACAGCCATCTTGCAATAAAGCCTGGAGACATTCCAGTCCATTCTTTTTTTTTTTTTTTTGAGAAAAGATAACTGATTTCATTGAAATCATTAAACAAGGGAGGGATGTACAAAGTCTTGTCCGCAAAACAAAAACAAAAGACAAAGCCCACTACTAATTTGGCAATATATGTGCATTATACAAAAAAAATCCCTTCCAAGACCAGATTTAGCAATGCAAGCAAGAGGGGAGCTCCCTGATTTCTAACAGCATGTGGGAGAGCTTCCACAGGTCAAGAGCATGGTTCAAAGTATAGATATGCCCCTGTGTATCAGCAGGGGCGTATTGCATCAGTACTTAAAACGACACGCTTTTGTGTTTTTTATTTTAGTTTTTTTTTCAAAATTTGGTTTTTAGTAATGTTTTTTACTATATTTTTTATTAAAAAGAAGCAGGCCCCCGAAACACCTGTAAACAGGTGCCCCGTGACCAAAAGATATGATACAATACACCCAATCGATACTTTGAACCTTGGTCAAGAGACTGTCCAGAAGCCCAATTTATAACATTCCTCAAATCTGATTCCACTGCAATGAAAGGAAGTTGTTGTGACTTGGCAATTCTGAGGCCTTCAAGGAGGACCCTAGTCTCTGCTTCCAATGCATCAGCAGCCTTGGAAGGACCACTATAGGCCCAAGTCAATTCTCCATTAGATCTACAAACCTAACCTCCTATTCCTGCATCTGAGCTGTCCTCCGTAGCTCTCCTAAAGCTGCCATTGAAGTTCAGAATGTACTCACATTCTTGTCTTGGGGTGATTTGAAAGAAAGGCTGAGGATGAAAGGGAGTGGTTGACAGTAGGGCTGGCCAATTCCTTTGCGGTTCACGCCGATTTGATACCCTCAAAGACTTTACTATTCACCACCTAGTTGTTGATATTAGCTAGGATACGATCTCTAAGAGTCTCTAAGGAGGAGTATATCTCATCGAATAATCTCATATTTCTTTCCTCCTAAATATTCCACATGACTGCATGGATAATTACTTTCCAGAAGCAACTTCCTCTCTTGCCCAAATTAATCTTTAGCCCTCGCCAAGAGTTGATAAACTCTATAACAGAATTTGGGGGAGTCCAGCTGAGACTGCCCCTTGCTAAAGAATCAAGAAAATACTGCCAAAGACTTCAGACCACGATGCAATTAATAAAAAGATGTCCAATAGATTCCCCATCATTATAGTGCATCAGACAAATAGAAAGAGATATGTAGAGATTGCCTTGAAATTTCTTGTGGAGGTTGTCACAGGTATTCAGGGTCTGTTTGGTTCGCAATCGGAATTGAAATCCTGATCAGAATCAGAATGGTCCATTCCCATAGTCTATTTGGTTCAGACAGGAATGGGAATGAGAATTGAAATCAGTAGAAATGGGATTTCATTCCCAAGGGATGGGCAAGGTGTGAACTGAATTCAAAGCAAGAAGAAAACAGATTTAGAAGTGTCAAGAATAGTCAACCCCCACCCCAAAGAGTCTCTTTTATATTGAAGAGATAAAAGGTATGTACCGTTACAAGAATGCCTTTACAGGCTGAAAGATAAAAAGAACAAATAAAATAATAAGAACTACGATATTGTACAACAAGGACTACTCTAATAATGTACATCAAGATATATCTTCACACTCCCCCTCAAACTGATGCATAGACATCAGCATCAGTTTGCCCCCAAGAATGAGATCTCGACTTTTAGTCATGGCCTTGGTGAAGATGCCGGCAATCTGCATGTGAGAGGCAACGTGAGGAAGAGATATAGAGCCTGCAACAAGGAGGTCTCTAATAAAGTGACAATCCACCTCTATATGTTTAGTCCTCTCATGAAAGATTGGATTAGATGCGATCTTGATAGTGTTGGTGTTGTTGGCATATAAAGGGATAGGAGTAGGAAGAGAAATACCAAATTCTATGAAAAGTGACATCAGCCAAACAATCTTGCTACATGCAGAAGACATAGCTCTATACTTGGCTTCAGTAGAAGACTTAGAGACAGTTTGTTGTTTCTTGCACTTCCAGGACATGAGAGAGTCACCCATGAAGACGCACCACCCAATAGTGGATCGACAAGTGTTAGGGCAACCGGCCCAATTAGCATCAACGTAAACCCTCAACTGTATGGATGACGAGGAAGAGAAAAACAGTCTCTGAGGGGTCGTGTCTTTAACATAATGGACGATGCGGCGAATAGCAGCCATATGAGATTGTCTTGGGGCAGAGACAAATTGATTGACGACCTAAACAGCATGTGAAATATCAGGCCTGGTCATACTAAGATAGATATAAAAGCCAACAAGCTGACGGTACAAGGTAGCACCAAGAAGGATGAGGCCTTTGGATTTAGATAGCTTGACGTTCAGCTCCAAGGGGATATCAACGTGTTTCTCATCAGTGATTCCAGCTAGTTTGACGAGATCAGAGGCGTATTTTTGTTGACAAATAAAATACCCTCGACTGCTACGATGAACCTCCAAACCCAAGAAGTAAGCGAGAGGACACAAGTCCTTCATGTGAAACGAGTTATGAAGTAAGGACTTCAGCTCACAAATGCCGTCATGATCATTCCCCATTAGAAGCATGTCATCAACATACAAAAGAAGAAAAGTAATACCCTAACAAAGAGGGAGTAGTCAGAGGAACTTTGATTATACCCAACTACAACAACAACATCCCGAAAGCGCTCAAACCAAGCTTTGGGTGCTTGCTTCAGGCCATATAAAGACTTCTTTAGGCGGCAGACACGTGAAGGATCACTGCAATATCCAGGCGGAGGTTTCATGTACACTGTCTCCTTTAGTTCACCATGAAGAAAGACATTCTTCACATCTAATTGGTAAATAGTCCAGGAATAAACAGCAGATATGGCCATAAGAGTCCGAACTGTGGTGATCTTAGCAACCGGGGCAAATGTTTCTTAATAATCAATTCCATATTCCACTGTATCCTTGGGCAACTAACCGGACCTTATATCGATAAAGAAAACCAACTGATTTCAGTTTGATCGTATAGACCCAACGACTTCCAACAATAGAAGCATCTAGAGGAGTTGGCACAAGATCCCAAGTATTAGTCTCATGGAGGGCTTGAATTTCGGAATCCAAAGCTTCTTTCCACTAAGAACTTCTAATGGCTTGCTGATAAGATCTAGGGATATTTGTGGAAAAAAGTACAACAGAAAATGAACTATTATTTGAAGGAAAACCATAGCAGTCAGGAGGTCGAGAGACATGGGTAAAACGACGAAGTGGAATAACCGAATTACTATCTGAAATAGGAGGATCTTGGGTCAATGTATCACTTACAAGGATATCTAAGATGAATGCTCTAGACCGGGTGGAACGGGGGTTGTAGGTGCAGGAGTCGGGACACGTAGCTACTTGCGGGTAAAGACAAGAAGATCTCTCTCAGTTGAGGAAGTAGTAGTGTCATTTGAATCAAAGTCCTGCAAAACAAAGATAAAAGGAGCAGACAATCTAGCAACCCCAACAAAGAAGAATATATGTTCAAGAAACACAACATTCCGAGAAATCCGAATACGATGAATAACATGATCATAACACAAAAATCCTTTGTGGTTAGGACCATATCCCACAAAGGCACACATAACATACTGAGCAATTAATTTAGATCGTTCACGAGCAGAAAGATGAACAAAACAAAGACAACCAAAAACATGAAGGCTAGAGAAATATGGGGAAAAACCAAAAAGTTTTTGAAAGGGAGAAGTGTTGCATAGAACAGAGGATGGAAGAAAATTGATCAAATACGTAGTTGTACTGGCTGCTTATACCCAAAAC
This sequence comes from Nelumbo lutea, assembly GCF_056320005.1. NCBI lineage: Eukaryota > Viridiplantae > Streptophyta > Magnoliopsida > Proteales > Nelumbonaceae > Nelumbo > Nelumbo lutea. Next base: position 114,217,692 of record NC_142685.1, on the reverse strand, counting down.
AAAGTTGAAGTATGAGACTCCTGTAGTAATGTCCGCACAACACTAAGAATATGTTCGTTCTTCCGTTCAGCTACACCATTCTGTTGTAGAGTGTATGGGCAGATCCGCTGAGACTGAATTCCATAACTCCTCAAGTATGCCAAGAAGTCACCATCTCTATATTCTCCCTCTGAATCTGAGCGGAGGATAGTCACATTGCACTTGAATCGATTTTGCACCATAGTATGAAATAATTTAAAAGCACCAAAGACTTCTGATTTGTGTCGTAGAAAATAAATCTAAGTATATCTGGTACAATCATCTATAAATAATACGAAATATTTGTACCCCAATCGTGAAGTAATAGAAGCAGACCAAACATCACTATGTATCATCTCAAAAGGTTTAGTGGCATGTTCAGATGTATGAAGAAATGATAAAACATGACTTTTACTCAAACAACACGTAGTGCAAGAAACATCAAAAGTATCAACAAGGGGAATTTTATTCTTAATCAAACCAGAGTCAAACAAAATTTTTAATTTTTGGGAATATGGATGACCCAATCGTTTATGCCATAAATCCCAAACATTATTTCTATAACTCAACAGAGAATCAGATAAAGAAGAACTAAGTAAAGCTGAAGATGCCCGCGCAAACAGACGGCCCAGCCTACGCCCCTTCCCTTTCACCTTCCCAGTGTATCGGTCCTGTATCAAACAACCATCATGAGAAAAAGTGAGAACATATCCTTCATCAACAAGTTGGCCAACAGAAATCAGATTAGTAGTAAGGTTGGGTACTAAGAGGGTTTTGGAGAGAGGAAATGATCTAGTTGGTGACAGTTGAAGGGACAGATCATTACTACCAATGATGTCTAATTTTTCACCATTAGCAGTAATAATATGTTTATGGTGAGTTTTAGTGGAAGGGATTGGGTGATTGAGGTAGGCTCCTGTCATATGGTTGGTGGCACCTGAATCTATAATCCAAGCATGTGAAGGGGAAGAACAATATACAGAGAACTTACCAGACAAGCCAATAGCAGAGAAAGCAGAGGAAATAGCAGAAGATACCAGTTGCCAAACCCTTTCCTCATCCATGACACCTGTTGAATCACCTTTCACTAAAGACTCACCCTTGGTAGATACAGTGTCTGTTGCTTGATAGGCCCCTGAGTCTTTTTCTGAGAGCCCTTAGCTGGTCGGACTGGACAGTCTGGAATAATGTGACCATTTTGCTTGCAATAGGTACACATATTCTTCTTATTACAGTGAGATGCAATATGTCCAAAACCCTTACATTCATAGCACTAGGTTTTAGAGAGGTCCTTGGAGGTTGGCTTCTTACCCCCATGAGCAACAAAGGTTGTTTCAGCCCCAACTTCAGCCATCTTCCCATCAAACCCGACTGTAGTGAGAAGTCTAGTCTCTTCGTTCAGAAGTTCCCCTAAGACAGAATCCATATCTGGAAGTGCTCCCCTACTCAGAACGTTGGACCTGATTATCTCATATTCAGGTTTGTCTCATCAAGAATTGAGTCACCTTTTTCTTCTCAAAGTGCTTCTGAAGATATTTCACACACTCTACTGGATCCGAAGGTTCAATGTGAACAATCTCATATTTAGCCCATAAATCAAGAAAACCAGAATAATACTCCTGTATCCTCCGATCTCCTTGGTTGTAAGAGAATATTTCTGGTTCTATCTGATATTGTTTAGATACGTTGGATTGTTGATAAACCTTTTCTAAATACATGTACATCTCATATGCTATTTCCATTCTCCTCATAGGTACAGATATATGATAATCAATAGATCTCAGAATCCAAGAAACAAGTTATCCATTATCCAACTTCCATTGTTGTAAAGCTTTGGCCTCAGTCTCAACCGATTTGGTGACCATTCCATTCAGATGTCTTTCTAAACCCTTTCCCTTAACACAAAAGTCGAAGTGGAACTTCCACATCTCATAGTTCTGTCCATTCATCTTTACAAGAATGATATCACCTCTGTCTGAAACCATTTTAGCAAGAGAATAGCACAAAATAGGGTTCGGTTGAAGTTTAAAGAAACTAAACTGAAGTAAAACTTGATCCAAAGACGAGTGAAATAGGCTGTAATAAATCCAAGAGAGTCAAAAAAACTAAAATAGAAACCCCTTACTTTCACCAGAGATTGTTCAAGATCCAAAATAAAGAAAAGTTGAACACACAATCTAGAAAAGGAAAGTTTGGGCACAACCTCCAAGAAGAAGAGTCCACATGTCTCTCAAAACTTCACGGGTCTCCGTAAAAATTTCAGAATATGTTGAGAGGGGCTAGGTGACAACTCCTTTCAATTCTTGTTGCAAACGGAGATCAGACGAGAGAGATCCAATAAAATCTCTCTCTCTGGATGCGCAGAAAACAAAAAAGGGGTTCCTGGAGAGATCAAAACAGTCCAGGACCACTCCGCAGAGATGTAGGTTCTCAATAGATCACGAAAACAAGGTGGATCAGAGAAAAGGAAGATCAAAGGGCAACCTGCTCTGATACCATGTGAACAAAATTCAGATGAAGAAGAAAACAGATTTAGGGGTGTCAAGAGTAGTCGACCCCCACCCCAAAGAGTCTCTTTTATATTAAAGAGATAAAAGGTATGTACAGTTACAAGAATGCCCTTATAGGGCTGAAAGATAAAAAGAACAAATAAAATAATAGTAATTACAATACTATACAACAAGGACTACTTTAAATCAAGCTCATAATAAAATTATATTTTTTAATATATTTGTATTTATAATATAAATAAACATTAAGTTTTTTATATTAACTTATTTACAATATAAATGAATAAATTTATAATTGATTTTCAAAATATATTTTTATTTGTGATATTAATTTATTTATATTTTTAATATATTTTAAATTTTAACGTACCTATTATTGACTTATTTATAATTTTTAATATCAATTTATTTATAACCGGCTCAAGTCGAGCCGAGCTTGAGTATCGCAAGTATCAACTCGAGTTGAGTTCGAGCCAAATATATGAAACACGATCGAGCTCGAGCCGTGTTTCGAGCTCTATGTTTTTGAGTCGAGCTCGAGCTCGAGTAGCTTGATACTCGACTCGACTCGGTCACACCCCTAGGAGGGAAAGATGAAGACTTCTAAGAGCATTGAGAGTAAGGAAGAAATAGCCGGGATTTCTAAGTCTTGCAGCTCTCTACAAAAATTGAAATTGAAGGAGACACCATCTGATCCTCTTATCAAGGTTGTAGAAATGAGAGCTTGTTTATCATGCACGCACTAACCTAAAAAGAGAGGTGAAAACTTCATGGAGAGGATTATTTCCCCACCAAAGGTCTATCCAAAATTTAATGGTATTCCCATTTCCAACTTTCAGTCTAAGAAGGGGAAAGAAAGAAGCAAAGGACTGTAGGGTACCTCTCCAAAGATTTCGAGAGGAATGAACTAGTAAAGGAAGAGAGTTGCCCCATCCCCAACAGCTTCTACCATATTTGCTGCAGATGACTGAGGTCCACAAAGAGTTATGTTCCATCTTGAACCTCCAAAGCCACTTCCCAAGGAAAGCCTGATTTCTTTCCGAGATGTGTCCCAAGCCTATCCCACCTTCCCAAGCAAACAAATTTTCCAATTCACCAAGTGGAAACCTTTCTCTCCTCTTTCCTCCCAAAGGAAATCTCTTTGGATGGGTCTCCAATCTATTCCTAATCTTAGCTGGAACTTTGAAAAGAGAGAGGAAGTAGATAGGGAGGTTTGAGAGTGTAGCCTTTATGAGAGTTAGTCTACCACCTTTGGAGAGAGAGTTCCGCTTCCAAGTACCCAGCCGCCTCTCACATTTCTCAATGACAGTGCCCCAAAAGCTTGCAGATGACGGGTTTCCCCTGAGGGGAAGGCCCAGGTATGTGAAAGGAAGACTCCACCCTACATCCCAGAGCATCCTTCAGACTCCACCCTACATTCCAGTCCATTCTTGGGGTTTAGGGTTAAACCATGGAATTCATACAAGACTTTGTAGCTGGGTGCTTAATGCATCATTCACAGACCAATTCTCTCGTTTATCGGGGGTGCAATACCCCTCATTAATCGACTGGAAGATATGGAAAAACAGAAATTTCAGAAGTCATGATGAATCTTGGTATAGAGAGGAATTTGTAATCAATAAAATACTAAAATGGTTAAGGGAACTGAGTATAATTCTTTCCAGATTCACTTGATAATGGCTATGAGTATTAACAAATTGAACACTGAACGGAGAAGAAGAATACAGAGGGGTATTTGTTGCAAAGTAAAGTTCAGGGTGTCTTTGTTGCAAAAAAAAAAGTTCAGGGGGTAATTATCGCTGACTTCATAGTACAGGGGGCCTTTGTAATTTACCCCAAAAAACAGCACTTAGAAGACTCGAGGACTCGGAAAATATCCCAATTGATGAGGCACTAACTATTATTGTTCAAGAAATTGGATAACAAATGATAAATCTGTAATGGTAATAGCCACAATAGATCCAGAATTGTAGTTTAACCTTTATAAGGAAGATAAAAGATAACATTTTCACCATTCTTTTGAGATGGGGATCCAAATATAAATAATTACTCTTGGCCACTGTTAATATCTGGAACCAAATATCACACAAGATTTTCTAAAGGAACCAAATATATATATATATATATATGTAGAGAGAGAGAGAGAGAAGCTTTGCATATTGGATATTAAAGCATGCTCACCACATCTATGGGTAAAGGATGTAACATTAACAATCCGGGAAGGAACAGGACTGCTTCTAAGTAGTGGCAAGAGGAGATTAGTTAGGAAAAATGCACCAATATAATTTGTCCCCATCATCCTGTGACCACAGAAAGTCAGAAAACCTATCAACACATGTTCTATGTTTTTCCCCTTAAAAGACAACTACATAATACAAACAATGAAATAGCAAACGGTATATATTCCTATTTTGGAGCTCTAAAAATCACAAATAAAATGTCATTCACAAGAAGTTTTTTGCTCTATCAGTATGTAGGACTGGGATTGAACCACAACCGCATGCCTAAGATGGGAGACAGAGAACCTTCCAATTGAGTTCATATTCAAGAAACCTCAACTTAATCCTAATTTTATGTACAATATCATTCAAGTGTTTTAATAGTTGAATGCATAACACAAAGCTTCAAGACCTAACAATTCATGAAAATTAAAAGCAAATGAAAAAGCTTAATCTCAAAACTTCTCATTTGATCATATTAAACAGAACTATTAAAGGTAAAAATTGCAGTAAAATTCAGAAAAGAGTTATTGATTAGAACGTATTCCGGTTAAGATAATGAGACAAAATACCCATTATTAACATATGAATGTAGCGTATGTATCTGTGTCCTGTGTGTATACTCATGGCCAATGACTGTCTTGGTAAAGAATGAGTGTCAAACCTTTTCCTACTACAAGATCCATTACCCTTTGGGCTGTCCTATTGCCTTCTTATAGCCTTCAGTTTGCAATAAAGCATTGCTCACTACTGCAGCCACAGGCCTCCACTTTGACAAAGCTATGTCATAGCCTCTCTTAGTTTAATGCCAATCATCCCATCCTAAGTTCCATGGTTATCCCTTCTATCCCCATTTATCCATCTCAATATCCTCATTGTAGCTGCGTTCATCTGGACCACTGAGGCCTAATGGTCCAACGTTCTAGGACCAAAAAGTACAATTTTATATGTGTCCTGTAAATGTCTCCCATCAATCCTATTTGTATTCATCAGTCAAAACTCAAGGACACAGTTATACTTCACCACCCAGCATGCGGGCAATGTTCTCTTCAGTTCTGAATAACCAATAAAGAATATCAGTCGACGCTATTTTAAACCTTTTTGAAAAATCCCACCAAATCTTCAATCTTTGTTTCAAAAAGGCAAAAGAGGAAAAAAAAAACAAAAAGATGTGAAATAGAACCCAGAAAAGGATTTAAGAACCATAAATACGTCAATCATTCCAAGGAAATAGTTAAGCATATGAAGAATTAGATAAAAATGTTATTTTTTTTTTGCTTTTTTGATTAAAAAATATAAGTTTTCTCATGCGTTCAGATCAACACCAATTCCTATTTCTCACTATCATTTGTTGACCCATCATAAAAGTAGGGATCATAATGAATACAATGCCAAATTATGAATTTTAACCTGCAACTCGTGATATTTTATCAAGTAAGTTTATAATGATTGTATATATTTTGGGTGCTTCCAGAGTGCATGGAACAAAGAAGGAAAAGCAATCAAAACTAAAATCACATGAACCATGTAAGGCATGTTGGATGGGGTTAGTTAATGGAGGAAGAGATATTAAAATGAGAAACTTACTGGTCAAAGCCTTCGGCTGTGAATCTGCATGATGTCGCCAATATCCCAGCATTGTTTATCAGGAGTTGGATGGAGGGGTGCATATCAGAGTCCAAGAGCCACTGCTTAAGGGAATTTTTGAACTTGAGCATAGATTGAAATGATGACAGGTCTACCTGAAATGCTTTAAGATGGGCGTCTCTATTTCGCTGCTTAATCTCTCTGATAATCTGTTATGCAAATGAAGGGACAAACACTCAAGAAAAAGAATTGGGAGTGGGGGAGGGGGGATGATAATAAACTCAGGACTTAAGCCACACCTCTGATAACAAATCGGAGGACCGCCCAGCTGCAAATATTAGATATAGATAAATTTCAGTTTCACAGCTGCAATTATGGTAGAAGAAAGGTCATCCTTTCTCCAAGATAGAGGAGCAAATCAACTACTACTTGTAAACTCAATCAACACAAGAACTAACTAGGCATCTAGATACTAATCCTAATCGATTGATTAAGAGGTCTTGGATGGTTAGGGATATCTGAAGACAACGAACTTGATAAAAAAAAATGGCTTCACTTGTCAAAATGCTCTTCGCTAGATAACCAAGTATGGCCTTAAAAAGGAAGGTTAAGTCCATGAAGTTTTACAGAGCATGATACAGTAAATTGAAAAGTACCAAGAACGACATAGAATCCTTCCTTGGAAAGGGCATGCGCAGCTGCTGCACCTAAACCAGACGTGGCCTGCAACAACGAACACATATGAAATAGGAAGAAAAATAGATACAAAAGGATAAAGAAAGGTGGAATAGTTACGCCGGTGACGATGCAAACAGGCATGGAAGTGGTTGTGGTTGTGAAAATGGGCTGAGGAGAACAGCGCGGGTAGGAATGAGACTTCCGAGAGAAGAGTGCTCTGACAAACAACTGCAGGTGGGAGAAGACGAGAGCGAAAGTCCATAGCACCGCCATTCTCCAGAACTGTACAGAGCAAACGAATCGCAAGGCGTCCCTCCAGTACATCGTTGCCGTCTTCGTCGTCATCCTTCTCGTTTTTCTCCTTTCTCCAAAGGGGAAAATCAAACTATATTTCAAAGAGAAATCCGGATCTTCTACCCACGAATCCTACCCACAGCAATCCGAAGTGTTATTGTTTCATTCGAAAACTAACAGGCGTGCAGGCTTAATTCCCACAATTGCCGCTACAATTTCACTGAGAAGCTTAAAGCCCCGTCCTTGAGATATTGCCTTCAGATACGGTTCGAAGCTGCTTAACGGAGAACCGCGGGTGCTGGGATTTGATTAAGATAACTAGGCTCAGTTAGCAGTGAGGATGAGTTGCAGAGAGTTGCAGTTGTGATTGAATGGTTTGATTGCAAATGGTAGGGAGGAAGAAACTGTTCGACTCTACTTTGATCGAGTTTAGACTGATCTGAATAGTGAATACGATTGGGAAGGACGCAAGGAAACACCCCTTCTTTCTTCTCTTATTTCCCACCAAAATTGCTTGTTCATCAAGGTTTCGTTATTTCCGATTCTGTTGTCTGCAACAGAGTAGGGGTGTCCCGGTTCGGTTAACCGAACCATGGCACTTTTTTTTGTAAACCGAACCGGTGGTACCGATTTTTCTAATTCTCCAAATCGAAATCGAATCAGTACCATCGGTTAATCGGTTCATCAGTTTCGGTTTTTGACTGATTCGGTTCTTCGATTTTTATATTTATAATATATATTATATAAATATATGTATAATATTATATTATAAATAATAAATTATAAAAATTTGAAAAATATATAATATATTTATAAATACATCATTATAAATATAATATAAGTATATATTTTTATATATAATGAATATATTTATATATAATACATAGAAAATATATGGCATATATTAAAAACATATATAAAATATACATAAAAATATATATATTGGTCGGTTCGGTTAACCGTTAGTTTTTTTGTAGGTTAACCAAAAATCAAACTGGTCCTTCGGTTTTTCAAAAATCCTGAACCGATCGATTCAGTTAACCTCATTTTGTGATTCAATTTTCTCGGTTCATTCGGTTTTTCGATTTTTCATGAACACCCCTACAACATAGTCCATGGAGAGAGATTTTTTTATCCGGCCTTCCTTTCCCTACTGCCTTCACTGGGTGGGTCGTGTAGCGAAGATGGACACCCTTCAAGATCAATTGGCCCACTACATCCTGTGTAAATCAAGGGATTACTCCTTTATGAATTTTCCCCAAAAATACAAAAATTCACAAAAACAATTTATTTTACATGTTTAAGACATTGTTTCGTGATTAAGTGGTTGTTAAAAGAAGTATTTGTTGCACAAATATTTTTTAGAAGTACTTCATGCCTGTTTGGCAAGTCTTTTCCAGAAGATCTATTACAAGATCTGATGGTTAAAAGACAGGGTGAGCTTTTGAAAATAGATCTTGGAAGACCAAAGACTGTTTGGTTGAAATATTTTACATAGATCTTACAAAAGATCATAAAAGCTAAAAGACAGTTCGGTAATGTGAATGTCGTGTGTTGGCCAACAAACCTTTAATTTAACACATGGGACCCACATACATTTTCTAAGGTGGGACCCACATACCATTAGTGAACATGTATGTGGGGCCCACGTACATTTTACAAGATGGGCCTGACATACCATTGATGGACATGCATGAGGGTCCATGTGTGGACATGTATGTGGGGCCCCACATACCATTAGTGGACATGCATGTAGGGTCCATGCATGGACATATATGTGGGACCCACATACATTTTATAAGGTGGGCCCCACATGTAATTGGTGGACATACATGTGGGGTCCATGTGTGGACATGTATGTGGAGCCTACATACATTTTTTCAAGGTGGGCCCCACATACAATTGGTGGACATGTATGTAAGGACCATGTGTGGACATGTATGTGGGGCCCACATACAATTGGTGGACATGTATGTAGGGTCCATGTATGGACATGTAGGTGGGGCCTACATACATTTTGCAAGGTGGGCCCCATATACCATTGGTGGACATGCATGTAGGTTCCATGTGTGGACATGTATGTGGGGCCCATATACATTTTACTAGGTAGGCCCCACATGCCATTGGTGGATATGCATGTGGGTCCATGTGTGGACATGTATGTGGGCCCTACATACATTTTCCAAGGTATGCCCCACTTAACATTCAAATAGTTCTTGTGGAAAGATGACCCATTTTCTCTCAAGCGTGTATATTGTACCACAAGTTCAAAGAAGATAGGGTCCTAAAAACTATAAAAGCTTCATTTGAAGTTTCCTGAGAATGCCCAAATTCAGGTTTCTATCATCTTTTATGGCCCAGATCTATTTCCAAATGGGAAAAGCCCAGAATTCAGGCTTCCAGGCTTCTGAACAACCCAAAGGCCACATGAAAAAACTTGCCAAACATGGTCTTCTTTTAACAACCACTTAAGGTTGTTTGGTGACCTATTTGCCAAATCACTTATTATGTTTTTAAGCACTTATTGTGGTGGGAATGTTTGGTGATGTGGCATAATCTAGTTGCTCCTTATTGGATATGATTTGGCTGCCAACAACGACGATGACTGGGGTTCCTAAAAGAGATGGGGTCAGAGATCCCAGGGTGGCTCACCCAGCGAGGACACTCCGACGACTAAATTAGAACACAGTGATAGTAGAGAGCTTGATGATGATAATAGTGAGAGAGCTAGAGAGTGAAGATTACACATACAACAATAATAATTCGCCCCCTGGGGGGCGGAGTCTTTATATATTGGGGTCCATGCAGGTCGGTGGAACGGTTACCGGATCCCAATTGTGATGGGACTTGTTTGCGTGTTAGGTGGGTGAAATGTCGTCAAACGATAATACTGTCCCTTCTCGTCAGAACTGGGGAGTTGGTGAACTAATGTGACTGTTACAAAGTACGGTCCTGTGGGATACAGAGTACGACAGTGTGCTCCTCGAGGTTGCCATGCTTTGAACGGTAGGCGAGCTGCCTGTAGGATATCGGGCTGTTCGATGGCGAGCTGATTGGTAGTGAGCTTCTCGAGCTCGTGCTCCTTAGGTCCGCCTTGTCACAAATGTCGAAGTGCCCTTGGATCGAGTTGATCCTGGTGTGATCTTGTGCTGAGGTATACTTGCTTCGAAGTAGTCCTGACCGAGGTAGTTTCATATGTCCGGGCTCGATCTGTAACGAACTTGGTTTCGTTATCCTGGTCGCAATCTGGTATCAGGGCGGTCTTAGCTCGAAGTGACTTTAGTTCGGGGTACTAGCGTACCCTAGGTAGCTTTGTAGTGAGCTGATTCATGCCGAGTCACCATCTATGTTGAGTCATGTCCACGTGCTGATCTGATCTCGTCAAATTGTCGCTTGTGCTGAGTCATGTCCACGTGTCTCCCAGTCACAAGGTCGGGCCAAATTCTCCTTTATCATTTGGTAAACCACTTTTCTCATAAGTACTTATATCGACACAAATAACAATTTTAGCCATCACTTCACTCATACATATATGTTAATAATGACATTTTTTCTTATTTTTTAATAATTTGCATAAATGAAAATAAAATATAAATTAATTGAAAATTCTGAATTACATTTTACATACTATATGTATCTTATGAACCTTATATACTTTTAATTAAAATAATATATTTTTGTAAGTTATTAACCAATAAATTAATCCACAATAAATAAGTAAATAAAACATAATAATTACTTAAAAAATAAAAACTATTATTTATATTTTTTTAAAACAAACATTATTTATATAAAAATATTAAAGAAGTAACAACAACGATTTATTAATTAAGTAAAGTTATTGTGTGATATAATATGTCAACGATTCTATTATTATTGATTGTAATGTATTTTTTTATGTAACATAGTAAAGTTATTAAGGCGTTGTTTAGTCCCATGGGCTATGGCCAAACGTGTTTGGCCACGTGTTGTGTTTAGTGTTGTTTGACAGTTAGGGTGACGTTAGACACTCCATAAGCTCAACAGTAAATAAATGATGTTTCCCCCGATGCCTGCATGATGATGATATAACACCGTTTTTCAAATAAATGGCCACGAACCAAACACCATGTAAAGTCGGAACCCACATTGTTAAGCAAAATTTAAATAGAAGCCCCATGACAATCCCAAGTGAGTTGAATCCAACTTGTGCTTTCCTATGCTCCAGTAAGTTACTTGGTTTTGCACTTGCATGTTAGGAGTCTTAAGACTCTCGAAGTCTAAGGTAGTAATGTGGGTTGGGCCAACACAGCCCAGCATGACTCGGCCCAGGGTTATGCCGGGCTTCTCTCTTGATAGATTCATGCCAAGCAGGCATGGCCCGCTGAAGTAAGGCAGCCCAAAAAAGTGGATCATAGCAGCCCAGCCCAGCCCAGCCAACATTGCAGCTCTAGGACTCTCTCTAACAAACATAGGGCACAGACTTAAAAATGACCAAAGGTTGTGAATGACTGCAAAAGCAAAATTTTGCCAATAAGACTCGGTATTATACTGTATTTAGGGGATAACTCGGGTTGGGCGGTTGGGCCAAGTCGGACCATTCAAATTTCATAATAGAATCCACCCGTGCCATGTGCCCCTTGCTCGGGAAACCAATACGATACCGGCAGGTTGGTGTAGGACGAGTTCACACCTCCACCCCACAAGGGACCGCCCCACAACGCCCCACAGCACATCCCACTGTGTATCGGGAACATCTCCCAATAATAATACCACTTCCGATGATATCATCATCGGAAGATGTTCCCAATACACGGCAGCGGGGATGTGCTGTGGGGCGGAGATGTGATCTCAGGTAGGACTATGTCCAGTCCACTTTTCACTTGGTCCTTTCTTGAACAACATTGTATTGAAATTGAAGGTTTGAAGCATATTGTTTCCCATGACAAAAGAGATTTTAGGAAGTATAAAATGGACATCCACACGTATCCCCCGTCTCACAAAACCAGTTTAACATTACTGGAAGGAAAGAGAAGTAAGAACAAGTTTAATAGAACTTTCGCCGCAATAAAATAAAAAAATCTGCAGAATTTGAAGCTGCCAGAACCAGTAATCGTATGTATTTCCTTTTTATAACACATTCATTTGTCCCAACGCAGAATGGACAGACCTGCAAAGCCTTCCCCACTCAACAGCCACAGGATCTCTTATCATCAGACCGCAACTCCCAACTCTGACATTTTCATTATCCTCTTGTCCAGAGAACTTCTCTGTTGTTTCACCAGAGATGCCATGGAAGCAACCTGAAAAAAGGGAAATATTTCAGTTTAAAGTTTAAACCACACACTGTCTGAATGACGGTTGACATGCATCAGCATAGAAAATAGAAGTTTCAAGGATAAAGAAAGATGCTGGATTTGCCTCTGCTCGAAGCTTCAAAGCCTCCCTGCCAGGAATTTCCCGTAGCCCATCCATCAAATCTACAAATTTATTTTTTGTAAACAGTGTCAGATTAGGTAAGCAAATATTGAATCATAAAACAAAATATATCAGGCTATCCATCTAATTACAAAATTAAATCACTTTTTTTCATTTGTTCCTTCTTTTTTAACTTGATATCCTAGGCAGCAACTTTATCTGTATACTTTGATCATAATGTGACTGAACACTCAATAAGACCTTATCCCAACCAACACCCATTTCGCCATTCCACTTGAAACAATTCACAATTCATGTTTGTAGGATTTGAGAATTTGTCATGCTCGTTGCCAGCCTGACCCTATCCTTTATCCAGGCTGGGAACCAGCACAGCAAAACAAGTTTGGTAATTCTATGTATTGCAAGAAAGTAAAATATCAATTAATAAGATGTGTATGTGAATGAAAAGATGAGGGGAACATATACCAAAAAATAATAACAATAAAGGAAAAACAAAGAAAACTTCCCACTCCCCTCACAGAAAGAGATCTCCCATTTCATTGAATAAGTGAGCTAATCTCCACACACCTAAGCCATCTCAGCCTATATCTGATGGCAGCATTTGCTGAACCCCCAAGGACCGAGAGTGGAGGAGCCACTCACTCTTGGCAGTTCTTGAGCCAGTCAAGGCAATAATCTTTTCCTTGACTGCATTTGCATACAAATTGGCTTCTGAAAAACCATAGCAACAATGGCATACTATGATTTTGAAAAACAGGCCATGACATTTTTAGAAAAAAATATATATTCTCTCATGAAGGAAAAAAAAAGGAAACAAGTTTGCCCTCATATAATGATTTTATTTTCTTTTGCGAGGGCTTTTTATCTTTCAGTAAGGACAGAGACAGATATGTTATATGGAACGGAGTGTTGAACAGTTAAGAAACAAATATTCAAAAAATAAGTTTAGCAGAAATGCGAATGTTCAGATGGATGAGTAGGGAAATTAAAAAGGAAAGGATGAAAAATTAACATGTTCTTAGGATCTTAGGAGTAGACCATCTACAATATCAGTGAGAAAGACATGACGTGATCTATTGAAAGAAGGATCTAAAAAGAAGGGGGCAGACCAAAAGGGACATGGATAATGGTAGTTAAAAATAATTTGAGGGTCCATAAATTAACAAAGAATATGATACTGAACAGAGTGGAATTGCAGAACAGGATTCATGTAAACAACCTCATATAATTGGGACAAGGCTTAGTTGAGTTGAGTTTGTTATTGCCTTCACTACAAAGTTGTCCCATTTACAATCCCTACTCTAATTTATTTACCTTTTCTTATTTCTTTCAAAGGGTTATTTTACACTGAAAGTGCATATGTTGGCATCATATCTGATTCTAGATTTTCTATTAACATGTTTTTGGCTCTGAAGTAGTGTATTTCAATCAAACCCAGATAAATGACACTATCATTGTTTTAAACTTCTATTAAAAGCTGACTTCCAGGTTCCAACAAAAAAAGGGCAGCCCAGTGCACAAGGCTCCCGCCAATGCAGGGTCTGGGGAGGGATAGATGTACGCAGCCTTACCCCTGCACATACAGAGAGGCTGTTTCCAAGCTGACTTCCAACAACCGAAATGAAATCTACCAATTGAATTTCATTTTTTTTTTCAATTGAATTTCATATCAAGTTTCAGCAAGTTTTGATTCATCATCATCATCCAAGCCTTATCCCAACTATATGGAGTAGGCTAGATGAATACTAATTTCACCACTCCAATCTGTTAAATGCCATAACTTTTGTTAAATCATGAGCACTGAAATAATTTTTACTAAGACCCATATCCTTTTTGTTCTACCCCTAGCCCTTCAAGCCCCATCAACTTGCAATAGATCACTTATTATGGTTAGGGGTGTCAATGGGACTGGATTTGGCCCAATCTGGTCCAGTCCAATGTGAGTACATTATAAATGGACCAGGTCCAGTCCATTCCAATGAATATTTTGGACCATTTTGGACCGGTTCAATTCAATGTCTGGACCGCCCAATCTGTTCAAATTCGTTTTGACTTAGATTGGTTTCAACCCAAACCCAGTACATTAGCACCTATATTCTTATCTTATATCAATGGACCAGATATTGGCCTTAATCCAATCCAATCCAATATAAATTTATTACGGACGGACCAGATCTAATCCAATCTAATAAATATTTTGGACCAGATTGGTCCAATCCAATATGTCTTGTTGGTCCATCCAATCTATCCAAATTCATTTTGGACTGGACGGGGTCCAATCCAAAATCGGTCCATTGACACCCTTACTTATGGGTGCTGCTGATGGTCTTCTATGCACATGACCAAACTATGATTGATCAATAAAAATATCACACATACAGAATACATGATTTTGGTTAAAATATGAGAGTATGCTAACTAAAACCATAAAATAAGTGTAATAGAGAAAGAAAGGGTCGTTGCATCAAAAATAATAAAAAGGGAGAACTCTCTAAAACTCAAGAAAACGAACAGACTATAACAAAAATATTTGAACATAACTTAATGTTAGTTGTATTTATTTGTAATGGAAGAGGCATTTGGATGTTAATGATATCAGACACGCATAATGGCATACATTAGTTTCAACAAATTATGTTTCCTACTCTAAATAGTTGCTTTGATTGTATGATGAGTTTTAAATCTGTCTGGGTGTTTATTCTATCTTTTTCTTACACTGTTTGGTTTGAAAGAAAATGTAGGGAAAGGGAGGTAAAGGTAAAGAAACCTATACAAGCCTTGTATAGGTTTCCATACCTCTCTTTTAAACCAAACACAGGGTAAAGGTTTATTGTAGATTCCCAATATTTTTTTTCTAAGAAAGGTAAATGTTCCATTTACAGGGGCAAAAAATAGACCCCAGAAGCTATACAAATGACACTGTATAAATGTATACAAAGACTATTCTGCTGCATAGAATAAAAAGCAAGAAAGTGTATTACACTTTAGATTTCCAACATTTTCATAGTTTCCATAAATTTACAATATTTCTACGAGCTTTCATGAATTAATTCCACTTCCATAAGGTCTGAGGTTTATACTGGAATTGAAAGTTAAAAACCTTGGACATTATACTATTGCTGTTTTATGGCTTAATAGAGCACCACTTCCATTTGTGTCAAGATAAAGGTTTCACTTCAAGGTTCAATAAAGAAATGCTTGAATGGTCTAATAGGCTAAACTATGAGAAATAGAGAAATAATTATAAATATTGATCAATTCAATTGCTATCCAGTTCCACAATTTGGTAAAAACAAGCATACATACATACCAGCTGCTTGAGCTTCAATCTTGTATACTGATTTAGCAAGTCTTTGAATGTCAGCCCCAGCATTCCTGCAGAAATATTTTAAATAATCAGCTCAAATGTATGATGCCTGTGCTATATGCATGAACCTTTTATAATGGTTTTATGTGTGTGTGTGTGTGCCCATCTGTATAACCGTTCCATTGTTGCCATTAGTCCTGTCATCCTTCAAGATCAGCCCTAAGATGCAAGTACAGTAAATAGACTTGCTCTAGTCAAGTAATTCAACAACCAAAAATACATTGTCTTGATGGTCAAACACATCCATATAGTTATTTTGATGTAAATAAATGAATGAGGTACCACATTTACATTAGTTGATCATAACCACGTTTCATATCCTTTTCAGCGAGAGTTGCCCTTTCAAGGAGCTTTTTACTTTCATTCTTCATTAAATCCACAGAAAGAGTCAGCTCTTTGACATTCTTCTCAGCCCTAAGAAATTGTGCCTGTCAACAGATGTGTGAACATTAAGTAAAAAAGAAAATGCTTTAGAGTATAAAAACACAAGTTTCTTTACTTCTATTTGAAGAGAGGACAGATACAGGCTTCTTACATCAATAGAAGGTGATGCAATATATGCATGTTAAAAACTATATGCAACTCACCGTGTAAAACACTTGTTGAAATGGATAAATTGAGAAAAAAAAATCAATTTACTTTATAACCCTATTTATATGAACCTTCTTTGAAGAAAGATGAGAATGTACCTCCTCACTCTGAAGTCGGCCCAATGTATGACGAAACAGAAACCTTCTTGGACCTGCAAATGCAGCAACATTATACTCAAAGCTATATATGACTTAACATAAGGAAGATAAGTCTGAAGACTCCAAACAAATTAAGAGTCGAATAAGAGATGCAAAAATGCAAGGGTTCAGACAGAGCAACCCAAAAGAAAAAAGAAAAGAAACGAAAAGAAAGGTAGGAAGGTAGGAAGGAAGGAAAGAAAGGAAAGGAAAGGGAGAAAAGCAAGAGAAACAAATGCCATTTGTTCTAGTTCTTAAGTATTAGAAAGAACCAAGTTAAACTCTAAGAGAGTTTTCTTTAGTCTCTTTAAGAAAACCAAGAGAAACAATCGTCACAACTTTCAAACATCAGGCAAGCATGTACCAACCAATTCTCAGTCAACTGTCTCAGATTCTCAGGCACCTCAAATGCATAACTTACGACTGACCACAAGATCCCATGCTTGGATAACCAATCAACCAATCAATTCAATCCCCAAGAGGAAATCTTATCCCAGATCATTATAATGTTGGCAATGATGTACCGACTCTTTTGCCTTTCATCCTCCATGTAGTCATATACTCAATACTAAAGGAAATACAATCTACACCCTACGAATGACAAAGGGTGCTGAAAAGATGTCCAATTTCCTGAAAATGTTACATATTCAAAGCATGGTTACTTCAACTCTCAGAAAAAAAAAAAAAAAAAGTAAGATTTACCTACCTCCACCCCTAGAAAAAAGTACTCGCTTCAAATGGTGTGGGACCAATAATAAAAATGAGTAACCTTTCTAATTTAATTTCCTAATTCAAATAAAAGACTCACCATAAAGATTTTCAATTCGTTAATTGATGTGGGTCTTTTCTTTTAGATAAAGTGGGTCAGCAATTTCAAACTAAACCCGATTTAATCTCCTAAGTTAAATAGAAAATCCAACCCAAGTTTACTGCATGAATAGTAAATCCCAAACAAAATAATATGTGGTTACCCCATACTTGGTATGGGGTGGTCATTAGCTAGCAATGTATTAAAATTAAATCAATGTCATATAATTAGGATGAAATAAAACCATTTATTTGATCTATATAGTTAATAATTATATTTCTAGTATTTTGTTATATATTTACATATTTTTCTATAATAAATATTGTAAATAATAAACTATTCTTTGGGATGCGTATTGACAAAATGTTCCATAAAAATTCTAGCAACATTAGTATGGTATTAAAGAAATGCAAGAAAGATCAGAAAAGATTCTCATACCCCGCATAAGAAGAAGACCTGCTGTAACAGCTATTCCACCTGCCACAGCTGGGTGCTCTTGTGCACTCATCAACTCATCTAGAAAGGTAGAAGTTAGAGCATAAAACCAACACTAGAAATATGAGTTAGAGAGAAAGATACATAGTGAGAAAGGTTGTATTTTTGTGACATGCCATTTTCCATGAACAAGGCACACTTCCTCTGACAGGACAGAAAGTATCCTTGCCTCCCCCCTCTTAATTCTTGTAATACTAAAATGATTATATAAAGGTATTCTCTGTCATTTTCAGAAACTACTTTAGGGCTTACTTATATTTCACCCCTATATAAAAAGGGGGTGTGCCCAAGTTACCACCATGGCACCATGAAAAACTATATGCAGAATAAATTCCTATTCTCAATGAACCCAAGATACATATGATAGATATTGTTGATGCACTTCTCATTCCAAACCTGATCATCTTCCAAGCTACCTCCTAGTTGAGTGATAACCAGAAAAGGAAAAACAAGGATCTCAACCATCTGATAAAAATGGGAACTTGATCTTAAGAAAAGGAAAATGGGGTTAGTGTTAGGAAGAGAAAGTTAAAATATGAACGTTGTGTTTAGAGATTGTTCCTTTGATGATCCAGTTGGCTACCATATGGTATGGGCCAGGTTTTGTTTTTGATTTAAAGAAGATTAGGATCATCTAATATTTTCCAAAGGTTATATGAGGTGGGGAAAAATACTTGTTACCATTTATGCCCATCTGTGGAAAGCTCCACTGAATAAAGCCAATTGATATGAATTAAGGAAAGAAAGTTTCATGTATTAACTCCACATACGTATTTCCATTACTGCTGCAGGGAGAGAACAATTCACCTTTGACTTTCTTGAAGACAGCATCTTCATAAGTTTTATACTGGGATTTCAACTGCGCTGTGAAAGTCTGTAAGATGTGATACAATTCTTAGCACAAACAAAGTACAAATAGAAAAACACTTTCATAAAGTCATTGCTAATTATATGGGAGTAATAAAAGCATTAAAAAAAGAAAGATAAACTACAATCTTGAACTTAACTGCAGCTTAGCATACATAAACTGAAACATTATGTGACTAAATCACTATATCTTGCTAACAGAAAGACAGACAGGGCAAGTTACTATTAATTGAAACAATTCTAAATTTCTTAACAATACCACAGCATTGACATGGTTAATAGTCAATCCTTGCTTGAATTTCTTTTTGATCAGCAACGACAAAGAAGAATCTCATTAACGATTAAGAAAAAGATAGAACAAGGAGTTCTGAACAGCAAGCATGCCCAATACAAGGCAAGCCACCCAACCCATATTACAATTGTGCCCAATGCATAAACTGTCTTTGAACCCCTTGCTTAGCTAAGTTGTCTGCCAATGCCAAGCTATTTGCAGATCTTCTAACCCAACACACTTGGATGTTCATGTCTTTTGACAGCCACAGAAATCTTCTGAAAACTATTAATTGAAGCAATTCTAAATTTCTTAAAAATACCACAGCATTGACATGGTTAATAGTCAATCCTTGCTTGAATTTCTTTTTGATCAGCAACGACAAAGAAGAATTTCATTAACAATTAAGAAAAAGATACAACAAGGAGTTCTGAACAGAAAGCATGCCCAATACAAGGCAAGCCACATTTATCAAAAAAAAAAAAATACAAGGCAAGCCACCCAACACATATTACAACTGTGCCCAATGCATAAACTGTCTTTGAACCCCTTGCTTAGCTAAGTTGTCTGCCAAGCTGTTTGCAAATCTTCTAACCCAACACACTTGGATGTTCATGTCTTTTGACAGCCCCAGAAATCTGAAAACATTCCCTAGATGTCAAGTCACCCCCTCTCCTTTTACCAACCATCCCACAACTACCTTCAAATCCCCTTCAATAATCAATCTGCAATTCCCAATTCTTTGGCCTTCTCTACCCCATAAACCACTGTCAAAAATTCTGTTTTCACTGAATCACCATGCTCTATTGGACCTGAAAATAAAGCACTAATAATGCCTCCCTCATCCATAATAACCCCTCCAATACCAAAGGGACCCAGGTTACCCATACAGCTATGGAAGTGCTGAACCCACCCAGATATTACAATTGAGTCCTGTGTACCCCTTGCTTAGCTAGACCATCTGCCAAGCTGTTGGCAGTTCTTCTCACCCACTTAACTCTGATAGTAATGTCCTTTGCTAACCATTTAAAATGCCTGAAGTCATTCCTCAGGTGCCATGTCACCCCTCTCCTTCCTTCAGCCATTTCACAACAGTTCTCGAACCACCCTCAATGATTAGGTTATTGACGCCCAACTCCCTTGCCTTCTCGACCCCGTATACTGCAGCTAACAGTTCTGCTCTTGCCACATCACCTTGTTCAGCAAGCCCCGAGTATAAGGTTATGATGTTTCCTTCCTCGTCCCTGATTCCACCCCCCCCCCCAATGCCTGAGGAGCAGGTTTCTGTCTTCTAGTAGATGAACCAACAATAACAGCCCAGGCCCTAAAAAAGTCTTCAACCTTAAAGTCTGAAAACAGTTTCAAACTTTTTGCCCATTGTGCCACTCTTAAGGTCATGATTTCCACCAAGGCTTCCTTACTCCTTTCTCTTTCTTCAAATATTCTTGAATTTCTTTCCTCCCAAACTGCCCCTCCTTTTAGTACAGCTAAAAACAGGAGGGCTAAACAATCCTTCCAACCTGTCAGAAGGAAACCAAAAGCATCCAAAGAGGGAGGAAAACCAATTCCAAAAAAAAAACTAACAAGAGGGCAAGAGATTAGGAGATGAAAGGCAGTTTTACCACTTAACTTGCACATAACGCAGCAGCTGGGGGACAAACACCAAGTTGGCCTTTTTCTTTGAAGCAAGTCACAGGTATTAATACAGCCATGAAACGCTTCCCAACAGAAAGCACTGATTTTCGAGGGAATGGGAAAGCACCAAACTTCCTTAACTGGGAAAGGAGAGGACGAAGTGGCAACCAAAGAATTGAAGAAAGATTTACAAGAGAACAGACCATCAGAATTTCGGCCCCAAACCCTGGAATCCATAACCCCTTCACCCAAACACACTAAATTCAACAAGCCAAGCAACTCAGGCACATTAGGAATTTCAGCTTCTCTAAGGTTCCTCTTAAAGCCAAAGTTCCAATTCAACCCAGAAGGATGATCTGTTGGGTCAAGAAATCAAATATAATATAGGTCTACCCTTAAAACTGGATAGGTCACAAAGAGCAGGAAAGCAGGAAATCTTTCACCCAAAGGGGCGTCCCCAATCCAATCATCCTCCCAAAACCTAATTTTTTGACCCAAAGCCAATCATACCTGACATGATTTAGAAAGGTAGGAAGAACCTTGTGGATGGCCTTCCAGGGGAAGCCAAGGTAGCTCTACAAAGACAACCAGCACGCCATCCATTGCCAGATATGCCATGAATGCTTGCAATAACTTTGTGCCATAGCTTGTCATTCTCATTAGGAAATCGCCAAGGTTTTCATATTTAAGAATGAGCAGAGCCATACTCTTCAGCTTGACACTACCAATTGACCCAATTCCCAACCCCCCTTCTACCTTTAATTTCACCACCTTGTCCCATCTAACCAAGTGATCCTTCTTTTTTTCCCCCCAACTCCCAGAGAAAGTCCCTCATGATTTTTTCAATTTTCCTCACTATCTCTTGGGACATAACACTGACATGCAGTACACTGGAAGGTTTGCAAGGATGGACTTAATAAGAATTCATCTCTCCCCACTGGAATATAGTTCCTTTTCCATCCAGCCAGCCGCTTCTCAACCCTCTCCACCACAGGGGTCCAAAAACTAGCTAATCTAGTGTTGTCACCTAGGGGTAAGCCTAAATATCTCAGAGGCCACTCTCCCCTCTCACAACCTAAAGCGCTTGCCATGTCCCTTAAATCATCTTCTTTAGGGGTGCTCACGGTTCGGTTAACCAAACAGTGCGCTAATTTTTGAAACCTAACTGGGTTACCGTTTTTTGGAAAACCGGTAACCAAAACCAAACTGAAGTCGATCAGTTGACTAGTTCAGTTAACCATCGATTTGGTTTGTTGGTTTTGCAGTTTTTTATTATTTACAATATTTATTATAGAAAAAATATAAAAATATATAATAAAATACTAGAAATATATTTTATTTTTTAAATAATAAATAATATATTATAAATATATATTTATATATAATGCATATTTATTAATTTATAATGTATAGAAAATATATAATATATATAATATATATAAATATACATAAAATATATAATATAAATATAAGTATACCATTCGGTTCAGTTAACCGCCGGTTTTCTATTTTGGTTAACCAAAACCAAACCGGTACCTTCATTTTTTTTAAATATTGAACCAAAACTGAACCGACCGGTTTGGTTAACTGAATTTTCAGTTTGGTTTCGGTCGGTTCGTTTTTTCGGTTCTTTTGCTCACCCCTAATCTTCTTTTACATTGATTCCAGTAATTAAACTCTTAGACCAACTAACCCTCAAGTTAGACAACCTCCAAAGAGTTTCACCACCAATTTCAAATTTTCCACCCCTGCCCTACAGTCATCTTCACAAAATATCAAATATCATCTGCAAACTACAAGTAATCAAAATATTGTCTCTCCCAATTGGCCAACCTCTAAATAATTGCAAGGAGTTTGCTCCAGAGATCAGTTTACTCAGCCCTTCAGCTACCAAAGTGAAAAGAAAAGGAGAGAGAAGGTCACCATATATTTATTTGGATCATCATATATTTTAACAGCCATTTGAAATGTCTGAACTCATTTCTTAATTGCCAAGCTGCCCCCTCCCCCTTTTTCAGCCAACCCACAACTTTTTCTGAGTCACCTTCAATTACCAGCCTTACAATATATACATAGTTTTACCTATAAAAAAATACAACACCTTCCTGTGCCAAGCTAGGGGAGAGGGTAAGACAACCTTAAGGTTCAATATTCCACAACTATGGACATATGATACAATAGAGCACTCTCTAGCCTAGTATAGCCTCCTCTATGAAGACTATCAGCAAAAGAGTTAGCTCACCTTTGTATTAGTCTAAATAAGTTTCTCATTATGGAAAAACAATAATCTAGCTTCAAGTGATTTTAGCTACTAGCTGACACTCCCTCTCCAACACTTCTGACTTGTCTCGAAATCTTGACCTAAACAAAGCTTTCTGGGAAGTGCACTTCCATTGAAATCATTTCCTCCTTGAGGATCAAAAAGCCGTCCCATCACCCTCCAATCACAAATTCTTATTGAAATTTGAAGATTTAGCGTGGTCTTCTGTTATATCCCTTTTCAGAGCTTTAATCAGGTATACCAACTTACCAATCCAAAATGGAATATAAACTTCTTGATATGTTCCTAACGTAGGAGGTTCCCTCACTCCAAATGGAATATGTATGAGGAGGAAGTATGCAACCCCTCCCCCGGGGCAAGAAAGAGAGGAGAATGAAGTTAAGCATATATATAATTTTTTTCTACCTCTTATTGTTTGTTACTTTCAGTTTCAGCAGTGGTGGGAGAATATAAATACCTGTAAAAAATCAAATAGTAAAAACTATAGAATAACCAGAAACTCTGCAAGCAATCCATATAGAGAAGGCGTATGCCATCAACACAAAGTGAGAATAACAAAGAAAAAAAATAATCCCATAGACAATAGACCCCTAAATTAAACTTTTACTAAACCCAGGGAAAACAAGATGATCGAGGGAAATTAGATTGGAAACCAAATATATCAACCGATCCTGCAAAACATATAACAAGCAATCCAGCTAAAAAAAAATAACAAATAACAAGCAATCCAGCAAATATATATATATATATATATATATATATATATATATATATATATATATATATATAATGGGAAAATTCAAGAGAAACCTAGATAGAAAACACACTCTCCACCAAAATGCCTCAAAAAACGAACAAAAATAAATTAAAAAGTAGCAACATTAGCGTTGAAGGAAGGGGGGGGGGGAGAGGAAGTACCTGCAATGAACGGAAATGGGTCGATGAATTCTCTTGCAGAGAACGAGCAGAACGGAGGGCGGAGTCCGTGGTTCCGAAAACGGTCTGCTTCAGATCCTCTGCGGTGTAAGCGTGCCATGGCTTCTGTTCCTGTGATGCTTCGCGTGGGCTAGAAGGCCCCTCTGCCATTTTTTGTGTATAGTTTTCCCGGGTGACCATTGGTCTCTGGCCCTAAATTGCCTTTCTCTTTTTCAAGCGTAGGGAGAAAGAAAAGGGTAAATTACAAAGACCCCCTATTATGGGGTCAGTGACAGTCCGCCCTGTACCTTTTTTTGCGATAAAGACCCCTGAATTTTAGCCGTTAGACAAAGACCCCTTCCACTAACGTTCTGTCAATTAACTTCGAAAAAAATTTCATCCGACTGTTTAATTTTTAAATGTCCAAACTACCTTTTTTTTATACTGTAAGTTAAGGTGAAATGGCTACAAACAGAAAAAAGGTTGTACAAGTAGCGGTACATGAGGACCGACAAGAGGTGCTCTAAATACGGAGAAGACTTCGAAATACAGGTTGATAATACAAGCTTATAAAAAGTATCAAGAAAATTAGGGGTGTTCACAATTTGGTTAATTGAATTGTCGGTTTTTTCTGAATCTAATCGACTTGATTAATTTTTGAAAAATCTAAATTGAAATCAAACCGATGTAACTGATTAGCCATGGTTCGGTTTTTTTTTTTTGCACTCAAAATTGAGAAAAAATAAAAGAAAATTTTACCTGGCCTGAGTGGTGGCAGAGCCGCATAAATGAGAGATGAGAGAGACAACAACAGAGCATGGGAGGTGGCAGTCCTGGCAGAGTTGAGGCGGCGACCAAGAGAGTCATTGGTTGAGAGGATGACCGACGCTATTGGTTGGAGGATGACCGACGCTAGAGGAAAAACAGGGAAGACAAAGAGAGTCAAAAGACAAGAATCAGAAGAGAGACTGAGAAAATGAGAAAGCCTAATACCTATTACAATTACTGGTTTAGGTTTTCAAGAAGGGAAAACATGGAAAGAGGAAAAACTAAAAAGGCTCTAGGCGGACAGAGTGATAGATGCACGCGTGTTTGTTATTCAATTTAAAAAATAACAAATTCATACATGGAGAGGTAATTTCTTTTGGGACTTGTATGAAAATTGAAAAGGCGCCAGGCAATAGGCTAACCCGACGCGCACCAGGCGCAAGGCTAACAGAGTGACAGATGCACACTAGTAAGGTTATTCGATCTTAAAAATAAAAATAAAAATATAATATATAATATATGTAATATATACATTATACAATATATTATTGTATATATACACCGGTGGGTTTGGTTAATCGATAGTTTTTTGTGCAAGGTTAACTGAAACCGAACCAACCAGTTCGATTAACCGATTTTTGCACTCTTTTTTTGGTTGGTTCAGTTTTCTTTTTCTTCTTCTTCTTTTGCTCACCCCAAAGGAAAACCTATCATCCTTGATTCTTTTTCCCAGCCCCAGCAAAAAGCTGCAGTGAAGAGACTAAAACAAAAGACTGTGTCAAATGTTGCTAATGTAGCAACCTTGGAAAACGCTAATAAATTGGGATTAAGAACAAAATTCCCCTCACTGAAGCTCAAATGTGGTCCTGTTGACAAATCTTATGAGAAAGCAATACCTAGGATTATGTATAGTTCTGAGAAACCTATCACTTCTGATGCTGAAACTGGGACTAAACCTATTACAAAGATCAGTACGATAAAAATTTCCAACGAGATGAGAAATGAAGATATCCAGATAGAAGCTAAGAAGCCATCCATTGTGATACGTCCACCAACAGAGGTAGATAGAGGTCAACCTCGCAAGAAAATCATAATTAAGCAGAAAAAGACAGTTGCTAATGTGGACTAGGTCAGACAAGAAGCTAGCTCTGGACTGGGTGAAGAACATCAAAAGACAAAAAAGTTAATTGAGTTGTCAAGATTTGAAAAACATAGAGAGAAGGAGAGAAAGCAATTGGCTAAAGAGGCATAAGGAGAAAAGCTGCAGAAGAGAGAAGATAGTGGGAAGAGGAGGAAAAGAGGAGATATGCAGAAAGGTTGAGAGAGGAGAAAACAAGGAGGCTTTATGAGGAAAAGAAGGTTTGTTGTGATTGGAAGACATGAAGAAGCCAGGCAAAGGGAGATGGAAGAACATTAAAGACAGAAAGCGAAGAAGAAGAAAACAAAGATGATGAATGAATATTTAGAGGAGCATAAGGGTAGCTTGTAGCTATTTCCATCCACCAACAGAGGAACGAACAGCCTGTTTTGACTCTGCGAGACCAGATATCCATTTCCTAGGTTAAATAGGTTTTAAGAGAAAAAGGGCAAGAAAAAAAATAGAAAAAGTTTAGTAGGGCACTTTGGTAATTTAATGGCCAATGGGGGTCTTTATTGGCTAAAGTTCAAGGAGACTGTTACAAAAAAAAAAAGTACAGGGGACTTTACCACTGACCCCATATTACAACGGGGGCCTTTGTAATTTACCCAAAAAGGTAAATTATTGAAAACTCCTCTAAAGTTTCTGAACTTTGCTGAAACCTCCCCCAATGTTTAGTAATTACAATTACCTCTCCTAAGCTTTCTGATATAGTTACAAGTACACCATTTTGATTATAATCTTCTCACAGTAGACACGAAATTGTCTAAAATAAACATGCAGTGACTATTGAGGCTGGTTTTTACATAAAAATCAATACAAACTTTATGAACAACAAAAATAGAGAGTTTAAAATTGCAATTTTACCTTTAGGTGATTGATGTGAAGGAAAAATTTGAAAAATAAATCAATTTTGGGAAGAGATTGGAAAGGTTTGGTGTAGTGATTAATATGAAGATAATATTTGGAAAATAAGCATATTGGTCAAAAGTAACTGCAAGGATATTTTGGGCATTTTCATGCCTATTGTTAGGTGAATCTAATAAAAGAGATCTACTTTCAATTGTGCTAGAAGATTCAGGAGAGGTGATTGCAATTACCAAACTTTAAATGAGGCTTTAAGATGGTTATAAACTTAAAAGGGAGATTTTGGCAATTTACCTGTAAAAAGTAAATTGCTGAAACCTCCCATCCCATGTAACTTCTAACAATTGCAGTTCAATGCCTTGCTTTATGCTAAAGCAATGCCATCTCCTAAACTTTTCTTTTTTGATATTATTGCATTTACACCCCTTCCATTATCTTCAACTATGAAAGCAAGCAAAATTACCAAAATACCCAACTTTGACCATTTGAATGGTAATTTGGCTTCTAAGTTTTTTTAATACCCCTAAGTTTACTCCAAATGGAAGAGCGGCCACCAAAAAATGTTATTAACCATTATCAAAAGGGGTGTAAATCAAAATAGAGGAGGGCATAGCCCACCTTGCCCCAACCCAACACAATGCTCAAAAAATAGAAAAATAAAAACCAATAAAAAAACAATCAAGACCATTAATCTATATGATGAGACACAATACCAAGATAGTCTTCTTTAAGCAGTAATCTTGCCTCTCATGGAACCTCATTGATGGAATTGTAAGCATAGAAGTTTCCTTCAGTAACACCCTCACTAGCAAAGAAGTCGGCGCATTTGTTCCATTCTCTTAATATATGAGAGAAAGAAATGTGCATAACATCACATGTTTTATTTTTTATTTTTTGAAGTATATAAGTTAGATGCCAAGAGTGGGGAATTTTTGGAAGGAGAATGTCAATTAAACATTGATTATCACTCAACCTCTACCCCCAAAATGTTGTGAGGTAGGCAAATCTGACGGCCATCATAGTGAACATTAAATTCAACTATAATAGAGGTGCTCTAACCATAAAAAATTGTGGAGAGTAATTCAAAAAAGCCTATAAAGTTTTTCACTGCACCACCTCCTCCACTAGTACCAAGGTTCCCACAACAAGCTCCATCTACATTTAGGTTGAGTTTGGTATCATTGTT